>NC_134819.1:34727155-34872155 GCF_046742065.1 Oratosquilla oratoria | reverse complement strand
ACCCCTTTACCCTTTTCCTGCCTCCCTTTCCATCTTCCATTCTCCCCTCTCCCTTGCCCCACTCTCACCTACCCCCTCATCCCTCTCCCTTCCTCCTCTCCCCTCTCCCTTGCCCATATCACTCTTACTTCTGTTCCCCTCACTCTTTTCACCTCTCCGCTCTCCCCTGTCCTCTCCCGCGAACCCCCACGAAGCGATCCTATTCAGCGAATGAAAGAAAAAACTGGGCTGAGGAAGAAGGCAACGAAGAGAGACCCGTGTTCAGTAAAACACGTTAAAGAACGAAGAAGAAAAATGTAAAAAAAACGAAAAAATAAGAGAAAATAACGATACAATGATGGAATGAAAAAAGGTTTACCGACATGAAAGACAGAAACCATACCATCACTCAAAAAGACAACGTATTAATACAAGATTTACTAGCACTGTGGGTTTAGTCATCGACTCTTAACTACAAAGGCCCGGGTTCGATCCCCTATAAGTGACTAAGACAGGTCGCACACCGACGCAACCAATTGCATGAAACCGATCGCAATGGATTCTTATACTCTTTGAAAACAGTATATGGACACGAACTTATAATTATCCTTTACTTGTTACTTCAGAAATGCAGGTACCTGACTACTAGTGGGCAAACGTATGATGAATATTGCAACTGGTTGTATCTGTGTTCGAGCTGGTTAACAATGCCCCTAAATGTCCAAGTAGGCAGGGTAAAGGTGATAGTATTTAGCAGCTTTAGCTTAATTGTCAGACAAATTGCAGATAAATAAACTTTTTGACAGGATACATTCCGGTGACTGATTTGATAAATATTAACAATAAATCCACAGACCAAAAATGTATGTGTTGTGTAAAACGTGTCAAACAGCTGTATAATATAACACGGCTCACCGATTCCAGCAATACATTAGCCTAATCAATGGCAAGTAACAAAAATAAATAAAAAAATGAAATTAACAAATAAATAAATAAATTTACATTCAACCTTTCCAAAGCGGGTAGCCGACATTTGGTGAATAAAATCGTGTTATTAGCCAGAATGAAATGAATTAAGTAGGGCAATAAGATGAGACCATAAGACATACACTAGGCAGTTCCATGTCCCTCACCACCTGTCATTCCTATACATAAACTTGTCTAACCTTCTCTCAAAACGATCGATAATTTCAGCGCTCACTATATGGTTACTAAGTCCATTCCATTTGTTAAACCAGTTCTTGCCTATTTCCTTTTTAAAATACTAGAAGGGAATTAATCTAATCTTGAAACCTGGGGGACACCCCAATACGCCTAATAAAACAGTCTGGCGCTCGCCAGAATAAAATGTATAAAGTATGGCACATTTTGGAAAAGGTTATACCTCAATAGTGTAATGTGATGAGACACTGTATCATAACTCAAACATATATCATAACTATACAAATATATTTTCTTTTACGTTTCTATATACAATGGTTTTCTATTGATATAAGTTGTTTGATTTCAGAATAAATATTTATTAATGTAACATATTTTGTTTTACCACAGGACAGTAGTACAAAAACCCCTTCCATCGAGCCAGAGAGAATAGGTATATACACATATACACACATGTATATATATATATGCAATAAAAACACTAGGAACGTGTGTTCACAAATGCGTAAGTAACCACTAGGAAAAAGTAAACTAAAGAAGCAGTGCTTTCGTATAATTACATCTTCGTGCTGATACAAAGAAGGAATTGTATCAACACTGAAGATGTAATTATACGAAAGCGCTCTGCATCGTTAGTTTACTTTTTCCTAGTGGTTACTTACGCATGTGTGTGTGTGTGTGTGTGTGTGTGTGTGTGTGTGTGTGTGTGTGTGTGTGTGTGTGTGTGTGTGTGTGTGTGTGTGTGTGTGTGCAGCTTTTTATGTAAGCAACACTAATTCTACGTATTGTGATAGCGCAGGGGTGGGCAAGCTTTATAATCGCGCCTGCCAAAATCGGCCAATCTTCGACGCTTTTTTTATGTACCAACCAAAATTGCTGGGAACTTATCATTATTTACTACATCTTATTTTTTTGAGGCAACTTTTAAGAAAATGGAGAGGTAAACTTGAAGAACAGTGTCCACTATTTTCAGTGATTATGTCGTTGTCACCCCCAGACTATCGCCAGGGAGTTTGAACTATCATTCGCATTAATTATTATTTTTACTATCGTGATCACTACTACCATTCTGGTATTAAAGATATTACTCAAACACCATCATAATAGTCTCTACCAATTACATCATGAATACTATTTTGATCAATTCTCTAACCATCACATTATCGGATTACACACACACGCGCACACACACACACACACACACACACACACACACACACACACTTAACGGCGCAGTAGTAGCGATCGCGGCCGCCACTACGGCGGTTCGGGTTCGAATCCCGCCCAAGGCTGAAATAATTTCAGTATCGCTGCGCTGCGAGTCGTTACTCCGACTCTCATAGGCGGGGAGTTGGGTGTGAATGTGCATGTAAGGTCACAGCCTTACCCATAGATAGGTCATATGTATGAGCTCTGAGCTCTCTTCCGGAAGAGAAATATTTGT
Source organism: Oratosquilla oratoria (assembly GCF_046742065.1). NCBI lineage: Eukaryota > Metazoa > Arthropoda > Malacostraca > Stomatopoda > Squillidae > Oratosquilla > Oratosquilla oratoria. The sequence continues at coordinate 34,869,571 of NC_134819.1, read as the reverse complement.
CGATCACGAGTCCAACACGTGATACAAAGACCATGGTGAATCACACACACACAGCTGAATAAAATCATTTGGCGGCAGTCAGGATAATTGGGTTAGGACAACCCGGTACGCCAGGAGGCTAAAACAATACAATATAAATATGATCATCATATTGTCATCTTTGGCTATTTTCATTATGATTCATGTCATCGCGGTCCGCATTATTCATAACTTTCTAAATCTGCTCACCCAATTGGCACAATTTACATATTTTGTTTCGTTGTACGATAGAAAATGGACCCCTATAGAAAATGGACCCCCGGGTCCATTTTCCACAGCGGAAAATGGAGCTCCCATATAGGAAATGGACCCCCCTCTCAAAATACTAGTAAAGTTTATTTCTCTATTTATAAACAGATAATACATCAACATTGAATAAGTATTGTTTATCAAAATACCTAACCTAATCTAACCAAACCTAACCTAATGACAATAAGTTGCATATTTTAGTAGGGTGTCCATTTTCTATAGGGAGTGTGTTCATTTACCGCTGTGGAAAATGGACCCCGGGACGTTACAATACTAAATCTCGAGGATCGAAAGCGTGCTATTCTCGCATTCGCTTGGTTGTGGGTTCGAATCCCGCAGTCCACTCAGATTCCCAGAAGTGACTATTACCTACCCCAACAGTCCACGAAGTGCAGAGCTCCTCAGCTCCTCCTGGCGTAGGTTCCTCACCACCTTTGTTGAGGATACTCGTCAAAGCTTGATCCAAGTCACTCACATAGGCTACAATGATTCCACGTTTAGCCAGCAAATGATAAACTAGTATGCTGAAGGAGTTTAGGAGAACAATTAACCCGCTCACTCCGGATGCCAGCCTTGAGCTGAATAGAATCGTCTGGCATTAGCCAGAACGAAACTTATAAAGATATTTATGTACGGGGTGAGGCATAAATACTGCCTTCAGAAATCGTCCACAACAGTGTAAAGTGAATAGAGGGCACCAATAAGGGGATGTGATTTTTAAACTGTAACCTTTTGTTTAAACAAGAGTAATATATATGTATGCATGTATATATATATATATATATATATATATATATATATATATATATACACACACATATACATAACTTCTGACAGTCGACCCTGGGTTCGAACCGAGGTCTCGCTCATCGTTGTTACTAACGTTTCACTTCAGTTTTATATATATATATATATATATATATATATATATATATATTTTTTTTTTTTTTTCTCTCTCTCTCTCTCCCTGCACCAACACATACATACATACATACATATACCAAGGCTTTTTTCCCCTTACAAGGGAGGTAGCCAAAAAGGGAAAGGCATAAAAACACTCCCACCCATTTCATCCCTACATACACTCCACACACCTCCCACCCTCCCTCTCATCTGAGCACCTCCTGGATGACGGGTCATCCCTGCACCCTGCCCACCGCCCTGGGTCAGAAGCAGTGTCGCAAGACACAGCACATCCACAGCAAGGCCGCTTCATTTAATCGGCGACCCCCCCTCTCCGTCCCCCCTTGCATATAAGGAGAGGACGGGGAGAAAATCCCTTCGGGCTGCGTCAAATGGATGCGAAGAGGAGACTGTATGAAGGAGTGATTGTGCCAACAGCACTGTATGGGGCAGAAACGTGGAACATAAGAGAAGAAGAGAGAAGGAGTTTGAATGTGTTTGAGATGAGGTGTCTGAGAAGTATGGTGGGGGTTACTAGGCTGGATAGGGTGAGAAATGAGGAGGTGAGGAGGAGAACAGGGGTGAAAAAGGATTTGGGAGATAGGGTTGATGAAAGAATATTAGGATGGTTTGGACACATGGAAAGAATGAGTGAAGAAAGACTAGTAAAAGAGGTATGGAAGGCAGATGTGGAGGGAGTGAACATGAGGGGACGTCCTAGGATGAGGTGGATGGATGGGGTGAAGGGGGCTTTGGGGAAGAGGGGAATGTCTGTTGAGGAAGGAAGGGAGAGGACGGAAGACAGAGGTGAGTGGAGAATGGTTGTATATGGATGATGTTGTGATTGCATGAGGAGGAATGGGCAGGGGGGTGGGGTAGTATGTGTGAGTAAATTTTGACGCAGCCCGAAGGGATTTTCTCCCCGTCCTGCACCAACACAGGAGTAAATATTTCCTGGAACGAATTTTATCGTTATCCTTTTGGGAGATGAGAACTTACTATTTCACATTTTCTACATTTTTCATAAAATATGCAGATCGAAGTAATCTTGAATGAACATGGAAATTATCTGCTGCAAATTGGTCGAGAGAGTCTGAAAACACTTCTAACAATGGCGTTTTCATACTTAAGGTTTCTCATATTCTATATTTCATATTCTATATGTACTTAGTTATTTCATTAGACTTTTAGATCGGAATATTATTCTAAGACAAAAATCTGATCTACTACAAGTTTATTGAAGATATCTATCATCAATGCTTTGTATATTTCACATTCTATCTTTCTATAGCTTAAAGCTACGGTTACACTCCAACCTTGGATGAAATCCAACAAAATGGTTGGAATCCACCCATTCCGTTGACTAGTGTAATCGTAGCTTTATCAAATTTAAAGATTAGAACACCATTCCTCAAAGAGCGTTTCATTGATCTACCACAACGATGATTAACAGATAATGATAAATTATGTTTTGAGTTCCAATTACAAGAAATCCGCAGCCCCACAGTAACCGGCAATGGTCATCGTATCACCTTACAGATCTTTGGGAAGAAACTTTGGATTGTTGTATGTGTTGTAATAATGGTCACATTTTCATGATAGTCACTGGAGTATCGAAAGAGTCACTGACTACCAGGTCTGGTTTACCAGTGGAGTGGTTAACGAATGGAACAGACTTAGTAACCATGTAGTGAGCGCTGAAATTATTGGTTCTTTTAAGAGAAGGTTAGATAACTTTATGGATGGGGATGATAGGTGGGAATGAACATGGAACTGCCTAGTGCAGGCCTTACGGTCTCTTGAAGTCTTCTTCATTCTTATGTTCTCATGTCACCTTCTTGAAAAGGTGAAAAAATACACCTAATGTTGATAAAGAGAAAATTTAGGCTCGGTCCGGGGACAGAGCGTCAGCCCCTCGGGGTTGCACCTCCAAATGAAGGTGAGGATGGTTACGAGTTTTGAGGATGGAAGGCAGGGAGACGATTCTCTCTGACGTCCATCTTGTAGGATCACAAATAGCAGGTACCTGTCATCGGTGATTAAAAGACTAAAGGTACGATTTGCTCGTTGCGATTATCGTTCAACGGTGATCGTTCATGGCTCAATGATGGCCCATTAAAAAAAACAGAGCTACAATTCTTTGTTTTTGAATGGGGCTGTTTTACTTCGAGCTGCAAAGTACGAGGCTAATCATTTTAACCGAACCTTCCAACGCGTTTACACAAATGATGCACGTCAACCGGCATTGACTGCGGTACGCTACTAATTGCATCGAGGAATACAATCCTGGGTTTGAACTGAGGCTTCTGCTTTCTGGAAAGAAATGAATTTTTGGGAAAGAGAATTCGGTGAGGCAATGCCGCGGCAAAGCAAGCGAGCTCGAGGGCACTGTTGCATAACAAAACCGAAGGCCAAAAAAACAAAGTAAACAAGATGAGGAATAAAAGTTCGGTAACGACTGGATTTTTGAATCGGAGGGAACAGTCGACAGTAACGGTTGTGACGGTTTGTAACGGTTTACGTAACGCCCCAAGACGGACTCTACCACACCATCATCTGAAGGCTTAACCGTTCACTAATTCAAGACAGAAAAAAAAAAAAAATAGGCTGGCAACTTACTCATGAATATTTTCAGGTAATTTATTTTTCATCCTTCCTTGGTGTTAATATTTAAAGATTATATTGCAGAAACCTGATCTTAAAAGACTACTAAATAGGCTTCTCCACTGTTGAGCTCAAAGGTCCAATTTTTACAGTCAGAAGGTAATACAAAGACTTGCACAGCCTAGTCTTACTCATTGTCTTGCATCTGGAAGTCTCGTGAAATATTCAGGTCCTTGTATACGCCATCATTTTTTTCTAGTATATGCATGTACACAAGTACGCATGTATGCATGCATGCATGTTTTTGTATGTATGTATATATGTATGTATCCATGCATGTGTATATGTATGTATACATTTTTGAAGATAGGGGTGAATGGAGAAGGGTTGTGTATAGATGAGGCTGTGATGCATGAGGGGGAGGGGGTGGGGGATGGGGGGGGGGTGAGGAAGTATGTACGAGAAAAATTTTGACGCAGCCCGAAGGGATTTCTCCCCGTCTTCTCCTTTCCTGCATGTGGGGACGGAGAGGGGGGTCGCCGAGTTTATGAAGCGGCCTTGCTGTCGATGTGCTGTGTCTTGCGACACTCCTTCTGACCCAAGGCAGTGGACAGGATGCAAGGATGACCCGTCACCCAGGAGGTGCCGAGATAGGAGGGAGGGAGGAGGGTGGAGGGGAGTGGAATATATGGGAAATGGAATGGGTGGGAGTGATTTCTATGCCTTTTTCTTTTCGGCTACCCCCCGTGTAAGGGGGAAAAAGCCTTTGGTATATGTATGTATGTATATACGTATGTATATATGTATGTATATATGTATGCATGCATGTATGTATGCATGTATATATTTATGTATATATGTATATACGTATGTATGTATGTATATATGTATGTGTGTATGTATATATGTACATATGTACATATGTATGCATGTATGTATGTATGTATGTATGCATGTATCGTACGAAAAAACATAGACACCAGACTCGATGGGTGAGGTTTGTTTTCAATAAAACTGAGACATCAAGACTGGATTCCATACTCCAGGTCACACGTATGAATGTATGTATACACGCATGTATGTATATATGTATGTACGTATGCATGAGTGAGCGAGAAGGAAATAGAGACAGAGACAGGTAGACAGAGAGGTAGATAGAGAGAGAGAGGGAGAGGGAGAGAGAGAGAGAGAGAGAGAGAGAGAGAGAGAGAGAGAGAGTGGGGGAGAGGATGAGAGGGAGTGAAGTAGGGAGGGGAAGGGAGGGGAAGGGACAGAAAGAGAGAAAGAGAGGGAGGGGAAGGGAGAGAAAGAAAGAGAGAGAGAGAGAGAATGAGTGTTTGCAAAACTATTCCAGAAGTTATAATGTGAAAGAAAAAAAAATGGACACGCGTTAAGTCCAAACATACGCCCATCTGAGCCATGTGAAAAAAAAAAAAAAATCAGTTCCCCGACCCCCATTTTTTATTTCTACCACCAGGCTATTTTCTTCATCTGCGAGGGGCCCATTTTGTTCCAGCTCTTTTCCTGAAAAAATGAGAAAAATCGCGCTTTTGCCAGCCAAAACACTTGTGAGTAAACAGCTTCGTATTACTTCCAAGGGCTTAAAGCAAGAAAATCTGCAAAGATTTTTTTTTTTTCTGGCATATTTCGGTATACTACACTTTCTTTCAAAACGTCCACTGAAGCCCAATTTCTTTTCATTTTTATGTACCTGAACTTGTCTGCGGAACTCTTGCAATGTAAACTTTAGGAATTTTAATATTTCTCCAGCCTTGTCCGATAAATATTGAAACACGGTTGAATATACTAAGAAAGACTTGCTTCCCCCCCCCAAGTTCCCTTTAAGCTTTGATCGATTTCAATAGTTTCCGCTCAAATCCAGGTGGATATTCAATTAATACACTGTATCTCTCTGTATATACGAGTTCTTTTGAAACTGGAAAGTCATTCTTCGGTTGAATGAACTCGATTCTTATTCACCCGTACTGAATACCAAACAATACCTTCACTAAGGCCCTGTTCACACTAGCGGTTTGAACCGCGCGGAAACCGCGGCGGTACCGCAGAATCAAGGAAAAACTGCGCGGAAGTGTATGATCTCCTCCATTCGATTGCAATGTAAATGAGGTGTCGCGGTTCTAACCGCGGCGGTTGAAACCGCTAGTGTGAACAGGTCCTTCTGCTGTTTGACGCCAGGGAGGAGCGGGGAGTGGGGACACCCGATCTTCATCTGAACACGAGAGCCTCCTTGAACAAACTATATAAAGACTGCCACTCGGGTAAATGGGGAAAACTTAGGCCCTGTTCACACTAGCAGTTTCAACCGCGGCAATTAAATTACACTGTAAGTCAGTGGAGGCCTTCACACACAACCACGTAGTTTTCCCCTTGATTGTGCGGTGCCAACGCGGTTTCCGCGCGGTTCAGACCGCTAATGTTAACAGGGCCTGATAGTGTAGCTATGTTCTAACCATTCCATCATCATCCACGTAACTTATATATGATCCTTCAGGTCCTGACGAGTCTTTTATGTTTTTATTCTGGCTAACAGTAGGCGTTTTTATTCGGTTCTGAGGACCGGGGGTGGTAACAAGATTGTATGGTAAGTTTCCAGCACCAAGTAACCCAAAATTGATTTTTTTTTTTTTTTTTCCCCTCCAAAGCCGAGGGATCCTATTCAGATAACGGTCCCAAAATTATTTAAATTCTTCGCCTCACCAAGGCCCGACTGCTCAAGAAAAAAATAATAATTTGGTCTTCATCAAAACAAAGTATCACTGACGACGTCACTCACAGCTGAGGTGGTGATAATTTCTATTATGTTTGACGCTGTGTGATTTTATTCAAATGAGCTATACAATTATGATCAAAAGTGTTGCAACAGTCTATGAGATTTTATTATGTAAATGCATCTTTATATCTGAGCTCTGGGCTACGTTTTTTCTGTAGTGTTTACCTAATAGTAAAATGATTTTTTTTTTAATATAAAACCAATATATATATATAGAATAATCAGCAACAAACGTTACATCTGCTTAGTGGGTCAGGAATTTTGTCCATGACTTTACCAAATCCACTAACCCCAAAATCACATACCCCCGGTGTCTGGACACACACACACACACACACACACACATACATACACACACACACGCACACACATTTTTTTTTTTTTTCAAACGCTTCACCATTTCCAGACGCAATGACCCGGCGTTCCTGGAAAATGCTGGAATACCCAATTCCCATTGTTTTCACTCATGAACGAATTCAAAATCACTTTGGGAGGTGGGGGGAGATGCCAGGGGGGTGGGGGGATGACTGCCTTCCCCTCCCCCCAGGGGGGAGTTGTTCGAACCTTTTCAACATGGTAATGTATTCGCGTCTTCATTTATTCATTTGTTTATCAATTAATCCATCTACTATTCTAGATCACGCCAGACAATTTTATTCACTCAAAGGGTTAGAGGAGTGTGTGTGTGTGTGTGTGTGTGTGTGTGTGTGTGTGTGTGTGTGTGTGTGTGTGTGTGTGTGTGTGTGTGTGTGTGTGTGTGTGTGTGTGTGTGTGTGTGTGTGTGTGTGTGTGTGTGTGTGTGTGTGTGTGTGTGTGTGTGTGTGTGTGTGTGTGTGTGTGTGTGTGTGTGTGTGTGTGTGTGTGTAAAGTGTGGGTCTGCCTTGAAGGTGAGAACATATTAACCGACCCCAAACGTGTTCAAGAAAATTTTTCTTTAACAAATAGATGTTCATTTTCCGCGAGGCGTTGAACATACACCTGAGGACGAAGAACGCATCTTGCATATACATATATATATATATATATATATATATATATATATATATTATATATATATTTAATATTATATATATATATATATATACTATACATATACATATATATATTATATATATTTATATATATATATACATATGCATATATAGGGATATATATGTATATACATATTTTATATATATATATACATATACACACACACACACACACACACATATATATATGTATATATATATATACATATATATATATACATATATATATGTATGCATGTATGTTACGGTCCAATACCTCCGACGTGATTGTTCCATTACTTCCGTGATGTCAAACTCCGAGTACCATCAGATCCCCCGGCATTACTACATCAAGCCCCGGGTGTTCATCAGTACTCCCTAGGTAACTTGGAAATGTCCACTAAGTGTCTTTACTCAAAACGTGTCTCTAGAACACCCGTCATTATTATTAGTACGAGAGTATTTATAATATAATTATTAAAGTAATTCGAAAGTATTTATTAGGTGTAAGGCCGTAGCTAGATCTCGAGATATATATATATATTTTAATATTCACCAATTACTCTCAAAGTGAAAGTATTTGTTGTTACTCTTCACTGGAAGGTACTTTTGGCGTTACCTCTTCGATTCGATTACTCTATATATTTTGTTCTGGTTATCGTCAGACGATTTCATTCAGCAAAAGGTTGAGAACAGACTCGAGATAAAATGGTTTCGGTCGATCAAGACGGGATCATTTTATTCCTTCAGCTGATTAAAATCATCTAACGACATCCAAGACACGTCACTTGATGACGTCATCGAGTTGGAAAGGTTACCGGGTATTTTTGTTACCACTTGAGAGCCAGGTCCTCGTCCCTTAATCAGTAGGGGGACATGCTTCCCTCCGACCACCCACCCACCCAACCGAGAAGGCTTCAGTCTCTTTGTGAACTTTACTTACCTTACCTACTGTTGACCAGTTGAAACCAGCTGGGTGGAAAGGCGACGACGACGACAACGCTGATGACCTGCTATCGTTACATCATCGACGGTGACCTTGCGTTCACAAATCTGTTCAGATGGTTCGCCAGCTGGAACGCGCCAAGATATTTCTTTTCTCTCTCTCTCTCTCTCTCTCTCTCTCTCAGAGGAGTAAAATTCCCAACAGATGGTTGCTGCTGCTGCTGTTAATGTTGTTTTGTTGTTTGTGTTGTAGCTTTTGTCGGTGGTTAATAACACCCTCTTGGATTGTCCGTCTGGTGTAAGAAAAAATAACGTGTCGATATGCAGAGATTCTTGTGTTGATAGAAGAAAACAATTTCCAAGTTGTGTTTCGTTAAAGAGGATTGAGCTCGAAAAGAAGAGGTCTAGGCAGACCTAATTTCGTCTAGAAATCGTCGCTAGAGAGTGGTCAGGCATACTGCACGCACCATCGGACTATCTAGTTACAATTATCTAACTATAAGTCTATATACATGCAACTGTTTACACAGATACGTTTATATACACTTAAATATATAGGTTTGTGTTTATTTCAAGGTGGTCTAGATTTCTCTACGGTTATGATGATATGATATGTATGCGGTTACCACATTAAGTTGCATCAGAACTTAACTACAAAGACATCGATAAAAGCAAGACATTCACAGCCCTGTCCTTTTACCTCATGCAAATGCCCCAGGGCGTGCGTGCCTGACTTCACACTTGTCGTTCTGTCAGTCGATTAAGCTCAACACTTGCAGCTGACCACCCCCCTCCCACAGTCTCCTCTGTTGTTGTGATTAAGGGAAAAATGAAGTAAAAGGGAGATGATGTAAATTATCTGTGTTGTATGTTGTGTTGTCGCAGCTGCCTTGTTCTTTCCAGCTCCCTTTTCTTAGGCAGCCAGCTGCAGCAGCTCCCGCGTGACGTCGTGAAGTTCCTGCGTCACGTTCAACAGCTGCCTCGTGATCCGAAACAGCTCCTGTATGATGTGACACAGCTGCTCGCCCAGCTTCGGGCGCCTATCTACTTTTCGCTGCAGCTCGCATGTCACATGGAGCAGCTGTCGTGTCGTTTGCAGCAGCTGCTGAGTCGTCTCGAGCACCTGCTCGGCAATGCAATGCACCACCTGGGTCGTGACAACCAGCTGTTCTTCGTTTTGGTTCACCCAGAACTCGGGAGGAGGAGGTGAAGGAGGAGGAGAAGGGTGCAGCTGGTCTACCTCCGTGGCGTCATGTGGCTAGAACTTCATATTAGTCCAGCTGCAAAAACCCAAACACATCTACGTCACCCTCGCCTGTAAAAAAAAAATCACAAGATCCTCAAGCTTCAGGTGTTCTTCACTGTCCTTCTGAAGGCGAGGACCTCACAACAAGCACACTCGCTCTCGCTCTCTCTATCTATTCTTTGGAGATGCCACACTTCCTGGTCGGGAGCTGATGAGGTAGCTTCACAGTGAGCGTGGCCTAGGTTCGAAACCTGCACTAAGAAGTACGCCAGAGACTCTGCAAGGCGTGAGACCTAAGTATCTTATCACTGACAGATGGTGGAGGTCATAGACACCGTGACAGAGCGGAGGGAAAAAGAAAGAAGAATTCTTACACGACTAAAGTTTTCGTAAAGAAAACTTCAACGAAATAATTCGAAACTTTCCGTGTCCGTCTGTCACGAGGTGGACTGCTCCACCATCTGCGAAGGGGGAAAAAATACTAAGGTCTACGATGAAAGTTCTCAGAAAACGAGAGGCAGAAACCTAGAAGCGTTCTCCAGTATCATCACGATTTTTCAAAAGCACAAAATATTCATAAGTTTTTTTCGATGAACAGTTAGGTGCACTGGACCCTGTGGTCATCTATACGTATAACGAACTTCCTCTCTTCTTCAGACCGATTAGAGAAACGGAAAGAAATCAAGGGGGGCCCACTGCATGTCACTATGGTACAGTTTTCCGTCGCGGAGATGTCTTGCCGTACGTTAACAATAAGTTCAGTACTACTTCCTTCAAAAAACTACCACGAGGTTTTATACGCACGCACACACGCATTCACACATACACGACGGGAGGGAGCGGGGGAGGTAGTGAGGGTGAGAGTGAGGGAGTGAGGGAGGGAAGCTAGGACCGTTCCGCGCCTCACCAACACACGCACTCAACTGACACCGCTAGCACGGCTTCCAACTCCCTCCCCCCGGCTCCTCCTCTTACTACTGCTACTCCTGCTGCTGTCGCTCTTGCTGCTGCGCCTCCTCCCTGCTGCTGTTGTTGCAGCTGCTGCAGCTGCTTGGTTGTGACCACCCTCCCCCCTCCCTATTTCCTCCTCCCCTCTCCTCTCCTCTCCTCTCTCCCATTCTTTCTTCCTCCTCCCTCCCCCACCTTCCCACCCAACATGCACTCCTATGTTACCGCGTGTTCTGATGTTGCAGAAGATGCTGAGGAGGAGGAGGAGGAGGAGGAGGAGGAGGAGGAGGGTGCCTCCCCCAGTCCCTCGATGGATGTTGATGCTGTTGATGTTGATGACGGTTGGCGTGGCTGATGTTGGTTGGTTCGTTCGTTTGTTTGTTTGACTCCAGGGGTGGTGGTGGTGGTGGTGGTGGTGGTGGTGGTGGTGGTGGTGATGGTGGTGGTGGTGGTGTTCTTCGGCGTTGCGTACGCTCCGCCTCGCCGCCTCATCTGCGGCCGGAGCCTCCTGCAGAGGGCTCAGGTCCCGCCAAAGCAATTGCTCTTCATGGCGAAGTTAAGGATCAGGATGATAAAGATGGTGGTAGTAGTGGTGGTACTGACAGCAATTGTGGTGGTGGTGTTAGTGGATGTGGTTGTGGTGGTGGTTGTGCTTGTTGCTGATGCTGTGGTGGCTGGTATGGTGATACTAGTAGTGGAAGTGGTGATAGTGGTGCCAGATGTGTTAGTGATGGTGGTGGTGCTAGTAGTGATGGTGTCAATTATGGTGGTGGTTGTGGTGGTGATTGTGGTGGTGGTGATGAGTGATCACGGGTAGAGGTGGTAGTGGTGGTGTGTGGTCCTGGGTGGTGGTTATGGTGGTGATTGTGGTGTTGGCGGTGGTGTCGGCGGCGGCTGCGGCAACGCTGGTGGTCCTTTGGCGAGGGTGGCCCTCGTCGTCAGACGTGCGTAAACAGATGTTGGCCTCCACAGTGGCCCTCTCGACGTGGCCCCTGTCGCATGCGGGCCACTGATGGTCCTCCTCCTCAAAAAAAAAAAAAAAAAAAAAAAAAAAAAAAAAAAAATAATAATATTTTTTTTTCTCGCAACTCCCGGGCCGGATCAAGGTCAGGACTATTCCGAATGAGAATCGACGTCCGAGGAGAAGATGAGATTCGACGTTTGAGCGGATGACGCCTTATTAGGGACTCGGGGTAGTGGTACGTAGTGGTGGTTGTGGTGGTGGTTGTGGTGGTGGTTGTGGTTGTGGTGTTGGAGGTGGTGTGGTCGTGGTGGTTGTGGTGGTGGTTGTGGTGGTGGAGGTGGTGGGGGAGATAGCCGAGTTGGCTGTGGTGAAGGTGGTGTTGTTACAGCTGTTGTTCTTCAGGGAGATGGGAGGGAGGGTTCTGCGATTTTAACCAAAACAAAATATATAAAGTATGGCACCGAATTCGGGGTCACAGCTGACATCAATTTTCCCTCGAAAGACAAGTCCCCCAATGTAATGCTGAAACTTGTTTGTCTATGCTAAAGGGCTTCCTTCATATTGAAGCTCTTTCAATTTATGCTCAAACTATTTCGGTTGATGCTGAAGCCGTTTCGGTTTCCTCTATTCTTGGCTATAACCAGAGTTTTCCCAAAACTATTCTTTAGGTTACCATACCCCTTATCCCCACCTTCAAGTGAATATGATTGGCTGCCTATTGGAGTGACGTCATACTTCTCCGAGGCTTATCAGCTCTTACTGTTCAGCAGAGGCGGGGCTTTGGTGAAAGGGGGAGGGGCTTCTTCACAAAGTGGGACCATGACTTGTACATCTAAATATATATATATATATATATATATATATATATATATATATATATAAAAGTGGGACCATGACTTGTATATCTAAATATATATATATATATATATATATATATATATATATATATATATATATATAAAGTGGGACCATGACCTGTATATCTAAATATTATATATATATATATATATATATATATATATATATATATATATATATAATTATATATATATATATATGTAATTTTTTTTTTTTTTTTTTTTTTTTTCCCCCACCTTGATACTTATGAGTTATGACGGTAGTACGATGACGTTTGAAGAGATTGCGGTGATGGTAGAGGTGGTGTTAGTCGTGGTAAAAATAATAACAGAGGTGGTGGTGGTGGTGGTGGTGGTGGTGGTGGTTCCTGCTGTGATAGGTAATATGTCACCAGCCTGGAGGGGTTGATCGCTGAATGCAGACATGTAGGATACAATCGTAATCTGACTTGACATGTTCATCATCATCATCATCATCGTCATCTTCATCAGCATTGCCATCTTCATCGGCATCATCATCATCATCGTCATCATCAGCGTCATTATTATTATTATTATTATTATTATTACTGTTGTTGTTGTTATCATCATCATCATCGCCATCGTCATCTTCATCAGCATAATTATTATCATTATCATCATCATCATCAGTCATCATCACCAACCTCATCATAATCATCGTCACCATTGTCATCATCATCATCATCACCATGGCACCTATGGCACTCCTGCCGTATTTCACGAATCTTTTAATCAAGTTAGGTTAGGTTAGATTTGGTTAGTACAGGTTAAGTTAGGTCAGGCTAGGTCAGGTTAGATAAGGATACGATAAGATAGGTATGGCCAAATATTGGCTGGGACTTTGAAAATACATAATCATAATCTAAGCCCAGGTCCCTTTCTCTCTCTAACTTCGTTTGTGTGGCAGTGTCGAACTCTAATCACTTTATTCTGGTCAACGACAGGAGATTTCATTCGACTGAGGGAGGAGGAGGAGGAAGAGGAGGAGGAGGAGGAGGAGGAGGAGGAGGAGGGGAAGGAGGAGAAAGAAGAGGAGGAAGAGGAGGAGGAGGAAAAGGAGGAGGAGGACGAGGATGAAGAGGAGGAGGAGGAAGAGGAGGAAGAGGAGGAGGAGGAGGAAGAGGAGGTAGGGAAGGAGGAGAAAGAGGAGGAGGAAGAGGAGGAGGAAAAGGAGGAGGAGGACGAGGAGGACGAGGAGGAGGAGGAAGAGGAGGAAGAGGAGGAAGAGGAGGAGGAGGTTGGGAAGCTTCAACCCTGTGTTACACTTTAATGTTTTTATTCTGTAGGGGGAAATCTGCTCTTTAAACGCGAAAGAGTTATTGTCCCTCCCGGTTAACCTTTTCCTTTGAAACTGCGGTTAATTCGTTTAACTTGGTGGCCCGTGGGTTAATCTCTCGCAGTTAAACCCCTTCAGCGTTTTTCTGACTATTCTGCCTAACGCCAAAACTATTCTATTCGTCGTTTCGTCAACATTCGATAGATAGTATGTGGGTGACAACTATTCCCATAAGCCGTAAACAGCGGAGATCTTTTTTCGTTCCTTCTGGTTGTCGCCAGGTGATTTTAATCTGACAGGGGAATGAATCCTTAACTCCTTTTCTCTCTCTCTCTCTCTCTCTCTCTCTCTCTCTCTCTCTCTCACGCAGTTTAAAGATTAATTCGTTCACGAGTATTAATCTTGTTGAGGGAAACCTGAAGCAATTTTACTGAGTCGAGACGAACTCCCGTGTCCGTAGAATTTGAGATCCAGCACTACAGCTGTCACCTGAGTGGGTCCTGTCGCTTCAGGGAGTTTACTTGTTGTCAAAGATTCGGGCAATGGCCCTTCAGATGGTGGAATCGTTTTCCACTGAAGTTGTTGACAACAAACTAATAACTCTCTTGCAAAAAAAAAAAAAAAAAATCTTTGCAGACAGCGTGATCCCATCACTCATAAATGTTATCAAACCCACACCAATAACAACCCATTAGGAACTTGTTGACCTGTTATTGGACTCAAACTGTTGCAAGGGCAGGTAGGAGCGGGACACGGGCGGCCACGCCCACCTCTGGCCCCGGGCCACGCCCACCTGATGCTCACCGCCTCCGGTGGCTCACGTGTCCCTAAACTCGTGGGTGCCGTGACGAGGGTCCCAATGTCTGTCTACCTGAGTGCGTGCGTGCGTACGTACGTTCGTAAGCTCCCGCGTAGGCCATGTTTGTACGTGCGTGTGTGCGTTCGTGTTTGTTTGCTAGCTGTGTGCGTGCGTGTATGTGTTTGTGTGTGTGTTTGGTTGCTTGTGATTTACCATGGTCTTGGATCACGTGTTGGACTCGTAATCGACAGTTATTAACCTCCCGGATGAGAGCTCAGAGCTCGTATGACCGATCTATGGGTAATACTGTGACCTTACACGCACACACACCCAACTCCCCGCCCACGAGAGTTGGAGTAACAACCCGCAGCGATGCGATAATGAAATTATTTCTGCCCTGGGCGGGAGTCGAACCCGGACCGCCGTTGTGGCAGGCGAGGACTCTAACCACAGTGCGACAAGGTGTGTGTGTGTGTGTGTGTGTGTGTGTGTGTGTGTGTGTGTGTGTGTGTGTGTGTGTGTGTGTGTGTGTGTGTGTGTGTGTGTGTGTGTATGTGTGTGTGTGTATACGTGTGTGTGTGTACCAACAGCCAAAGCAAGTGCCGGCAGCAGGGACTCGAACGGCAGCAGTCATAAAATTAAACGAAAAAAAAATCGATTCAGTTACTACAACTACGAAACCTTTGCCCTAAATGCTAGGACATCCTCAACGAGTGAGGTCGTCGACCTGCCGAATGTTGATCTTCCTTCATCATTTTACTTAATCTTTACACTTATTTACACATATATCTATTTCTTCATTTCTTCACTTATTTATTTATTTTTATCTACTGACTCTTTGATCTTGGAAAGAAATCTCTGAGGCTCCGAGGACCTAGTACTTTGGGCACAGGTAGCTCTTCGGTTCGACGTTCACGAGTTTCCGAACACCGAGTGCTGCGGTTTACGAATTCTTTTCCTTGGTGTTCGGAATCGCAAAGCGCCCACAGAAGAAGAAGAAGAAGAAGAAGAAGAAGAAGAAGAAGAAGAAGAAGAAGAAGAAGAAGAAGAAGAAGAAGAAGAAGAAGAAGAAGAAGAAGAAGAAGAAGAAGAAGAAGAAGAAGAAGAAGAAGAAGAAGAAGAAGAAGAAGAAGAAGAAGAAGAAGAAGAAGAAGAAGAAGAAGAAGAAGAAGAAGAAGAAGAAGAAGAAGAAGAAGAAGGAGGAGTTGAGCTTCATCAAATTTTTACCCGAGATGCGGTGAATGAAATACCCTGGCGGGCGGTAGCCCGGACGTGAAGGAAGGAAAAGTGACGCCAGGAACGGAAGGAATTTAGTATTCTTGTCCAAAGCCTTCTCGACACGAGAGAGAGGGGGGGTGGAGACGGGGGGAGGGAGGGACGGAGAGAGAGGGGAGGGAGAAAGAGAGAGAGAGGAAGAGAGGGGGAGAGAGAGGGGGGAGCGAGAGAGGGAGGGAGGGAGAGAGAGGGAGAGAGAGGGGGGGAGGGGGGAGGGCGGGAGAGAGGGAAGGAGGGATGGAGAGAGAGAGGGGGGTGGGGGGAGGGAGGAAGAGAGGGAAGGAGGGATGGAGAGAGAGAGAGAGAGAGAGAGAGAGGGGGGGGGAGTGAGGAAGAGAGGGAGAGGGGGAGAGGGAGAGAGAGAGAGAGAGAGAGGGGAGGGAGAGAGGGAGGAGACGGGGGGAGGGAGGGAGGGAGGGACGGAGAGAGAGGGAGGGAGAGGGAGAGGGAGGAAGAGAGAGAGAGAGAGAGATAGAGAGGAACGGAGGAAGGGTGGTAGAGAGAGATGAAGAGAGAGGGAGAGAGAGGGAGAGAGGGAGAGGGAGAGAGGGATAGGGAGATAGAGAGAGAGGGGGGGAGGGAGGGAGAGAGGGGGAGGTAGGGAGGGAAAGAGAGATAGGGAGAGACAGACAGAGAGAGAGAGAGAGAGAGAGAGAGAGAGAGAGAGAGAGAGGGGAGAGAGAGAGAGAGAGAGAGAGAGAGAGAGAGAGAGAGAGAGAGAGAGAGAGATATGGGGGGTTTCAGCCAAACATTTCATCCCTTTTGTAGAAGTGTTTCCTAGTCGGTGGAGATCGCCTCGAGTGGCCACCTGCTGCCTCCCCCCCCCCTCCCCCTCCCCCCTACGTTCGTCCATGCAGTCGATATTGGGATTCCTCCCCGTTTCGGTATTCCAAACCTTTAGAGGAACTTCACTAATTACAGCGCGCGCGTCCCGGGGACTCGACTTTGTGCTCTTGTGAGCCTAGGAACCTACATTTCTTCCTGTGCACGTGTAAATGTATATATGTGTGTGTGTGTGTGTGTGTGTGTGTGTGTGTGTGTGTGTGTGTGTGTGTGTGTGTGTGTGTGTGTGTGTGTGTGTGTGTGTGTGTGTGCGCACGCTTGTGTGTGTGTGTGTGTGCATACATGTATGTGTTTGCGTGTGTGTGTGCATACATGTGTGTGTTTGCTTGTGTGTGTGTGTGTGTGTGTGTGTGTGTGTGTGTGTGTGTGTGTATGTGTGTGTGTGTGTGTGTGTGTGTGTGTGTGTGTGTGTTTGGGTGTGTGTTTACATCATTGTTCCAGCGCCGTGAAAATGAACAGCGCAGCCTACCGCAGCTGCTAAAAAAAAAAAAAGAAAAAAAAATTAACTTTGGGTGCTTGTGGTTTTTCGTAATTAAAATGTGGGAAGGACAGAGCCTACAAGACGACACGTCAAGCGTGCCACTGATCCCTGTGGTGCATTCATAGTTTAGAGAGTCTCTCTCTCTCTCTCTCTCTCTCTCTCGCTCTTTCTTTCTTTCTTTCCCTCTCTCTCTTTTTCTCTCCCTCTCTCCATCTACCTATCTATCTATCTCCCTCTCTCTATCTGTCTCCTCTCTCCTTCTCTCTCTTTCTCTCGCTCTTTCTTTCTCTCCCTCTCTCTCTCTACCTACCTATTTCTCTCCTCTCTCCCTCTCTCTATCTATCTCTCTCCTCTCTTCCTCTCTATCTCTCCTCTCTCTCTCCCTCTCTCTCTATCTCTCTCCCTCCTCTCTCCCTCTCTCTCTTTTTTTTCTCTCTCTCTCTCTCTCTCAATGAACCACACGAAAGTATTTGAAGACGAGGACATATCAACGTTCCTAGAGTCTACTAAGGTAAATCAATACAAGAGTATTGCCTTTGAAAACGACGCCATTGTCGTCACTACGTAAACAAATCACTGTCAACACTTAACCTAACTTTACCTACGTTAGCCTAACCATACCGAAAGCCTCAGAAATCTAAAAAAAAAAAAAAAAAAAAAAAAAAACGATCTTGGTGCCAGTTTGGTCTCAATTGTGAGTCTGCAACTGAAAAAAAGTAAATTCCTCCTCATCCATTTCCGCCCCTCCCCCCCACCAAAGGTCAAGAAGTTCTCTGCAAGAAGAAAGCCGAGATGACACAATAACATATTGAAAGGAAATACACAAACAAATTGAACAAAAAAGAAATAAATAAGAAAATAAAAGACCTGAAATGAAATGGGGCTGCATCATTGCAAAAAAATCGTTGAAACGCCATATGAGAGAGAGAGAGAGAGAGAGAGAGAGAGAGAGAGAGAGAGAGAGAGAGAGAGAGAGAGAGAGGGAGAGACAAAGCGACAGAGCGAGAGTTAGAGAGAGAGCAAGAGAGACAGAGCGAGAGACAGCGAGAGAGACAGAGACAGAGAGAGAGAGAGACAGCGAGAGAAACAGAGAGAGAGAGGAGGGAGAGAGCGAGAGAGAGAGGGAGTGGGAGAGGGAGAGAAAGAGAGAGACAAAGCGACAGAGCGAGAGTTAGAGAGAGAGAGAGAGAGAGAGAGAGAGAGAGAGAGAGAGAGAGAGAGAGAGAGAGAGAGAGAGAGAGAGAGAGAGAGGGAGAGAGTGACAGCCCACCTGGCGTGAAAGAATGGTGGGACACAGGAGGGGGAGGCGGAGGAGGAGGAAGAGGCAAAGGGAGGCATCTGGTACCGAAGAACGGCGAGGCGACGAAGAATTGTGGGAACAAAGATGGGGACGGACGAAAGGAAAAGAGAAAAAAACGAAAGAGAAAAAGAAGAAGAAGAAGAAATGAAAGGGGGGAGGACAAAAGGGGAGAAGGAGAAGATTAATCAGGAGGAAGCATAGATGCGAAAACAAGATGTCCTCTCCCCCTTGCAGCGATGTGAGAGTGGGAGAGTGGGAGAGTGGGAGGGAGGAGTGAGAGGAAGGGGAGAGAGGCAGGAAAGAAAGAGAAGGAGGAAGGAAGAAATGAGAAGTAGGGAGGTAGAAAAGGGGGAGGGAGGGAGGGAGGGAGGGAGGAAGGGATGGAGGGAGGGAGGGAAGGGAGGAAGGAGAGAAAATGTGGGGGTAAGAGAGGCAGGGGAGGCTGGGGAGGGAGGAAAGAGGGGAGGAAAGACGGGAGGAAAGAGGGAGGGAAAGAGGAAGGGAAGGAGAGAGCAAGTAAGGGAGGGAGGGAGGTGGAGTGGGAGGGAGGTGGAGTGGGAAGGAGGGAGGGAGGGAGGAAGTTTGGGTAAGGAAGGGTTGAATCCTACACAACATATTGTTAACTTAAAGAACTTCGTTCTGGTTAACGTCAGACAATTCTTTTCAGCTCAGAGAAACTCATTCCACGGGCTTTTGGACTTAAAATTAAAACGCCTCAATTTTTTTTTTTTTTTTTTTTTTTTTGTCCAATTCATTTTTATTCTGATTAATGGCAAACGACTTTACAACCCAAAGGAAGTTCCTCCTCTACGACTCCATGTGGAGGAAAAGAGGAGGAGGAAGATGAGGAGGAGGAGGACGAGGAGGAAGGGGAGGAGAAGAAGAAGAGGAGGAATAGGAGGAGGAGGAGCAGGAGGAGGAGGAAGAGAAGCAGAAGGAGGAGGAGGAGGAGGACGAGGAGGAGGAAGAGGAGAAGAAGAAGAGGAGGAATAGTAGGAGGAATAGGAGGAGGTGGAGGAGCAGGAGGAGGAGGAGGAAGAGGAGGAGCAGGAGAAGGAGGACGTGGAGGAGGAAGAGGAAGAGAAGAAGAGGAGGAGGAATAATAGGAGGAATAGGAGGAGGTGGAGGAGCAGGAGGAGGTGGAGGAGGAGGAGGAGGAGGAGGAGGAAGAGGAGGAGGAGGAGAAGGGGAGGAGGAGAAGCAGAAGGAGGAAGAGGAGCATAAGGAGGAAGATGAGGAGGAGGAGGAGGAGGAAGAGGAGTAGGAGGAGGAGGAAGATGAGGAGGAGGAGAAGAGGAGGAGGAGTAGAATAAGGAGTAGGAGGAGCAGCAGGAGGAAGAGGAGGAGGAGCAGGAGGAAGATGAGGAGGAGTAGAAGAGAGAGAGAGGAGGAGGAGGAGGAGTAGAAGGGAGAGGAGGAGGAGGAAGAGGAGAAGGAAGAGGAGGAGGAGCAGGAGGAAGATGAGGAGGAGGAGTAGAAGGGAGAGGAGGAGGAGGAGTAGAAGGGAGAGGAGGAGGAGGAAGAGGAGAAGGAAGAGGAGGAGGAGGAGGAGGAAGAGGAGGAGCAGAAGGAAGAGGAGGAGGAGGAGGAGGAAGAGGAGGAGCTGAACGAGGAGTAGAGGGAGAAGGAGTAGGAGGAGCAGCAGGAGGAAGAGGAGGAGGAGCAGAAGGAAGATGATGATCAGGAGGAGGAGTAGAAGGAAGAGGGGGAGGAGGAGGAAGAGGAGGAGGAGGAGGAGCAGAAGGAGGAAGATGAGGAGGAGGAGCATAAGGAGGAGGAAGATGAGGAGGAGGAGGAAGAGGAGGAGGAAGAGGAGGAGGAAGAGGAGGAGAAGGAAGAGGCGGAGGAGGAAGAGGAGGAGGAGTAGAAGGGAGAGGCGGAGGAGGAGGAGGAGGAGGAGGAGGAAGAGGAGGAATAGGAGGAGGAGGAGGAATAGGAGGAGGAGGAGGAGGAGCAGAAGGAGGAAGAGGAGCAGGAAGCGGACCATGTATGGGAGGGAAAATAACGTCTCCTCCATCCCCTCAACTCCCTCTCCTCTCCTCTCCTTTTCCTCCCCTTCCCTCCCCTCCCTTCCTCCTCCGGAAAACACAATAGAAATGACGTCATGCACACTGGGGGGGGGGATGGGTACCTCTGGGGAATGGAAGAGGAGAGTCGGAAGAAGCATGTGGAGGAAGAGCTGAAGGTGGTGGAGGGAGGGAGGAGGGGGGAAAGAAGTTGATAGACAAGGAATGAACATGACATTGCAAACCTGTTCCTGCTTATATATGTGTGTGTGTGTGTGTGTGTGTGTGTGTGTGTGTGTGTGTGTGTGTGTGTGTGTGTGTGTATGTGTGTATGTGCGTAATCTTTCTCATAAGGGGGGAAACCCAAATCAAACAGACTCCCACACCAACAAACCAAAGCCCCCCCTCACCCCTTCGCCCCCCTTACCCCTTCACCCCCACCCCCACCCCAAGTCCCCAAAATAACAGAGTCCCAAGGAGTCTCAATCAAGTCTCAAAAAGTCGACGTGCTGTGCCTCAATTCTTGGAGAGTCTCACGAAGACCCTCAAGTCTTGAGGCTCCGAGTCTCAAGAACCAGTGCCCGAGTAGCAAGGTCCCACGTTACCGAGGCTTAAGCCCACAGTAACAGAATTTCAAGTAACGACATCACAGTTACTGAAGAATTCCAAAACCCCGAAGGCAACACTGCAGACTCTTCGGGAGAAGTCTCCAAGAAAGAGGAGGAAAAGAGAGAGAGAGAGAGAGAGAGAGAGAGAGAGAGAGAGAGAGAGAGAGAGAGAGAGAGAGAGAGAGAGAGAGAGAGAAGGAGAGTAAGAGGGATGGAGAGAGGGAGGAAAAGAGAGAGTGGGAGACAAAGATTGGGAGGGAGGAAGTAAGAGAGAATGAGGGAGAGAAAAGGAAAGAGAGCAAGATAGAGAGGGTGAAGGGAGGGAGGGAGAGAGAGGGAGGAAGGGAGGTAGGGAGAGAGAAGGGGGAGGGGAGGGAGGGAGAGAGAGAGGAAGGGAGGGAGGGAGAGAGAAGGGGGAGGGGAGGGAGAGAGAGATTGAGGAAGGGAGAGAGAGAGAAGGAGGAGGGGAGAAAGAGAGAGATTGAGGGATGGAGAGAGAGGAGGGGGAGGGAGAGGGAGGGAGGGAGAAAGAGAGAGGAGGGAAGGGAGAGAGAGAGGGAGTGAGGGAGAAAGAGGGTGGGAGGGTAAGGAGGGAAAGAGAGAGAGAGAGAGAGAGAGAGAGAGAGAGAGAGAGAGAGAGAGAGAGAGAGAGAGAGGAAGGGAGGGAGGGAGAGAGAAGGGAGGAGAGGAGGGAGAGAGAAGGGGAGGAGAGGGAGGGAGAGAGGGAGAGGGAGGGAGAAAGAGGAGGGAAGGGAGGGAGAAAGAGAGAGGAGGTTAGGGAACGAGAGAGAGAGAGAGAGAGAGAGAGAGAGAGAGAGAGAGAGAGAGAGAGAGAGAGAGAGAGAGAGAGAGAGAGAGAGAGAGAGAGAGAGAGAGAGAGAGAGAGAGAGAGAGACACACACACACGGAGGGAGCCGGCAGCCGGCCGGCTGAATAACCGCGCAGGCACTAGAGTGCCGGAAGAACCTGGGCCGGCGCCGGCCAAACCGGCAGCGCTGATCACAATGAATGCAACAAGGTCATCTCGGCCTTGGAGGAGATAAGAAAAAAATTATGAAGGAGCAGATGATAAGAGGAGAAAACTGCAATAGAGAGAGAGAGAGAGAGAGAGAGAGAGAGAGAGAGAGAGAGAGAGAGAGAGAGAGAGAGAGAGAGAGAGAGAGAGAGAGAGGAAGTGGAATGAAATGTAAAAGGAAAGAAGATAAAGATGGGAGTTGTAGAGGGAAGCGAAAACCGAAACAAAAGAGGGACGTAAACAGAACAATAAGAAGGTGAAGAAGAAGAAGATGAAGAAGATGAAGATGAACATGAAATAGAAGAAGAAGAAAAAGAAAAAGAAGAGAAAGATGAAAAAGAGGAAGAAGAAAGAGAATAACAAGAAGAAGAACACGAAGAAAAAGAAGTACAAGAAGAAAAAAAAAGGAAGTAGAAAGAATGGGAAAAGGCAAGGAGAGGGAAAGAACGAGAAAAGAGAGGATCGAACTCGGGAATACCTCAGGGTGGAAGCCACAAAGCCAAGACTCTCTTTCTGACCGCAAGAAACTCCAAGGGGAGTTGGGGTGGGGGGTTCAGCGGGCCTAATTGGTGCCATCCAGTCCGCCTAGGCCAGTAAGTATCAGAATTTTTCGCCCAATTTCCCCTTTTTCATTTTTTTCCAAAACCCAGCCCACCCACCCACCCAAAAAAAAATATATATATATAAATAAAATGAAATAAAATAGAAAATAAATAAATAAATAAATAAGACGTAAAAAATAATAATCAAACATTGCTTCATTACAAAGTTGATAACCACTGTTACTTCACGTCTGATGGAATTATTTTTATACTGAGATTCTTCACATCATATAGAAATATATAATTTGAAACATCAGACCATGACGCCCCCTCTAAATTCTTGTCATAGTTCCCTTTGGGGGTCACGGCCCCCATGGCCCCCAGTTTGAAACTCACCGAAGTTAAGGTCTTTGCGAGAGGAGGTAAAGGGTGAAGAACATTGCGTGAAAATAGTTTAAAAGTTTAAAGGAAATAAAAAGTAAAGAGAGAAACAGACAGAGAGAGAGAGAGAGAGAGAGAGAGGGGTGAGAGAGACAGATACACGAGTATATATATATATATATATATATATATATATATATACATATATATATATATATATATATATATATATATATATGTATATATATAGAGAGAGAGAGAGAGAGAGAGAGAGAGGGGGGGGGCAAAGCAAGAAGAAAAATATTCCAGTTGTAGAGGTAGAGCCAAGAGAAGGACGTGTAAAAAAATAAGATGAAAGAGAGCAGGAAGAGAAAGAGAAGGGAGGAGAATGCGAAGACGAAAACGAGATATAGAGGAAGGAGGAGGAGGAGGAGACGAGAGAAGAGGAAGGAGGAGGAGACAAGAGAAGATGAAGAATATTGTCATGGCACGGAGGAGGAATGAGAAAGTATAAGAGGAAAAACAAAGGATGGAAGGAAGAAAGGATGGAAGGGAAGAAGGAAGATGAGAATTCCAAGAGATATGAAAATAGGAAGGGAGGAGGAAAGAAGAATAGAGAAATGGGAGAAGGAAATGGGGAAAAGAGAATGGATGGATAACAAGAAGAGGAGTCAAGAAAGAAGGAAGAAAGGAAGCAAGGAAGAAAGAGAGGAACTAGGGGAGGAGGGGAGGAAGGAAGAGAAGAAGGAATGATGGAGGAAGGAAGAAAGGAAAGGATGACGGGAGGAAAGCAGGAAAGAAGGAAGGAAGAGAGGAAGGAAGGAAGATAGGAAGAAAGGAAGAGAGGAAGGAAGGAAGGAAAGAAGAGAGGAAGGAAGGGAGGAAGTAAGGAGGAGAGGAAGGGAGGAATGAAAAAAGGAAAGAAGGAAGAGAGGAAGGAAAGGAAGAGAGGAAGGAAGAGAGGAAGGAAGAAAGAGAGGAAGGAAGGAAGGAAGGAAGAGAGGAAGGAAGGAAGGAAAGAAGGAAAGAGGGAAGGAAAGAAAGAAGGAAGGAAGGAAGGAAGGGAGGATGGAAGGATGGATGGAAAGAAGGAAGAGAGGAAGGAAGGAAAGAAGGAAAGAGGGAAAGAGGGAAGGAAGGAAGGAAGGATGGATGGAAAGAAGGAAGAGAGGAAGGAAGGAAAGAAGGAAAGAGGGAAGGAAGGAAGGAAGGATGGATGGAATGAAGGAAGAAAGGAAGGAAGGAAAGAAGGAAAGAGGGAAGGAAAGAAGGAAGGATGGATAGAAAGAAGGAAGAGAGGAAGGAAGGAAGAGAGGAAGGAAGGAAGGATAGAAAGAAGGAAGAGGGGAAGGAAGGAAGAGAGGAAGGAAGGAAGGAAGGAAGGGAGGAAGAGAGGAAGGAGGGAAGGAAGGAAGGAAGGAAGAGAGAAAGGAAGGAAGAGAGAAAGGAAGAGAGGAAGGAAGGGAGGAAGGAAGGGAGGAAGGAAGGAAGAGAGGAAGGAAGGAAGGAAAGAGGGAAGGAAAGAAGGAAGGAAGGAAGGGAGGATGGATGGAAAGAAGGAAAGAAAGAAGGAAAGAGGGAATGAAAGAAGGAAGGAAACAAATGAGGAAGAGAGGAAGGGGAGAGTCAAAAATATGGATAAGAATGGAAATATGGGAATAAAAAAGAAACAAGAAAATGAACTAACAGAGAGAAAGAAGGACGGCAAGAAAGGCTGAGAAGAAGAAATAATGAGAAGAAATCGAAGAGAAGAAAAGGAGATAGTGAAAAAAGGAGGAGGAAGAAAGGAAATGAAGAAAGAAAAGAATATGAATGAAGGAAAGGACGAAGAAATGAAAATGGAGATGTGGGAAAGGAAAGAAAAGGAAAGAAGAAGAAACAGTGGAAAAGGAAATAGTAAAAGAAGATATGGAGGAAGGAGGAACAGGGTGAGAAGAAGAGAAGGAAAAGGGTACAATCAGAAGTGAAAGGAATGACGACGGAGAGAGGGAGAGAGAGAGAGAGAGAGAGAGAGAGAGAGAGAGAGAGAGAGAGAGAGAGAGAGAGGGAGAGAGAGAGAGAGAGAGAGAGAGAGAGAGAGAGAGAGAGAGAGAGAGAGAGAGAGAGAGAGAGAGGGGGGGGGGAGGGAGAGGGAGAGAGGGAGGGAGGTAGAGAGAGAGAGAGAGAGAGAGAGAGAGAGAGAGAGAGAGAGAGAGAGAGAGAGGGAGAGTACGGAAGGGAGGAAGATAGGGAACGCAGAGGAAAGGGGGAAACTGAAAGAAGGGAAGGCAGAAAATGGAAGAGAAGAAGGGTGTGAGGAAGAAAAAGAGGGAGAAGGGGTGGGAGGAAGGGAGGGAGAGAGGGAGGAAGAGAGAAAGTGAGGGAGATAGGGAGGAAGGGAGGGAGGGGGGAGGGAGGGAGGGAGATGAAGAAGAGGACTGAGGGCGATAGGACGAGGCAAGAAAAGTTTGAGAAAGGGGTCAGAACAGCTGGGCAGGAGGGGGAGGGGAAGGAGGGGCGGAGGGGGTGAGGGTAGGGAGGGAAAGGAGGGAGAGGGGTGAGGGTAGGGAGGAGGCAAGAAGTGAGGTATTGTCCTCATAAACTTGCAGGTGTCAAAGGCAAGCCCACTCGGACAGCGCCGCCTCGCGGGTGGTCTTGACACTAACTCGGCACTCTTCCCCCCCCTCTCCCCCCGGCGGGGTGGGGGGAGGGGGGTTGCCAACTTTCGAAGCTGTGCCGCGTTGGCAAAAGAGCCAACACGCCATTTGTTGCCGGTAATGACGTCATCACTAACGTTTCTGACAACGAGAGTCTCCGGGTCCTCCTCGAGAAGGATCTTCTTCCTTCAACGGGGAAGAACGCCACGGCGTTGGGGCAGACTGACCAAGTCAAGGCCATGGTGGATGTGGGTGGGTTGGTGGGATACTAAAATAACACACACACACACACACACACACACACACACACACACACACACACACAATTTTTTCACAATTTTTTTTCACCTTTTTTTTTTTTTTTTTTTTTTTTTTTTTTTTTTTTTTTTTTTTTTTTTTTTTTTTTTTTTTTTTTTTTTTTTTTTTTTTTTTTTTTTTTTTTTTTTTTTTTTTTTTTTTTTTTTTTTTTTTGTCTACCGGAAGTTCCAACAACTGTGAGGGACACACTTAACCTCAGGTGAAGAAATAGAGCCAGGACAGGGGACCACCTAGACACAGAATTCCCCGACACGAGGACCCTAACCACTGAACCCGTCCACCCTACCACCAAATCCACCTTCTGCTGAAAGATCTTTCGGTTTACTTACACATATCAAGGAGCAAAATAAAAGGTAAAAAAGTAAAAAGAAATAATTATAACAAAAATAAAATAAAATAAAAAATTTGCAAAGGACTGCGGCGTGTGTGTGTGTGTGTGTGTGTGTGTGTGTGTGTGTGTGTGTGTGTGTGTGTGTGTGTGTGTGCGTGTATGTGTGTGTGTGTGTGATTCACCATGGTCTTGGATCACGTGTTGGACTCGTGATCGACAGCTATTTTCCTCCCGGAATAGAGCTCAGAGCTCATATATGACCGATCTATGAGTAATGTTGTGACCTTACACGCACACACACGCCCAACTCCCCGCCCACGAGTTAGAGTAACAACCCGCAGCGCAGCGATACTGAAATTATTTCAGCCCTGTGTGTGTGCGTGTGTGTGTGTGTGTGTGTGTGTGTGTGTGTGTGTGTGTGTGTGTGTGTGTGTGTGTGTGTGTGTACTTGCGTTCGCATAAAATGAGACTAACAAAGACAACACTCATATCAACAACCGAGAATGAGATGGTTAAAACCAGACAATCTGCCCATGGGCCGAGATGTCGCGATGGATATGAACTAAGAAATTCATAGATGTTCAATACAGATATAAAAAAATATATACGATATCTCTTTATTTCCAAATAACAATTTGCCTTTATATCATCAGAATGCATCACTATTGATACATCAAGCACAGTAAAAACCATATATACAATCATATTTAGCGTAGTCAATATTCTATTTCATAATTATCAAAATATACATCCACAGTATCTCTATTATCTTTTTATATCATTTTACAGTAAATAATTACGGTTAGGATGATATTGCACTACCAATCTTTGATGACCTGAAATTCAATATGGCTGGCGTCAAATATCAGCCAGATGATTTCATTCTGTGCTGTGGGATCATGCCACTCCCCTCCCCCCCCCTTGCCCCTTAAGGGGAAACCAAGAGTACGGCCTTTACTCCTTTATTTCCCCTTAAAGGAAGAAAAAAAGGGGGTTACAAGGGGTCCTTCTCCCATCAGGACAACAGAAGACAATGACGGAGGAGCTCTTCCTCGGAGGAGGAGGAGGAGGAGGGGAAGGAGGAGGAGGAGGAGGAAGAGGAGGAGGAGGAGGAGGAGGAGGAGCTCAAAGGGCGGCATTAGAAGCAGCAGCATCTCTGTTGTGTGTGTCAGTGTGCAGAAGCAGCAGCTCCTCTGTTGTTCACTTCCGGATTGGGTTCTATTTTCGCACGCCAAGAGACAGAGAAAAAAAAGCAGGGGAGGAGGAGGGTGGGAGGGGGAGGGGAGGAGGGTGGGAGGGGGAGGGGAGGAGGGTGGGAGGGGGAGGGGAGGAGGGTGGGAGGGGAGGAGGAGGAGAGGAGGAGGGGAAGAGGGGGGAGGAGGAGGAGGAAGAGGGGAGGAGGGGAGGAGGAAGAAGAGGAGGAGGAAGAGGAGGGGAGGAGGTGAAGGAGGAGGAGGAGGAGGAAGAGGAGAAGGAGAAGGAGGAGGAGAGGGAAGGAGGAGGGGGGTGGGGGAGGGGGAAGAGGAGACGAATGTAATGGTGTGGTACGTTGTAGCATCGTACAATTATATATTATACTTACGTATTACTCAATTGGGAATTGCATGTTTTCCCCAATGTATAACTAATATTGTAACTGTGTAATTATGTTTGGGATGTTGTTAGTCCTTAATATTGTCATTGTATTGTTTATTTACTATCCTCGTACAGTCCGTAGGGAGAACCAGGCGAGCTTATGTACGTTTTCGCGCCGTGTCCAGGCTTGGCATCTAGTTGTAACTCAGCCTCCGAACTATACGCATGCATTTGTATATCGTGGTGCTTTGTCACATTTTCATTTAATATATGTTCGTTTGCAGTGTTCATGTACTTTTATTTAGCCACCCTACACAAGGAGGAGGAGGAGGAGGAGAAGCAGGAAAGGAGGGAGAAAGGGGAGGGGGAGGAGGAGAAGGGAGAAAGAAGAGGGGGAAAGGGAATGGGATGGGACGGGGTGGAGAGGATGAGAGAGGGAGGAGGGTAGGGAGGGTGAGGAAAAGAAGAAGGAAAAGGAGGAGGAGGAGGAGGAGGTGGAGGAGGTGGTTGGGGAAGGGAGAGGGAGAAGGTATGACGGGGAAGAAGAAGAATAGAAAGAGGAGGACGTGGATGAGGAGGAGGTCGGGAACGAGGATGAAAGGGTATAGATGTCCAGGGCTGGGGGTTGTACCATCTACTTGTAAACCATCTTTACCACCATCTGCCGCCAGGCGATTTCATCCACCTTAAGGAACCAACCTCCAGCTGGTGCAAAAAGTCACCTTCCCTAAGGTTAGCTGACAGCTGGAGACATGAGCCCAGCTGGCTGGTGCTCCTTAGAAAACTGACATGTGAATTCAAGCCGCGAATGTTGCAGGAATATAACAAGGGAAGTTCAGCGCGGCCGGCATAGCTACTCGAGTTATGAATTTCATTTCGAGTTATGAAATTCATTTCAAGGACAAGGTTGGACACGTGCCTGCTTCCTCGTCAATGTATAAGAATATATAAATATAAATGCATGTAATGTATATATATTTACTTGATTACATAAGATATAATTATATACATATGAGAGAAATTCGCTAGTGACAGCGACATTAATCTGATCATTTTTATGACAGTCGCATGTAGGATTCGAACCCCACTGCTTTCGGCTCTGTGAAGGTAATCTTACGGGTGGCCGAAAGCAGCGGATTCGAATCCTACATGCGATTGTCATAAAGATTATCATATATACATATGTATATGTTTGAGGTAAGTCCTAAAGGACATAAGGAGGAGACTGTTAGAGACCATAAGGCCTACACTAGGCAGTTCTATGTCCCTTACCACCTGCCATTCCTATTCATAAATTTATCTCATCTTTTCTTAAAAAAACAACCGTTTCAGCACTCACTACATGGCTTATTCCATTAGACAAACACTATGTTGGTAAATCAGTCCTTACCTATTTCCTTCTTAAACCATTTAGGGGCACATGGTGCAAGGACTGTAGAGGAGGTGGAGGTAAGCTGTAGAGTGAGATGAGCAAGTAAATATCCTGGAGGAATAAAAAGTGCCATGAGAAATAGGTCCTATGGATGGACGCAAAGAGAAGACTGTACGAAGGAGTGACTGTAACTACGATACTGCATAGGGCAGAGCACTGAAATGTAAGAGAGGCAGATAGGAGTTTAGTTGTGCTTGAGATGAACTCTGAGAATAAAGGTGAGAGTTACGAAGATGGATAGCGTGAGAAATGATGAGATAAGGCGGAGAGCAGAGGTTGAGAGGAGGTTGGCAAACAGGGCTAATAAAAAAATATTGGTATGGTTTGGGCAAATGGAAAGAACAAATGAAGAAAGACTAATTAAAAGGGTGTAGAAGGTAGAAGTGGATGGAGTGAACTTGAAGGAAAGACCGAGAATGAGATGGGTGAATGGAGTGAAGGATGACCTTGGGTATAAGGGGAATGCCTGTTAAGCAGGGAAGAGAGAGGACACGAGATACATGTGAGTGGATAATGGCTGTGACTGGACGACAAATTGACGCTCCACTAATGGATTTCTCCTCCTCGTCTCTATTTACGCGTGAGGGGACCAGGAGAGAAGGCCACCACGTAAATGAACCGAAGGGGGTAGACCGACTTCGACTGCTGCGCTCTGATGTGGAGGTATTGTGTCTTTCTACACTGCTTCTGATCCAGGCACTGTTTGTGTGTGTGTGTGTGTGTGTGTGTGTGTGTGTGTGTGTGTGTGTGTGTGTGTGTGTGAAAGTGTGAGAGATAGAGAGAGAGAGAGGGAGAAAGAGAGACAGAAAGAGAAAGAGTGAGACAGAGAGAGAGAGAGAGAGAGAGAGAGAGAGAGAGAGAAAGAGAGAGAGAGAGAGACGAATATACGAGAGAAGCGAGGAGCAAGAGAGAGAGGAGGGGGGGCGACATAAATCTCTCGTCTTGGAAAGCCACGAGACAGCAAGACCGCAATTTTAGTTTCTCCCAGGAGCTTCGGAATCTGTTGTCCTCTTCCCCCCTCCTTCCCACTCTCCCCTCTCCTCTCCTCCCCTCTCCTCTCCCCCCTCCTCCCCCCCTCCTCTCTCTCCACCTCCTCCCCGCCGCTGTTCTCCATATATATAATATAAGAAACTCATCTTCGCTCAGGGAGGAAATCATCAGCACTTGGGCCATCGCTAAACTGCGCAAATTCGTTATCTTTTAGCGCAAAACTTTCCGAAAAATGAAAGAAAGAAAAAAATCTCGCAAGGCCCATACATTTAGTGGCAGCAATTGTGGAAGTTTCTAATCTAAAACTGTTGAGCGGGTACTTCATCTTCTCCCCCTCCCTCCCTCCCCCTTTGTGGGGGGTAAGGGGGAAGAGGAGACGTATTAGGACCCTACCCCCAACCCCAAGCGACCTCATACGGAGGGCAAAACGGAAGTGAAAAAGTACAATTCAGGGAATTTTGGAATGGTCACTTCCGGTATTTGTCTCCTGGAGTTCTTCCGAAAGCCCAGGGTTCGGCCTGCCGCTGAATAAAGCTGTCAAGGAAACGTCAGTCCGAGACAAGTTTATTGATATCTTACAACACTTAAAAAAAAAAAAAAAAAAAAAGTGTGTGTGTGTGTGTGTGTGTGTGTGTGTGTGTGTGTGTGTGTGTGTGTGTGTGTGTGTGTGTGTGTGTGTGTGTGTGTGTGTGTGTAAAGCATACTTTTCTTAGCTCCCCGAAGACCACAATCAGAACTCCTAACGAGGGACGGATGGATACGTCTCTCTCTCTCTGCTGATGAAGACTAACCAAATTTCCATCATTTTTATCTTTATTTTCTGACCAAGGCAAGACGATTTCATTCAGCTGAGAGATCGATAGCCACGGTTACAAAAAAAAATCAGCCAGGTCGCTGAAGTCTACAACCATTAAGGCCAACTACCAAAGAGATTTCATTTTCGAAGTTTTAAAACTAACTGTAGATCAACAAAATGCTGAACAGTCAATGGACTAATTCAATTTGTTGATTTTACTTCACTGTTTGGGTGTTTATCTACTTCTTTATCATATATACAGCTGGACGAGTGAATAGCGCTGATAAGAATAGAATTCCAGGACACGAGACTAAAGTGAGACAATGAAGTTACACATGTCTCTGAGAACATTATTGCCACTAATGATGTGTACTGATCATCACAAAAAGAAATTAAAAAAAAAGACGATGGAGGAGAAGAGGAGGAGGATACGGAGCACTGGGGGAGAAGAAAAAGAAGAAGAAAAAGAAGAAAAAAGAAAAAGAAAAAAGAGGAAAAGAAAAAAAAAAGAAAAATGAAAGAAGAAGAAAAAGAAGAAGAAGGAGGAGAAGAAGAAGAAAGAAGGCTAAAGAGTAGGATGGGATTGAAAGAAACGAAGGTGGTGGAGGAATAAGGAGGATCTGGAGGAAGAAGGCGAGGAAGACGAGGGAGGCAAGGGGAGAGAAAGACAGAGAGGATCATGAAGGGTGTGGGAGGGGAGGAAAAGGGGAGAACTGCTGGAGAAAGTGAGGCCGGAGAAGGAGAAGGAGGAGGAGCGGAAGAGGGAGAAAAAGGAGGAGCCGGAGAAGGGGAAGAGGGAGGGGAGAGGCGAGGGGGAGGAAGAGGAGGAGAAAGAGGTGGGGAAGAGGAGGAGGAGGGGAAGAGGGAGAGAAAGGAGGAGAAGGAGAAGGGGAAGAGGGAGGGGAGAGGCCGGGGGGAGGAAGAGGAGAAGAAAGAGGAGGAGGAGGGGAAGAGGGAGAGAAAGGAGGAGAAGGGGAAGAGGGAGAGAAAGGAGGAGAAGGGGAAGAGGGAGGGAAGAGGCCGGGGGGGGAAGAGGAGAAGGAAGAGGAGGAGAAGGAAGAGGAGGAGGAGGAGAGGGAGGGGAGAGAAGAGGGAGGAGAGAAAAGGAGGAGTAAGAGGAGAGGGAAAGAAAAACTGGAGCGAAAAAACAAGAGGAGGGGAAGAAGTGGAAGAGGAGAAGTAAGAGGAAGAGGAGAATGGGGAGGAGGAAGAGGAGAATGGGGAGGAGGAAGAGGAGAATGGGGAGGAGGAAGAGAAAGGGGAGGGGGAGGAAAGGGGTAAGGGGGAAAAAATGGGGTAAGACAAAAGGCAGAGAGAAGGACAGGTGATGGGGGATATTAAGTAGAAAGACAGAATAACATTAAAGATTAATTTTGAAAAATAAATCCACCATTGTTAAAAAAAAAAAAAAAAAATCAGCTCCTCCGCAAAGAACAAGGAGAGGCAGCAATTGATTGGCCTAGTTCGAGTGACGTGATTCCTCATTACGTGACTCCCCCCCACATTCCCCCTTCCACCCCCTCCTTGGGGGGGGAGGAGGGAGAGGAGCGTCGTCAGCGTACCGTCAGTCCGCCCGAGGCATCAGCTGCAGCGGTGGACCAAACGCTTCGTCAGCCCAATGCTAAACTGCAATTTCTCTCTGTCTCTCTCTCTCTCTCTCACGCACACATACACACACACTCACGTACGTACGACCGCACACACACACACATTTCAGTATCGCTGCGCTGCGAGTCGTTACTCCAACTCTCGTGGGCGGGGAGTTCGGGGTGTGTGTGGGTGTAAGGTCACAGCACTACCCATAGATCGGTCATATATGAGCTCTGAGCTCTCTTCCGGGAGGGAAATAGATTTAGATCACGAGTCCAACACGTGAAGATCATGGTAAATCACACACACACATCCCTTTCAGAATTATGAAAGGGATGGAAGTTTTCGATAGAGATGACCTATTGAAATGGGACAAGAGAGAAACAAGAGGACACGATAAAAAGCTAAAGAAGGACAGTTACAGAAGAGACCTGAAAAAAAAAAACAGTTTCCTGCATAGAGTGATCGATGCCTGGAACAAACTAAACAGTGAAACAGTGAATGCCAGAACTAAACACGAGTTCAAGAATAAACTGGATGTGGAGAGATACGAAAACGGGTCACAACGAGCATAGCTCCCGTCCCGTAAAATACATGTAGGTAAATACACAAAATGTTTAAAAACCCGATCCGCCCTAAACTGGAATATGCAGCAGTAGTACGGTTACCACATTCACGTATTATTTTAAAAGAAAAAATAGAGAATACAAAGGACGGAGACCAGAATTATCCCAAGCCTGGCTGATAAAACATGGGGAAAATCTGTAAAAATAAAAAAAATAAAAAAAATAAACTATCCACATTAGGGGAATGACGAGAGGTGAGGTAATATTAATGTGATATTTACAATTGAAAAATTAAAAAAGAAAAAAATACATTGAAGATCTGAAAGAAGGGTAGCAAGTCATAGTGAAAAATTAAAGAAGACAGATTTCTTAAAGGATGTTAGAAAGTAAGCCTTTACACAAAGATGTCTCACTCTATGGACAAAATTAGAAGAAATAATCCAAACCAACAGCATAAATGAACTTCTGGTGAAGGGTGACAAGTGGAGACATACAGACAGGACCCCATGAGCATAGACCCAAGCCCGTATACCACATTCGGGTAAATACAATTAGGGATGCAACTGAGGAAGAACGTGCGAAACAAGAAGAAAGGGAGTGAAGTAAAAAGAGAATTAACAGAATAAAAGAAAATTGGAATAAAAAAAAGACGAAGTTTTACTAGGAAGTGACAGCTCAGAAATTGGGAAAGTGGTGTTGAAAGAGTGAACCAGGGGAGAGGAAAAGAGGAGAGAAAAAGATGAAATAAAGAGCTTGAGAGCGACATACACTAATGTGGACGTACGGATGTCGGTCAGTTTAGATATCAAAGATAATAAATGATTCAAAGGTAACAGTCCCAAATATAATGTGATTCGTTCAGACTAAGATTAGTATGGGAAGTGAGTAGAACTCGTGGTAATGGATTTAAACTTAACAAATTTAGAATTAACAAGAAAATAGGCAGGACCTGGTTTACCAATAGAGCAGTTAACGAATGGAATAGACTTAGTGACCATTTAGTAGTGAGCGCTGAAACTATCTGTTATTTTAAGAGAAGATTGGATAACTTCATGGGTGAGGATGATAGGTGGTAATGGACAAAGAACTACCTAGTGTAGGCCTTATGGTCTCTTGCAATTTCTTTCATTCTATTCTTATGAAGGAAACTAAGACATGTGGAGAAGGCTTAGAAGAGACAAAACGAGAACAGTGATGATAGCGGTAAGCAAAAGCATAGAGGTAGATAATAAGCATGAGAATAATAATAATAATAGAAGCTGTAAGAGAGTCTTTGCAATGTCACGCGTCCCACCAAAAGACAAGAACGCAGAAGGAGGCAGAATACAAAGAATTAGTGCTCGAGTCAACTGAACAATTGCAGAAAACGACTGAAAACGTGATAACGTAGTCCTAGAAGACTTAATGAAGAGAGGTGGATTGAGAGGCGTGGTAATTAGAGTTGATGAACGATGGGGTAATACGCTATTCAGAGGTCACCAAACTTTTAATTCTTCACAGCGGACCAGATAACCGAGAGAATGAAGAACGCGGGCAGCTTAACCATTTCGTTTAATACAATTCAGGAAAAAAAAAAAAAAAAAAAAAAAAAAAAAAAAAAAAAAAAAAAAAAAAAAAAAGATAAATAAATGTATAGTGAGGCGGCGGGCCATAGTTTGGTGAACCTATAGCTACCGCAGCAACGTAATGGCATTATGTGTCAAGGAAACTATATTATGTAGGGACCAAAATATACTACCAAGATTGGAACTTATCTTAACATAAGAATCCGAAGCTGTTGAATCTCTAAAAGTCAATATCCTATTGGTAAAACCGATTAATCATATGGAGAAGGTAAAATACAGCTTCACCAGAGCAATTTATACAGAACTGAAGAAATTATTTTAAGGGATTGGAAAGACTTCAGCGAGACAAATGAAACAAAGAGGAACTGGGAGACCTTCTTGGAATCTTACAATATGGGAGTGGAAATATATGTGCCAAGAATGATTGGGAAAGGATTTCGTAAAAAGGATTGGTGTAATAGAAGATGTGAGACAGCAAATTTATATATATATATATATATATATATAGATACAAAGATTACAAAGGATTACAAAGGCG
Source organism: Oratosquilla oratoria (assembly GCF_046742065.1). Lineage (NCBI taxonomy): Eukaryota > Metazoa > Arthropoda > Malacostraca > Stomatopoda > Squillidae > Oratosquilla > Oratosquilla oratoria. The sequence goes on along the minus strand of NC_134819.1, from coordinate 34,834,131 downwards.
GAGCATGCCGACAGGAGACCTTTTGATCCATATCTAGGTCGGATGCATAAAAAAAAAAAAAAAAAAAATAATAATAAAATAATAAATAAAAACTATAATAATGTAAATAACAAATAAAATACATAAATAAATGCATAGGTATAGTTAGAATAATAAACAAACAGGTAAATAGTAAATAATAATAAATTGACATATAACTAATAATAAATGAAAATCAGACAGACAAATGATAACAAAACAAAAACAAATAATATAAGATAAATTATAATCATTACAGCATCTTACTTAGGTATTTATCTAAATGATTCTTAAAGCTTCGAACTGAACTACATTGCACTACCTGTGCAGGAAGTTTATTCCATTCATTAACTACACGGTTGGCAAAGTTGTTTCTACCTACTTCCAAATTGAATCTATTTCCGGAGAGTTTGAGACCATTGTTTCTTGTCTGATTCTCATTCAATGTGAACATTTTTGTCACTTTTGATGTTGTCAATTCCCTTTAAAATCTTAAAGACCTGTATCAAGTCACCTCTGAGTCTACGCTTTTTTTAGGGAAAACAGATTCATGTGCTTTAGTCGATTTTCGTATGATTTATTTTTGATATTTGGAATCAGTTTTGTGGCTCGCTGTTGTACTTTTTCCAGTCTGTCAATGTCTTTAATGAGATTCGGTGACCATACGGAAACAGCATATTCCAAATGTGGACGAACTAACGATTTATATAGCTTGTTAATGAGTGATGGACTTTTGAAATCAAAAGATCGCGCAATCAGTCCCAGAATCTTATTTGCTTTCTCAGAGGCTGAAATACACTGCTTGGATGATTTGAGGTCGTTACTGATAATTACGCCGAGATCTTTTTCACTATCCACTTTTGTTAACGAATTTCCAAATAACTTGTAATCGTACTTACTGTTATTTTTACCTATGTGCATTACCTTGCATTTACTTGTGTTAAATTTCATTAGCCACTTTTCAGACCATTGCTGTAATTGATCTAAATCTTCTTGAATATCTAATTGGTTTGAGTGATCATTTGCCACTCCGCACAGTTTTGTATCATCAGCGAATTTGGAAACAGTAGATTTTAGTCCATGGTCTATATCATTTATATATACTATGAATAGAAGTGGCCCAAGAACGGAACCCTGAGGAACTCCACTTGCAACACTTTTCCATCCAGAAGTTTTTCCATTTAAAACAACTCTCTGTTTTCGACCATTCAACCAATTACTAGTCCAACCTAATAGGCTACCACTTATTCCATGCAAAGCTAGTTTAGTAAGTAGTCTTTCGTGTGGGACGGTATCAAAAGCTTTTGCAAAGTCTAGATATACTAAATCTATATTGTTTCTTTTGTCATAATTCGAGATAACTGTGTTGTAGAATTCGAGTAAGTTAGTCACGCAAAAACGTTTCCGTCTGAAACCATGCTGGCTATCATTTATCAAACGGTTACTTTCTAAATGATGTTCGATAGCATCTCTGATGATAGTTTCCATTATTTTTCCTACTTTTGAAGTCAAACTTATAGGCCTATAGTTATTTGGTTTCTTTTTGTCACCTTTTTTGAATATGGGAGTAACGTTAGCTAGCTTCCATTCTCCTGGGACATCTCCGGATAAGATGGATTTCTTGAAACTAATTTCTAATGAAACATCAATCCCATTTTTCCTTTCCTTAAAGATTCTTGGATGCCAACCGTTAGGCCCTGGTGTTTTATCAACTTTGAGTTTTCTTATACACCTTTTAATTTTTTCTTTTGTTATATTTACAGTAGTGAGTAAGATCACCCTAGATTTTTCACAGGTTTCAGTTTGGAATTCACTTTGAGGTGTTTCGTTTACGAATACCGAGCTAAAATAATTGTTTAAGATATTACACATTCCTTCATTTGAATATTCAAGTTGACCGTCAGCAGATAATAGTGGACCAATGTGATTCCTAACAACGTTTTTATCTCTAATGTAACTATAGAATTCTTTGGGATTCTCTTTGGATTTATCAGCGATGTTCATTTCGTATTGTCGTTTTCTTTTTCTTATTGTCTTTTTTAAATCTCTCTGTATTGATACATAACTTTCATAGTCATTAGATGCACCCGAGCACTTATATTTCTTATAAGCCTGTCTCTTTTTAGCAATACTTTTTTCAGTTTCTTTGTCGAGCCACTTTGGGCGAGCCTGATTTGGGGGACGTCTGTCCTTAAAAGGAATGTAAGTTTGAATCATCTTAGTGAGCGTATTTTGAAATATTTCCCACATCTGATCTACAGGCCTTTCGTTTAATTTTGCCTCCCAATCTGTAAGCTGAAGCTCCTGACGTAGTCCTATGAACTGAGCTTTACTGAAATCGGGTATTTTAGAAGCACAAGTATCTATTCTAAAATTGTTTAGGAGTTTGAATCTGACTAAGTTGTGATCGCTATTTGCAACAGATTCACCGACTTCTACATCACTTACCATACTTTCGCGGCTAGTGATCAAAAGATCGAGTAAGTTTCCATATATTGTGGGCTCTTTTACATGCTGAATTAAGTAATTGCCACCAAGAAAATCAATCAAGCGACTACCTATATGGCCATGTTCAAGGGTCATCCAATCAATGTCAGTAAAATTGAAATCACCCATTATCAATAAATCCCGGTTGCAGAAACTAGACAGTTCTTGAAATAACAGTTTGTCGTCTGCTAATGATAATGTCTTTGGCCTATATATTACACCTATATTCATTTTTTGTCCATTTGTTTGGGTTAACTCAACCCACAAACTATCATATGCATCCTGTTTCACTTTCTCTAAAACACAAGCATGAACATTGTTTTTAACGTACAATAGAACACCCCAACCTTTCTTGTGGTTTCTATCCTGATGAAAGTGTTTAAATCCCGCAATATTAAATTCAGCTTCGAACTCTGTACCATTTAACCATGTCTCAGTTATTTCTATCATATCGAGATTTTCGCTTTTGACATACGCCTGTATTTCTTGAAATTTGTTCCTAATACTACGAGCATTAAAGTACATGGTTTTAAGAAACTCGTGATTATTTCTTTTTGACACATTTTGAGTTTCAATATCATGTCTTATATTATCATTTTGTTTTTTATTTATACCTTGCTCTATATTATTATCATTTGGTCCTTCATTGACATTCAATGCCTCATTAACATTTCTCCTATCAAAATTAACATTTCCCCAATCACGGACATCTGGTCGATCACGGTCATCCGATCTCTTTTGTACATTTTGTCCCCCTACGTCACTGTGATTCACGCCGGCCTCCCGTCGTTCACATTATGTCCGGCATCCTTTTCATAGGTAGATAGAAAGAAAGAGAGGAAGAGAGAAGGTATGAGAGAGAAACCATACCTAAGGTAAAGAAAGGACCATTAATACAAGAGAAGAATACAAGACAACCTGAAACGAAAACAGAGGTAAAAATAAATAAATAAACAAATAAAATAGGTGTGAATAATACATATAAATATAAACCTAAGATGTTCAATACTTTCGCAGACCGCATACTAAGACATAGAGAAAGAATTTCTGACCCAAAAGTAGACGTGATCTTATGAGGCACAAAAGAAAGTTCAGAAAACAGTCTAATCGGTATTCATCAAGGACAGTGACTTCGAGAGGGAGAAAGAAATACCACAAATAAGTTGTGCGAAACAATATTAAAACGAAAGACACACAAGTTAAGGTGGAACGTGGACGTGCAATCTGAGGATTCCTGAATTACCACAACACAATAATATCATAATAATGCATCTAGAACTCATAACCGTCATGAAAGAACGATCAAAAACGTTTTGTTAAACTCTCCCAGTGCTTACGTGAGGAACTGTGAGTTTGTATATGTATACATACATATATACATATATTATATATATATATATATATATATATATATATATATATATCTTTACATACACTAAATGGTCCCTGTTCACTTGTTACGTCTGAGCTGGATTCGAGTCCTTAGCTTGACCACATATCAGTTTCCGTATATATGCTTCCATCGAGCTCCTCACCAGTCTCGAATGTGATAGCATGGAATTAAAAGGTGTGTGTGTGTGTGTGTGTGTGTGTGTGTGTGTGTGTGTGTGTGTGTGTGTGTGTGTGTGTGTGTGTGTGTGTGTTTGTGTGTGTGTTTATATATATATATATATATATATATATATATATATATATATATATATATATTTCTAGGGCACAGGTTCTCACGGAGACAATTTTGATTAAAATCAATTGCGCTAATAGATTTAACTATTTTCAGTTGTATCTTAAGTTTAAGGAAGGACTTCCTATCAACTTCATTCAGCTTATGAACGAAATCATCCATGGTGAATGTGAAAAGAAAGGCGCTGGTGAATGCCGATGGTTTCTATTGGATGTGTAACAGCATGTAAAAAACTGTTGACAACGACACCTAAAACTTCGGAGTTTTTTCACCTCAATAAGAGGCTTCCTCAGGGTGAGAAGGACTTCATTGGTGTAGCCCAGCATTCCACCCGCACTGAGTCGGCTGAACCGTTCGACCGAGTATAAAAAGCCTCCCGCTTAGCCACCTTCTTAACTTGCCTCTAGACCTTCAAGACTAGAACATCGCCTCTACACCAATGAAGTCCTTCTCACCCTGAGGAAGCCTCTTATCGAGGTGAAAAAACTCCGAAGTTTTAGGTGTCGTTGTCAACAGTTTTTTTACATGCTGTTATACATCCAATAGAAACCATCGGCATTCACCAGCGCCTTTCTTTTCACATTCACCATGGATGATTTCGTTCATAAGCTGAATGCAGTTGATAGGAAGTCCTTCCTTAAACTTAAGAAGATACAACTGAAAATAGTTAAATCTATTAGCGCAGTTGATTTTAATCAATATATATATATATATATATATATATATATATATATATATATATATATATATATATATAATTGTTGCATCAAGATTTACTGACCGGAAACCTGTAGTCCTTCAACAGCTGAAAATAGTCTTCAGTTCTCTCCTAGATCTCTGTGAGAAGACTCTTTGGACTGATGTCTACTTATGTTTTAGTGTAGGAGGACAAATTCTACGTCACAGCGTTGTAGTAGGAGGGGACCAGTCCCCTGTTGTCAGCTCTCCAAGTCTCCTTATATGAAAAAGGAAGAGTAAAATTCAATCGAATTTGACAAAATAAAATCTTGGTCCCAGCTGGAGGACCGAGTATCAGTCCATCAGGGCTGCACCTCCCAACACAAGGGAGGATATGATGAGTTTTGAAGATGGGCGAGAGGTAGATGTTTACAATAAGCATATATATATATATATATATATATATATATTATATATACATACATATACATATATACATGTATATACATATATATATATACACACATAATATATATATATATATATTATATATACATACATATATATACATATACATATATACATATACATATATGTATATATACATATATACATATATGTATATATACATATATACATATATGTATATATACATATATGTATATATTCATATATACATATATGTATATATATACATATATATATATGTATATATACATATATACATATATGCATATATACATATATATATATATATATATATATATATATATATATATACATATTTTTGTCCTTATTAACACAAGGCATCCGCAATTTATGCACGTAGAACGCACCCCAATGCCTTCTTCTTCTCAGATCCACAACATAACGATCAGCCACGGACTCTCCAGATCAAGTTATCAGACAGCGAGGGGGGGGGGAGAGCCGCCCTCCTCCTCGGCGGGAACAGGACACCGTCTAGACGAAGACGACGAAGAAGACGACGACGACGATACGACGATGACGAAGAAGATGACGACATCGACGACGACGAAGAAGATGACGACGACGGCGAAGAATAAGATGACGACGATGACGAAGAAGATGACGACGAAGACGAAGAAGATGACGACGATAACGAAGAAGATGACGACGACGACGAAGATGAAGACGACGACGGCAATAACATCATCTCTCTCTTCCTTCTCCTTCTTCTCCATCCTCTCCTTCAATTTCTTCTTCTCGCTCTTATCCTTCTCCTCCTTCCTCTCCTTCTTCTTCTCCTTCCCCTTCATTCTCTCCTTCTCCTTCTTCTTTTTCCTTTCTCTTCTCCCTCTTATCCTTCTCCTTCTTCTTTTCCTTCTCTTTTTCTCTTTCTTCTTCTTCTCCTTCCCCTTCTTTTTCTTCTCCTTCCTCTTTTCCTGCTTCTTCTCCTCCTCCTTCCTCTTCTTCTCCTTCTTCTTCACAGCTACTTTGTACAGGTTTGGGTCGAGCTTAACAGGACCTTAGGGAAACAGAGGTTGTTCTTGATACGCGTGCGTGTGTGTGTGTATTCACTTGGTCTTTGGATCACGTGTTGGACTCGCGATCGACAGCTATTTCCCTCCCGGAAGAGAGCTCAGAGCTCGTAGGTCCGATCTATGGGTAATGCTATGACCTTGCACACACACACACACCCAACTCCCCGCCCACGAGAGTCAGAGTAACGACCCGAGGCACAGCGATACCGAAATAATTTCGGCCCTGGGCAGGATTCGAACTGGCTACTGGGAGCACTTCTGCTTCCCAGTTCAGCGCTCTACCAACTGTGCCACCGTGTGTGTGTGTGTGTGTGTGTGTGTGTGTGTGTGTGTGTGTGTGTGTGTGTGTGTGCGCGCGCGTGCGTTCTCGGACGCGTCGTGAAGTGTGAAAGAGGAGCTTCCGGGAGAGATAAACGATGAGAAAGCCTTAATGAAAGCAAAAAACTTCCAATCCACCCTCCGAATTCACCTCCTTTCTTCCCGTTTGAAGAATGAGACGAGAAGAGGAGGAGGAGGAGGAGGAGGAGGGGGAGCAGGAGGTGTGGAGGAGGAGGAGGATGTGGGGAGAAGGAAGTGAAGAAGTAGATGGAGGTGAGAGTGTACGAGATGGAAGAGCAGAGAGAGGAGGAGGAGGAGAAAAAGGAGAAGGAACAAGAGGAGGAGGAAGAGGAGGGGCGGAGAAGAAGGGGTAAGAGACTGAGTATGCATAGAAGGAAGAGGAGTAGGAGGAGGAGGATACGAAGGAGGAGAAAGAGGAGAAGAAAGAGGAAGAGGCTGAAAAGAAGAAAGTGGAGGTAAAAGAAGTAAAAGGCGGAGAAAACGAGGAGGAAGACGATGTGGAAGACGACGAGAAGGTAAAGGAGAAGGAAGAGGAAGAGGAGGAGGAGGAGGAGAAGCAGAACCGGTAAGGGAGGATATGGAGAGTGAACTGAACAAAAATTGTGATAAATTAAACGAAATTAAATAAAAGTAAAAAGAAAAAAATGCATAAAAAGGTGAAATCCAGGACAGTGGGTCTGGGAAGATTTGTATGCAAGTCTAGAGAGGAGAGGAGAGAGGAGGAGAAGGAGAAGGGGAGGAAGAAGGGACGGGAGAAAGGAAGAGGTTGGAAGAGGAAGGAGAGGATGTATAGTGCGGCGAGGAGGAAGAGGAAGACGAGGAGGAGGAGGAGGAGAGGGAAGAGGAGGTGGAGCAGCAAGACAGAGAGAAAGAGGAGAATGACTGGGTGAAAGATGAGGAAGGTCTTCGGGTTGGTGGGAGTGGAGTTGGAATGGAGGAGGAGAGGGAGGAGTGGTATTAGGAGAGGAGGAAGGAGAAGGAAGGAGGAAGATGGAGAAGGAAGGAGGAAGATGGAGGAGGAAGGAGGAGGAGGAGGAGGAGGAGGAGGAAGGAGGAGGAAGGTGAGAGAGGAGGAAGAGGAGGAGGAGGAGGAAGGAAGGAGGAGGGAAGAGGAGGGAGGAGGAGGGAGGAGGAGGGAGGAGGAGGGCAGAGGAGGGAGGAGGGAAGAGGAGGGAGGAGGGAAGAGGAGGGAGGAGGAGGGAGGAGGAGGGAGGAGGAGGAGGAAGGTGAGGGAGGAGGAGGAGGAAGGTGAGGGAGGAGGAGGAAGGTGAGGGAGGAGGAGGAGGAGGAGGAGGAGAAGGAGGAGGAGAATGGAGAGGAGGAGAATGGAGAGGAAGATGAGGAAAGAAAAAATGGAAGAGGCGTAATGTGATGGGATCAAAAGAAGGAAAAGGAGGAAGAGGAGGAAGAAGAGGAAGAAAAGGAAGAGAAGGAAGAGGTGGAAGAGGAAGAGGAGGAGAAGAAGGTGGTGGAAGAAGAGAATGGAGAGGAAGACGAGGAGAGGTGGAGGCAAAAAGGAATAAGAGGAGTTGTGTGAGGAGAAGGTCAAGAGGAGGTGGAGAGGAAGCAAGAGGAGGAGGATCAGGAGGACTAGGAGGAGAGAGAGGAAAAGTAGGAAGAGGAGGAGGAAGAGGAGGAAGAGTAGGGAGGGAAAAAGTAGTAGTAGTAGTAGTAGTAGTAGTAGTAGTAGTAGTAGTAGTAGTAGTAGTAGTAGTAGTAGTAGTACGAGGAGGAGGAGGAGGGCAAAAAGAGTTATCCAGCAGAGAGCAACAGCAAAGAGAGTAAGAGGAAAGTCAACCATACGGAGGTAAACAAGAGAAGAGAAGAGCAAATTTGCCAAAAGCCGAAGAAGGCGAGTCATCCAAGGTGGGGGGGGGGGAAGGATGGGGGGTGATTTCTCCAAGGAGAAAGAGTGGTGGGGGGGTGAGACCATCGAAATCTCTCTCTCTTTTGCTGAGAGAGGAGAGAGAATCATGGACGCGGAAGGAATATCTCAAGTGGAAAATCCGGAATATGGACGGCCCTTCGAAAAAAGGTCTCCCCCCCCAAAAAAAAAAGTAAAGAAAAAGAATAATAAATAAACTTAAAGTGGAGGAGATTCTCAAGGTCCCGTTTTCCCAAAGGGGGAAAATTTTGAAAAAGACGAAGAACGAAGAACAAGGCGTCTTGAGACTTCTTCCTTCCCGACCGCATTAGAAGGAGGCATGGGTCTACGATAAATGGGGCCAAAGTGTTTTCGAAAAAAAAAAAAAAATCGAAATGGAGAAGGTTTGGGTCTCAAGGTCCTGGAATTTTCGTGAAGACGAAGAACCAAGAACCAAATGTCTCTTGAGAGTTCTTTCCCTTCTCTTTGCACTAAAAGAAGAGATGGACAGCAGACTATTTATTATGATTAGCCTACCACTGGTTTCCAGCTTGATCCTAGGCCCCGGACACGATATATAGACCATCACATTGGTCCACTATTATCTGCTGACGGTCAACTTGAATATTCAAATGAAGGAATGTGTAATATCTTAAACAATTATTTTAGCTCGGTATTCGTAAACGAAACACCTCAAAGTGAATTCCAAACTGAAACCTGTGAAAAGTCTGGGGTAAACTTACTACGGTAAATATAACAAAAGAAAAAATTAAAAGGTGTATAGACAAACTCAAAGTTAATAAAACACCAGGGCCTGACGGTTGGCATCCAAGAATCTTAAAGGGAATGAAAAATGAGATTGTTGTTCCATTAGAAATTATTTTCAAGAAATCCATCATATCTGGAGATGTCCCAAGAGAATGGAAGCTAGCTAACGTTACTCCCATATTCAAAAAAGGTGACAAAAAGAAACCAAATAACTATAGGCCTATAAGTTTGACTTCAAAAGTAGGAAAAATAATGGAAACTATCATCAGAGATGCTATCGAACATCATTTAGAAAGTAACCGTTTGATAAATGATAGCCAGCATGGTTTCAGACGGAAACGTTCTTGCTTGACTAACTTACTCGAATTCTACAACACAGTTATCTCGAATTATGACAAAAGAAACAATATAGATTTAATATATCTAGACTTTGCAAAAGCTTTTGATACCGTCCCACACGAAAGACTACTTACTAAACTAGCTTTGCATGGAATAAGTGGTAGCCTATTAGGTTGGACTAGTAATTGGTTGAATGGTCGAAAACAGAGAGTTGTTTTAAATGGAAAAACTTCTGGATGGAAAAGTGTTGCAAGTGGAGTTCCTCAGGGTTCCGTTCTTGGGCCACTTCTATTCATAGTATATATAAATGATATAGACCATGGACTAAAATCTACTGTTTCCAAATTCGCTGATGATACAAAACTGTGCGGAGTGGCAAATGATCACTCAAACCAATTAGATATTCAAGAAGATTTAGATCAATTACAGCAATGGTCTGAAAAGTGGCTAATGAAATTTAACACAAGTAAATGCAAGGTAATGCACATAGGTAAAAATAACAGTAAGTACGATTACAAGTTATTTGGAAATTCGTTAACAAAAGTGGATAGTGAAAAAGATCTCGGCGTAATTATCAGTAACGACCTCAAATCATCCAAGCAATGTATTTCAGCCTCTGAGAAAGCAAATAAGATTCTGGGACTGATTGCGCGATCTTTTGATTTCAAAAGTCCATCACTCATTAACAAGCTATATAAATCGTTAGTTCGTCCACATTTGGAATATGCTGTTTCCGTATGGTCACCGAATCTCATTAAAGACTGACAGACTGGAAAAAGTACAACGGCGAGCCACAAAACTGATTCCAAATATCAAAAATAAATCATACGAAAATCGACTAAAGCACATGAATCTGTTTTCCCTAAAAAAAGCGTAGACTCAGAGGTGACTTGATACAGGTCTTTAAGATTTTAAAGGGAATTGACAACATCAAAAGTGACAAAATTTTCACATTGAATGAGAATCAGACAAGAAACAATGGTCTCAAACTGTCCGGAAATAGATTCAATTTGGAAGTAAGTAGAAACAACTTTGCCAACCGTGTAGTTAATGAATGGAATAAACTTCCTGCACAGGTAGTGCAATGTAGTTCAGTTCGAAGCTTTAAGAATCATTTAGATAAATACCTAAGTAAGATGCTGTAATGATTATAATTTATCTTATATTATTTGTTTTTGTTTTGTTATCATTTGTCTGTCTGATTTTCATTTATCATTAGTTATATGTCAATTTATTATTTACTATTTACCTGTTTGTTTATTATTTTAAGTATACCTATGCATTTATTAATGTATTTTATTTGTTATTTACATTATTATAGTTTTTATTTATTATTTTATTATTAATATGATTTTTTTTTTTTTTTTTTTTTTTTTGGCATCCGACCTAGATATGGATCAAAAGGTCTCCTGTCGGCATGCTCCGCCTTTGTAATCCTTTACTCTTTTTGGTATCTTTCCACGGTTCTCGAATTCCTAATCAGTCCAGGACATTAAAGAAATCTTGTACACTGGCCTCGATGTGGATTACCAAATGAAATGAAACAACATAAATCAGACATGCCTGACAAGATTCTGTCTGATAAATCTATCCAAACTATTACAAAAGGAAACAGACATATACATATAAAATGGATAAATAATTAAATAAATAAATTAAGATATATAAGCAAACAAACGAATAATTGAATAAGTCAATAAATGAAAGGATAAATATATAAACAAGTAAATAAATGAATGAACAAAACAAGTAAATGTATATGTAAACAGACAAATATACGAAAAATAAAACGTAACACGTGAGGCAACCTCAGCATGGCCCAAGGAATTTCTTACTGAACTTGAAAGAGCTGCTTGGAAGGGAAGGAACAAAAAATAAATAAATTGAATAAACAAAGAAATAAAAAAAAAGTCTGAAATACTGAATCAGCGAAGAACAGCCAATCATTCAGGTAATAAGGAAAACTTAGAGGTAAAAACAGAGAATGAACGTGGAGAGATAAAGTCGACAGAAAATGGAAACAGTAGTTTTTTTGTTTTGTTTTTTTTTGGGGGGAAAGGAAGGGGTCCCAAAGGGGTCAAATTCATGAGGGAAGTGGAGAGGGGTGAGGGTAGGGGGATAGCGACCTTGAGAGGGGAAATAATGTAAGAACATACGAAATGAAGGAGACTGCAGATCATAAAGCCTACCCTTGGCAATTCCATGTTCATTGCCATCTATGATCCCCATCCATAAGTTATCTAACCTTCTCATACCAATAGTTTCAGCGCTAACAACGCTACTAACTCTATTTCATTCATTAACCACTCTGTTGGTAATAAAGTTCTTGACTATTTCCTTCTTACATCTAAATTTATCCAATCTAAAACCATTACTGCAAGTCCTGCCTTGCTGTCTTAATATGATGACCTCGTCTGCATCATCCTTGTTAAAGCCCTTGGCCCAATTGAATACCTCAATTAGATCACCCTCCTCCGGCACTCTATATCTTTCCAGAGAGTGTAAGTTAAGGTGTCTAAACCTGTTCTTAGTAAAGTTGATCTCTGATCCCATTTATGTAATCTTCGAGAGGGGAAAGGGAAACGCATTAAAAGGGCCCAGGAGTGGAAAATAAAAATTCTTCCTTCTTAGGGGAACAAGACACAATGCCAAGTTATCCAAGACACAGTGCTTGGCTGAAGACACATTAGGCAACCAAGACACACTGGGCAACGAAGACACAACGGGTGACTGAAGACACATTAGGCAACCAAGACACAATAGGCAACCAAGACACAACGGGTGACTGAAGACACATTAGGCAACCAAGACACACTGGGCAACGAAGACATAACGGGAGACTGAAGACACAACGGCCAACCAAGACACAAAAGGCAACGAAGACACAACGGGTGACGGAAGACACATTAGGCTGGACCAAGACACACTGGGCAACGAAGACACAACGGCCAACCAAGACACAAAAGGCAACGAAGACACAACGGGTGACTGTAGACACATTAGGCAACCAAGACACAATAGGCAACGAAGACACAACGGGTGGCTGAAGACACAACGGCCATCCAAGACACACTAAGCAACGAAGACAACGGGTGACTGAAGACACAACGGCCATCCAAGACACACTAGGCAACGAAGACACAACGGGTGACTGAAGACACAACGGCCATCCAAGACACAACGGGTGACTGAAGACACAACGACCAACCAAGACACAACGGCCATCCAAGACACACTAGGCAACGAAGACATTACGGGTGACTGAAGACACTACGGCCAACCAAGTCACACTAGGTAACGAAGACACAACGGCCAACCAAAACCCAAAGGACAAATAGGATACGAAAGCCAACCAGGACACAAGAGGGGCTGACCAGAGACACAGTGACTCACCAGCAGGACAATGGTGGACCATAGGAGCCTTCGGGCAGGGAAAGATGATACACCCAAGATTAGCAAGAAACAAGAAAAGTTAGATTACTTATCGCCAACCCGAGCTGTTGCACTTGCACAGCCTGGAAAAGGGGAACAAGAGAGGCAGAAGAGGGAAAGGGATGAGTGAGGGGAGGAAGCGAGGGGACAGAGCGAGGGAAGGAAGAGAGGGGAAAGGGATGTGGGGGAAACGAGACCATGCAAAGGGAAAATGGCGACAGGGAGAGACATAGTAAGGGGCCAGGTAAAGGAACCAGGAGAGGGGAAAGAGGGGAAAGGACAACGTATGAGCGAGGGGAAGAGACGAAGAGGAAGAAGGGGAAAGGGCAGGGTAAGGGACCAAGGTTATTGGAAAGAAGGAAAGGGTGAGTGGAATAGGTGAAGGAGGGAAAGGGTTGGGAGGAAGGGGGAAGAAATGAATATATACCGTGACGTAAGATTAGGAGAGAGGGGAAAGGGAGAGGGGAGGGGTAAGAGGAAGTACGAGGGGAAAGGGTGCAGCAAGAAATAAGAGGACGGGGTCGATGCAAGAGCTAGGAGCAAAGGACAAGAGGCAAGAGGCAAGCGGCAAGAGGCAAGAGGCAAGCGGCAAGAGGCAAGGGTTACGGTAAGAGGGGTTGTTTCTTAAGGGAACAACTTAAGACACAGAGGGGAGAGTTTGAAATAAATCAAGAAAGCGAAGGTGACGAAAGAGAAGACGAAGAAAACACAAAGGAATATTCCGACAAATGAAACAAAGAAGAAACGAGAACACGAATGAAAGACGAAGAAGAGGGAACAGCAACTGAAGGAAGGGATGAAAGAAACAAATAAAAGAACTAAAGAAAATGTGTTCTTTACGAAGAGAAGGTGCGAGAGGAAGTTCTTTGCGTTCCTCGCACGCACGCGCGCGCGCACACACACACACATATACACACAGAAACGCACACACATACATACACAGACACACACACATACACACAGACACCCACCCACACACAGACACACATACACACATACAGACACATACATTCACACACAAACACACACCCACACACATACACAAACATTGACACACACACACACACACACACATACATACACGCACATACACACACATACATACATACACACACACAGACACACATACACACATACATTGACACACAAACACACACCCATACACAAACATTGACACACACACACACACACACATACATACACGCACATACACACACATACATACATACACATACACACACACACAAACATTGACACACACACACACACACACACACACACACACACATACATACATACACATACACACACACACACTCGATGGCGCGGTTGGTAGAGTCCCCGACTGTTACTACGGCGGTCCGGGTTCGAATCCTGCCCAGGGCTGAAATAATTTCAGTATCGCTGCGCTTCGAGTCGTTAGTCCATCTCTCGTGGGAGGGGAGTTGGGTGTGTGTGTGCATGTAAGGTCACAGCATTACCCATAGATCGGTCATACGAGCCCTGAGCTCTCTTCTGGAAGGGAAATAGCTATCGATCGCGAGTCCAACACGTGATCCAAAGACCATGGTGAATATACACACACTAGCTGTTTAACCAATATGGGGACTAGATTTCTAAAGCTGTAATATGCTAGACAGCTGTTCTAATTATGCTAGATTGGCAAAATTAACGCTAAACTAAATATTTTGTTCCTCTTTATACGTTCGATTTCTACCATATAATTTGATTAACATAGTATTATTTCAAGGTAAATATGTTAAACTTAACATCAGCACCGCTAAATATGGTCTCATTGGGCGCCTCCAATATGGACCACGCATCTCATATTTGGAGCGTTTTGTCTCACTCAATTCTTTTGGACCAGATCAAGTCCAAAATAATTTATTTTTTATTTTTATTTTATTTATTTATTTATTTAGTTATCTATTTATTTATTTATTTGTTCATATACTGCGAAGTCTTCATCCTCACCCTGTTTTTTGTTTTGTTTTTTTCTCAGCATACATTCTTTATCCCATCTTTCCTTCCTCTCTCTCTTTCTCTCTTTAAAAGGGGGACAACTTGCCCATCTATACCCTTTCAATAATCGATAAAATAAAATAAATAAAATTAATAAATACGAGTAAGAGGTAAATGAGATCTACCATTAGGGCGCCTGTCTCTCTTTGATCGGTGACTTCCGACGACGACGACAACGACGACGTTGGGTCCATTCAGGAAGGCGTGGTGGTGGTCCTCATCAGCGCGAAGGTAATAAACCACATGACACACAAAGCTTTCCTTCGCCAATGAATCTTCACCTTGGTGCCAATACTGCATTTTTTTTTTTTTTTTTTTTTTTTTTTTTTTTTGAACGAGCTAGCAATTCCTGGGATTAGAGGATCGATCCAGGCATTCTGTTTCTTCCCATGAAATACATTAACTAGTAGATCGTAAATAAACACATACTGTAATTAAATAAAAAATAAATAGATTAATGAGTTTGTAAATGAGTGCGTGAATGAATAAATCGATCAATAATATTGACAAATAAATAAATAAATAAAAATGTATCCTATATCGAATGTGTACTGGGCTACCGAAACCAGTTAGTTCATGTCTTGACTGAATAAAATCCTCATATCTGCCTGTTTTTACAGTCACTCATCAATAACAAATTGCTGAGTACGGATCTATACTTAAGGGGGCCGTCGCGCTCGAAAACGAACTTCGTCAATTATGATTTAAACAACAGTACAGATATATATACATGTTGAGTTAAAACTTCCCGCTGTGTGAGCTTGAATCACGCACACGCACACACAATTATTTTATAGAATTATACTGAAATGAGCTTCTTCTAAACCAATGGTTCTTAACCTTTTTCCGTACCCTTAGTAGCCCTTGATATCTCAGAAAATGGTCTCGTAACCCCATCCAATACAAACACAATGCAAACGTATGGAAAAGGATTCATGATACACACCTTGCTTTGCTTTCTCATTGTAAATACACAGAACCGATTGCACTGGGGGTATCATGTCCCGTACCCCCAGGATCAAGATTTCGTAACCCTTGGGGGGTACAGTTACCCCCGGGTTAAGTACCACCGGTGTAAACCAAGCTGCCAATGAAGTCTTGTTTCTGGTTAGCGAAAGGTGATTTTTTTCAAATTCAGCTGTCACTTGTTTTACTCTGGTAGCACGGAAAGTAAAATAAAAAAGGAGATAAAAAAGAATACAATAAGATAAAAAAAAATCGTTTTTAGGGGAGAGGAAAGATAAATTGGGACGTAAATGGGGAAGGGGGGGATTTAGTGTGGGAAAGAGAAGAACGAGACGAAGTGGTCCGTTTTGACTCGTACGTGAAATATTACATTTTTTCGAACATTATTCTCAGGTGCATGTGGCCTTCCGTACCAAATATGATAAAGACCAACGATGCGGTTTCAAAACTGCTCATCATATATTTTCATAAACAAATGGTCGCGTTGTCGCGTTTATAACAAACTTCTTTGCCCACCTATCATGGTTCCCTATCTTTCTCCTTCTTTTCTAATCTAACATTTCTTCGCCTGTTACATAACAATGACAATATTCATGCTAAACGAGGTCTAATTAATTGCAACGATTTGTTTAATCAATGTAAGTTGATCTCATCCTCGAACGGGTTCCCAAACCAAATTAATGAATTATATGAAACAAACAATGATGATAAATGGCGCATCCCGGGTATCCGAGATTAGTAGGTCAAGTTACGTTGGTAGGCCTGCGATAAATTGAATTTACTAATAAACAAAATAAACAAATAAAAAGTATATATAGATATATATATATATATATATATATATATATATATATATATAATGTAAATTGATAACGATTACGACTGACAAAAAGCTATATGCATATGCCGGTTTTCTTTTCTTTTCTTTTTTAACTATTCTCTTGTCTTTCACTTCTATGGGTGGAGAGGCCTATTGGTGTATGGACGGTATATATATGTATATGCATGTACACACACACATATATATATATATATATATATATATATATATATATATATATATATATATAAGGAAATATATTAATCACGTGATTTAATTTATTTCCTTTGCATGCAAGTGTGTAGTGCACATTTTTCAATTGCTGCACAAGTGGCATTTTATTTATTTTATTTTATTGTATTTATTCTTTGTAAATTAAATGTATATGAGATCCTTTATGTACAATTGGGTATGTAAGGTGGTCCAGTCGTCCGGTACTCGTAGCGACTGGAAGAGGAGGGGGACCCGGACAGCTTCGGCATGTTGAATACCTCTCCCAATCCCAACCACGGACAGAACATCAAGTTATTTTACCACTGTATATCTTCACACCCCTGAAGACGGTCCTAGGACTAAGACCGAAACGTCGGGCATTAAACCTCCCACTTTGAGTGGTGTTTACGTTTCTCCCCTTCAACATGGATACCAGACTCCAGATCTTCGCATACACGCACACACACATATATATACATGTATATTTTTTGAATGATGGTGGAGAAAGAAATGAGAAAATAGTAGGAAAATTTAACGCTGACGTTTCAACCTCACAGTGTCTTTATCAAAGACACTGTGAGGTCGAAACGTCAGCGTTAAATTCTCCTACTATTTCCTCTTTTTTCTCCACCATCATTCGAAATCTGTCAATATTTTATTTAATATATATATATATATATAAACAGCAACACCGGTCTAAACTGTGTCTTCGTCGTATACAATCTTCAGCCGATAGCGTTGAGACTCGAACTCACCACGTGTGTGTGTGTGTGTGTGTGTGTGTGCGTGAGAGAGAGAGAGAGAGAGAAAGAAAGAGAGAGGGGGAGGGGTCCGCGTATGATCCTCAACGGCTATCGGTGACTTGTTTGTTTTTTGGCAACCCGCTGTCCGAACTCCTTAGAAGCTAGGCGACTCCTGGGGTAAATTCCATTACTTTTATTTTTTCTTTATTCATCTATTAATTTATTTATTCAATTATTTTATTCGTTTAATTGTTCATCTATTTATCTATATTTCTATTTATCTATTCATTTATTAATTTATCTATTCATCAATTTTATTTATCTAATTTAAATTCCCGAGTAAATATATATATTTTGCTACACTATAAAGATTCTTAACCTTGGGAGGGGTGGGAGGCATATTAGAACCACAATTTTTTAGACCAAAACTGTCAGAATATCATAATTCTATAGATTTCACAACCTACATCATCTACAGGACACTTCGCAGACTGAATACAGAATAAAAATTAACATGAAATTTTAGGCAAACTTGCAAATTGGGAGGGGAGAGGGTTGATATACTCATATGTTGAGAGAGATAGGGAGCGAGAGAGAGAGAGAGAGTGGGGGTAGAGAGTGAGGTAGAAAGGGGGAGAGAGAGAGGAGGCGCGAAACGGCCCACCAGACCCACGCTGATCACTTGCTCCCCCTTCTTGCCCCGCTGCCTATTCTGACTTGCCCCTTCCTCCTCCTCCACCTCTTCCCCCTCCTCCTCCGTCCCAGGTGACCGTACCGCAATCAAGAGAACACACAGACGACGCCATCTGCATTTCAAAAGTACGCCATCTGCCTTTCACACTCTGGCGCGAGCGTGACTCTGAAAGGGACACTCGTGGCGAAATGGCTGGCACCCATGGATTTTTTTTTTTTTTTTTTCACTACTTGATTGGGCATATGCATGGTCATCCGTAGCTCTACAATGGCTAACCATGTGTGTGCGCGTATTGTATGGACGTATGTATATATGTATGTATATGTATGTATGCATGGATATATGTATGTATAGACAGTATGTATGTATATATGTATGTATGCAATATGTATGTCTGTACATATGTATGTATGGAATATGTATGTCTATATATGTACGTATATACAGTATATATGCAATATGTATGTATGTATATATGCAATATGTATGTATATATGTATGCAATATGTACGTCTGTATATATGTATGTATGCAATATGTATGTCTGTATATACTGTATGTATATATGTATGCATATACGCAACCAGCGTACCATTAAACCTGTAACATAATATACATTTGCATTTCGCTGCCTCGCAACAGATGATTTTATTCACATGTGAGTTGGTCACCACAGCCCTCTCCTTTCTGTGAGTTTCGACCTCAAACCAAAGGTGGAAACCGCCCTAAAACTTAAAAAAAAAAAAAAAAAAAAAAAAAAAATCAGAAAAAAATGGACGGCTACACAGACACTCCCCATTCGACTTCAAACCAAAGGTCGAAGCTGCCCCCTAAAACTTAAAAAGAAAAAAAAAAAAAAAAGGATGGCTACACAGACACTCCCAGTTAACCTCCTGCCTCTGGGTTCTTCCTTCGCCTCAATAGAATTATCAGATATCAAGTAGAACAAAACCTTCCCAAGGTGAGCTACCGGATCTTGAAGAAATGCTAAGAACAAGACTTAGAGGACTTAACCCCTTCCGTACCTGGTGGAACTTTTCCTGTCTACCGCCTGGCGATTCTATTCACCTCCGTCGGACCCCCAAGGACCGAGCAGTCTAGGGTGACTTGTGGTTCGCATCCCGCTAGAATCAGCGCGTGACTGCCTTAAATCCCAAACTCTAACAAAAGCTACCACGCCAAGCCATCCCTCACAAAGCAAATAACAGTTGAAATGTTGAATATTCTTTCTTTCTTTTTCTCTCTTTTTCTTAAAAAGCTGATAGGAGACAGCTCCCGTGATGCCTACCCCCGTGTTTGGAGCGCGTCTGAATGAATTGCTTCACCACTGCCTACATGATATATAATGTAATATTAGAAGGCTGCAAGGCGGAGGGGGAAGGAGATTTCCACACATGATGGAATGGACAAGTGAGGAACAGGAGGAAAGGAATGGAGGAAGAGGGAGAGGGATGAGAAAGGAGAGAGGTAGGAGAAGGGAGGGAGAGGAATGTAGAAGGTGAGAGGGATGGGGAGGGAGAGGTGAGGAAGAGAGGAGAAGGGGAAGGGATGGAGAGGGTGAGAGGGATGGGAAGGGGGAGAATTAGAGAGGGAGGTAGAGGAGGAGGGAGAAAGGAAGAAGAGAGGAAGGGGAAGGTAAGGAGGATGGGAGGGGGGATTACTGACACCTTCCGTACCAAGATGGAAATCCTCAACCCCACAAAAGCCGGCAACGATCCTCAGCGCCTCCTCGGGACAGATGTCTGTTGTGTTAGTGTGGTGCTGTTTCTGTGTTACCGGCTCAAAGTATGCGAGAGCAGTCGCCGGTTGTCAGTTCTCCATACGTAAAAATGATGAAAGAAACGCAGTTAAAATTGACACAATGAGTTTGAGCCCGGCGTAGAGATCGAGTACCAGCCTCCCAGGGTTGCACCTCAGGGTGTTTACGGTTTTTGAAAATGGAAAGAAGTATGATGATCTATGCCGTCCATCTTGCAGAACCGCTAACTGTCATTGGCCGTGTGAAGGGCTAAATAGTAAAACGAAAGAGGAGTATCAAGGAAACATAAAGAAGAGATCAATGACAAAGAGGAAAACACACGACAAAGTGGAGAAAACGGAAGACAAAGCTTAACATTGAGGAAGACAAAGTAGGCCACGGAAATAAAATTAAATAAAAAAAAATCCAGGAATTGAAAAACAAAAATCCAAGCGAGCGTGGTGGGAGGGGGGGGAGGAAGAAGAAGAAAAGGGGGAAGAAGAGAGAAAGGACAATACGGAAGAACAATGAAAGAGAACAAGGACAGGAAGGTTAAAGGAGATGGGGAGAGGGAAGAAGAGCGTGCAAAGAACCTGAGGGACAAAACTGGGGGAGGGGGAGGGGGGCGAGACCTCATCCAAGTTCATTAATAGGGACATAAAAAGGGGGGAGAGGTGGGGGGGTAAAAATACGAGAAAGAGAATGGTGGTGATGGTGATAGCGGTGGTGGTGGAAATGGTGTTGACAATGATGATGGTGGTGGTGCCGGTGGAGGTAGTCGTATTGGTAGAGGTGGTGATGGTGGTAGTGATGATGATGATGATGATGATGATGGTGGTGTTGGTAAGGACAAAAACGAAGAACAACCTGAAGAATAAACGAGGCTAAAATGATGATTATTATGGTGATACAGATGATGAGGACAATGACATTTAATATCAGAGGGCAAATATATGAATAATAGGAGAGGAAAAAGTACTAGATGAAAATAAAATTATATGAAGACAAAGTAAAGTTTAAAGAGAAAGCAGACTACAGGAAACCGAAGGAAAAAAAATCGGAAAGATGGGAATAAGACAGGAGCACGAAAAGTAAATGTGCAGAAAATAAGAAGAGCAGAAATGGCAGAAAAAGAGAAGGAAAAGGATGAGATTTGTAAAACTTAAATAAATAAGGCGGGAGAAAATGAAGACGAAAGAGGCTCACAAAGATTTTTCACTTTATTGTCCATGTTTTCTTTTTATTTTTTCAGTGAAGACGACAAATGTATTTGATAACGGAACACTTTCCCTCTCCACCGCGGCTGATTGTCCTTCGGCCATTCTCAAAAAGTATCGTCGCATATTCTGGTTTAAACATAATTCAACCTGAGCCGATGAGCATTGGGAAGTGCGAGTAAGTGAACGAGCCGTTTCGGAAAACGTCGACCAGCCAGAAACGACGCCGACGACACAACGTCAATCAGTGTAAACTCCACCAGAAACGATTTTATTCGGTTTAAACGGGACCTCGACCGACGAAAACCACATTCAGCTTTTACTCATCCATCGAACAAAATCGCTTGCCTTAGCCAAATTATTGTAAATTAATTGCGATTAATTACGCTCATTGTCCAATTTCATATGTTTTGTCTCAATCCCCTTCAATCCATCCGTTGCCGAGTTCACTCATAAATGATAAATCTGTGAGGAGACGCGTTGTAGACCGAATTCGTCACTGCTGCCTTATGTGCGTTAACTGTTAAGGCTAGCAACAGTCACTGCACGGAACCTATTACCAGGCCGATGGCGTATGGGCAACATCTTTGAGGTGGCACCCCATAATGGCTGAATAAAATCGTCAGAAACAAAACATCTTACGACTCGCATTAGTTTTGGTTGTCGTCTACGAAACTACTACACCTCTCCCCCAAAATGCAATCGAAAATGGCGTGCAGGTTACAAGATATGTTTTTCATGTAAAAACAACCCGTCCAACCATTTCACGAAGCTTACCAATTATATATTCACTCTAGCTGCTGTCAGGTAATCTTATTAATTTCGAAATCATGTGAACAGAAATTCAATCCAGGAGGGAGCAATTCTCAGCTTGATGAAACCATCTAATATCAACATAAAAATACATTAAAATATCATGTCTACTATTTGTACAACTAAAAGTTGTTGCCGTTAACCAAAAAGAAATATGTACTGGTACCTTTGTGACGTTGTTGCACTGTGGGAAGCCTTTGTAGATTTTCTTCTCGATACCTCTAAGAGATCTTATTCATATCACCCACACACTTTTCGAGATTTTCCACAGGACAGTGAGCCGTCCTACGAACTTTAATTAAGGTGTTTCCCGGGTTTGGCCTTGGGTGGAAAATTCAAAGTGTTCCCATCCCATTCAAAATAACGACGGTTATAGTTAAATCATTACTGAACACTATCATAGCAAAGGAATGTCACTTGCACGTTGGAGGTACCGACCATTTCGCTTCCCACGTCCCCAAGGTCCAAAATCGTCACAGGTTCCTGTGGAAAACCTCTGAAATTCATATCTCATCCAAACTGACTACGGTGACAGTGAACCCAAGGTTGCATTGCGAACACTATAGTTCAAATTTGCACCATAAATGTCACCTCTCACTCGATACATAACTACACCGTGCACTATACTTTTTCGTCACCACTAAAAAACCACGTCCTTTCATCTAAAAAATATACGATAAACGGCTGTCGTTTTCCAAAACCTTTCGTTTCACTATTTTATGAAACACAAAGCACTATCTCTTCTATCTTTGGCAATTTTCACTTACTATTAAGTCTTGCTCACTTGTCACTGTGAATTTATTTCTTGTCTCACTCTAAACAAGTGGTAGAGAACGACATTTCACACGACACAGCCACTACTACATCTTATATTTTGGTAGTTGTCATCCAACAGCGCCTACAACCTATGCTCGAACGCCAGTAGCTTAGCTCTGACTTGGACAAAGAAATTAAATTATAAATAAATGAATGAATGAATAATTGGCCACATAAATCAATCTATAAAAAGATATATTTACATATATATATTTCTTTACAACCACGCATACTGGGAATTTTGAAATGGAACTTACTATAACTATGTCCGATAGCTTTCGATGTGATTCTAATGATTCTGGTGCACGTTTCCATCACAAACCAATGATCCCACCTCTCCCTCAGACTCTCCACCACAAACGAGCAAAGGCAGAAGGGAATGTGGAGCCCTTTGAATAACATAAAGTAGCCGGATTCATTTCAGCTATAAGTGGGGCACTGCAATATATACAGTGAATAGATTTATTTTAACTAATATCAAGACGATGTCATATACAGTATATATATATATATATATATATATATATATATATATATGTATATACATATATATGTATATATATGTATATGTATATATATATATACATATATGTGTGTGTGTGTGTGTGTGTATTCACCTCGGATCTGCTGCAGTCTTTGTCGAGACAGCCAGACACCACCCTACGGCAGTGAGCTCAGAGCTCATTATTTGCCGATCTCTGGGTAGGTCTGAGACCACTCACACACCACACACCGGGACAGCAAGGTCACAACTCCTTGACTAACGTCCCGTACCTACTCACTGCTAGGTGAACAGGGGTTACACGTGAAAGGAGACAAACCCAACTTATCTCCACCCGGCCGGGGAATCGAACCCCGGTTCTCTGCCTTGTGGTGTGTGTGTGTGTGTGTGTGTGTGTGTGTGTGTGTGTGTGTGTGTGTGTGTGTGTGTGTGTGTGTGTGTGTGTGTGTGTGTGTGTGTGTGTGTGTGTGTGTGTACGTACGTAGTTGTATTTTACGGGAAGGGGAGCTATGCTCGTGCTGTCCCGTCTTCATATATAATTTTATGTAAACTATTTTTAAATTCATGTATTGTTTTTGCACACACCACTTTCTCGTCTAACTTGTTCCAAATGTCTATTACTCTGTGAGGAAAGCTGTTCTTTTTCATATCTCTTCTATAGCTGTCTTTCTTGATTTTCTTTCCGTGTCCTCTTGTATTTCTACCATTCCATTTTATTAGATCCTCTCTATCAATAATTTCTCTGCCTTTCATGATTCTGTAAATAGTTATCAAATCTCCTCTATCTCTTCTTTGCTCTAGTGTCTGTAGCTCAAGTTTTGCTAGTCTCTCTTCATATGATAGTTTTGAGAGTGTTGGTGCTAATTTTGTAATTGCTCTTTGTATTCTTTCAAGTTTTGTTATACATTTTTTGTACTTGGTGACCACATCGTTGCTGCATATTCCAATCTTGGTCTTATCAAAATGATTAGTATTTTCTTCACCATTTCTTCATCCAGGTATGTAAATGCCACTTTGATTGTTCTTATTAGATTATAAGTTTCTCCAAAAAATTTATTTATATGTTTTTCAGGTGACATATTATTCATAATAATGACTTCCAGGTCCTTCTCATTTTCAACTTTTTTATTCCTTCTTCTCCCAATTTATATGATCTTATTATTCTTTTTTTGCTTTTTCCAAATTCCATTATACAGTACTACACTTTTTAGTATTGAACTCCATCTCCCACTTCCTACTCCATTCCCATACTTTATTGAGATCACTCTGTAGTGACTCACAATCTTCTTCTGTGTTTACTTTTTTAATAGTTTTGCATCATCTGCAAAGAAGCTCATATAACTTTCAATTTCTTCATCCATATCATTATTGGGGCCAGAACTGTTCCTTGTGGAACACCACTTATTACTTCATCCCAATTTGAGTGTTTGTCTCTTATCACTACTCTCATTTTTCTTTCTTGCAAAAAGTCTTCCATCCAATTAAGCAGTTTGCCCTGTATTCCTCCTTCAGTTTCTAATTTCTTAAGCAACTTCTTATGTGGTACTTTGTCAAAAGCTTTTTTTAGGTCTAGAAATGCACAATCAGCCCATCCATCTCTTTCTTGTATTATATATATTAGCCTTGAATAGAAACATATTAAATTGGTGACGCATGATCGTCCTTGTCTGAATCCAAATTGCCTTGGATTTAGCACGTTGTTTTTTTTTTCCAAATACTTTACCCATCTACTTTTCACAAATTTTTGCTATTGTACTTGTTAGAGAGACTGGTCTATAGTTGGTAGGGTCTTCTTTATTTCCCCCTTTATATATAGGTACTATATTTGCTTTTTTGCAATCTTCTGGAACTTTTCCTTCTTTCAAGGAACTATTTATTATGCTATGTATTTTGTCTGCCAGTTCATTCCTGCATTCTTTCAAAATCCAGTTTGCTATTTCATCTGGTCCATGCGATTTTCTGACATCAAGATTACTCAAGTGTTTCATTATTTCATTCTTTGTTACTTCTATTTCTTTCATAGGGGGGACTTTCTCTTCCCATTCAATCTCTCCAGGTTGTATGTTCTCCCTTGTAAATACTGATATAAAATGCTTGTTCATAATTTCTGCCATTTCTATTTCCTCTGTGTATTCAACTCCTTGTCTTAATTTCTCTAAATCTTGTTTGTTTTTCAGTTTGTTGTTTACAAATCTGTAAAATAGTTTTGGTTGATCTTTACATTTTTCAATGACATCTTTTTCATATTTTCTCTTTTTCTCTCTGCACACTTGTACATATTCATTTCTATAACAAGTATATATTTTCCATTTTTCAGGTCTTTTGTCTTTCTTTTATTTGGTCCAGGCTTTATCTCTTTTGTCTTTTAACTCCCTACAACTTTTGTTGTACCAGCACTTTACATATTCTTTTTCTTGTTTTTGTCTTGGGAGATACTTTTCCACTCCTTTTTTATAAATTTTTGTCAAAATATTCCATTTCTCTTCCACTGTTGTTTCTTCTTTGTATATTCTTTCCCAGTTTTCTTTTTGAAAGAATTCTCTTATTTTATCCATTTTTTTAATTTCATACATCATTCTTCCTTTTCTATATTATTCATTTATTTTCATGTATTTTTCCTCGTTTAGTTCCATTTCAATCAATATGTGGTCACTTTTACTTATTGGTGTTTTATATTCAATCTTGTCCACTATTTTAGGTTCAGATGTGATTATTAGGTCTAGTCTTGATGGTTCTTCTTCATTTCTATACCTAGTGTTCTCTTGTATCCATTGTGTCATTGTATGGTCAATAATCATCTCGAGTAGAACATTTCCCCATGAGTCGTCTCCACCCTTTACTGTCATCTCTTCCCAGCAGACTTCTTTGCAATTAAAGTCGCCCATCATAACTATTCTTCCTCCATCTTCCATCATCTTATTTAATGTTATCCTTGTGTCTTCTAACATACTTTTATGTTCACTCTCTTCTCACGAGGCTATTTTTGGAGGCACATAATTAATTTATCACAAATTTTCTGCTCTTCTTATCTCTGTCTTCCACTTCGATCATAATCATCTCTAATGTATTCTTTCCATATGTGACACTCCTCACGTTTATATCTTTCTTAGTCAGGAACATAACTCCACCCCCTTGTTTTGTCTCTCTGTTTCTAACCCAATAAATATATGCATCATGTCCTACACTGTTGGGTGGTAGTGGACCTTTCAATTTTGTCTCCACAATTCCCATTATGTCTGGCTCTTTTTCTTTTAGGTAATCATTCAGTTCGTTCAAGCCTGTTATTAAGCCATCTATGTTTGTGTAAAACATTTTCAATTTTCTGCTACTTCCATCGCGTTTTCTGTTTCCCTTCCGTTTTTCTCTTGTATGGCCCATTTCCTCACTTTAATATTCACTACTCTCCAATAGAATTTCTCTTTTTCTGTCTCTGTTCTTTTCTCGTTTTTTTCCTTAGCTTCTTGTCTTTTTGTTTTCTCATCCTCTCTTTCCTCTTTATTCATTTATCTTTTTATCCATATCTGTTTAAATTGTTCACTGCTTGCTATTTTCCCTGTTTTTGCTAAGATATTCTCTGCTGTTGTTTGTGACCTGAATTTGATCTTAATTGGTCTGGTCTTATCTGTATTGTATTTCCCTAGTCTATATATTTCTTCTATTTCTTTCCCTGTTTCTGTTCCATCTTCTTGAACTACTTCCAACATCTTATTTACTTTCTCCTTCTCCTCTTTTATTCTTGTAGTCCAATTTGTATTATACTTCTCTTCCATCCCTAATATAATTATACATTTATTTTTGTCCTCTAAATCTGTCACTATATTCTCTTCCTCCCTCATCACTTTAATAATTGTGTCTTTAGTTTGATCTTTCAACTGTTGTGCCACTATATCCTTAAATACAATTTTTTTTATTCTCTTGGACTTTTTTCCAACCCTGTACTTCTTTTGCTATGGACTCTTTATTGTTCCTCTTTAATTCTTCATTCCCACCTTTTACTTCTTTTAGCTGTCTTTTTAATTCTTCTATTTCTTTAGTTAGGGTTTAGTTCTCCTTCTTTAACTCTTCCGATTTATCAACTGTCTACGCTATCCGTGTAAGTTGACCGAACCTACTCTCCCAATGTTCGGTCATTTTCTCTAGTTTTTCTTCTAGACTTACTAATTGGAGGAGGTTAGCATCCCCCCCCCTCATTAAAGCCATGGAAATTATTATTTTCACTTTCCATTGTGTTGTTTTTATCTATATTTCTAACCTTAATGTTTTTACTGATATTTTCGATTTCCTCTGTGTCGTCAGCAGACCTCTTGTTTATATTTTTCTGCTGTCAGGGGGAGCCCGTTAGTCTCCCTCCTCATTCCCTTCCATTTCCCTCCCCTTCTCCCCTTTCATCACCTTTCTACTACACCACGAGTTTTCCCCTTCCCTACTAATACAAAAAAGTACTCCCTCGTAGTTGAAATCCACGGAAATTGCGTTTTTTCGGAGTTCCAATCTTCGCCGTCAATCCGACGATTGTGTGTGTAGAGTATTGCAACATATGCAGTGACTATATTTATTTGAACTAATATCAAGACGTCATATATGTACACACACACACACGTGTGTATATATATATATATATATATATATATATATATATCGGGAGCTTTTCCCCCCTTATAAGGGAGGTAGCCAAGTCAGAGGGACATACCTATTCCCACCCATTTCACTCCCACCACTCCCATCTCAGCTCTCATGGATGATGGGTCATCCCTGCATTTGCCAACTACCCTGGGTCAAATCCAGTGCAGCAAGACACAGTATATCCATAGCAAGGCAATTTCACTTAATTGGCAATCACCCCTCTCTGTCCTCTCATATTGAAAAAGAGAAGACAGGGAGAAATCCCTTCAGGCTGCATCAAAATATCATTCACACATAAGCATCCCCCATCCCTCCCTTCCTTGCATAACAGTATCATCCATACACATTCTCCACTCATCCCTATCTCCTGCCCTCTCTGTTCCTTGCTCAACAGACTCAGCACCCCCTTTACCCCTTATCTATCCATTTCATCCTCAGTCATCCCATCAAGTTCATTCCCTCCACCTCTTTTACTAATCTTTCATCACTCATTCTTTCCGTGTGTCGAAACCATCCCAATAATCTTTCATGAGCTCTATCTGCCATCTCCTTTTCCACTCCTGCTCTCCTTGTATCTCACTCTATCCAACCTAGTAACCCCTACCATACTTCAGACATTTCATTTCAAACATGTTTAAACTTTTCCTCTCTGCCTCTTAAATTCCAAGTCTATGCTCCATACAATGCCATCAGCACAATCACCCTTTCATACAATCTCCTCTTTACATCTATTCCCAGTTACCTATTTTCATAACACTTTTTAATCCCCCAAGATATTTACTTGCTTCTTTCAATCTACAATTTACCTCCACCTCCATTCCTCCCTTTCCTGCCACATGCAACCCCAAATACCTAAAACTATCCACTTCAACGTCTCTCCTTTTGGACTTCCAATTCACTGCCACCCTCTACCCTTGTACATCTCATCACCTTACTATTACCCACATTTACCTTAAACTTTCTCCAATTGCATACCTTTCCAAACTCTGCCACTAACTCCCTTAATCCCTCCTCTGATCCAGCCACAAATGTAGTGTCAGCAGCAGACAACAACTGGCTCACTTCTCACTTTTCTCCATTTTCTTTAACCACCTCCAGTCCCTGCCCATTGCCCTCACCTTTAACTTCATGCACCACCCCATGTACACATTGAACAGCCATGGTGACATAACACATCCCTGATACAGTCCCACCTTTACCTCAAACCATTCTCCCCATTTCCAATTCTAATACAGGCTCTACTGTTCTCATGAAAACTTTTGACTGCCGTAACAGCTTTCTCCCAATCCCACACATCTGCAAAACTTCCCACAGTGCCTTCCTGTCCACCCTGTCATAAGCATTTTCCATATTTATAAAGGCCCATAAAACATCCTAACCTTTTCCTAAAGCTTTCTCACATATCTACAAAAATTTGATCCACTCAACCCCTACCTTTCCTAAGTCCACACTGTTCAACACCAATTACTTCCTCTGAACTTCTAATCCTCTCAATCAAAACCCTCCCATAAGCCTTCCCAACTACACTCAACAAACTAATCCCTCTCAAACTACTAACAATTGTCCCCTTTTCCCTTCTAAATTGGAACTATACAGACACTCCTCCAACCCTCTGGTACTGTACCCTCTCTTATACACACATTAAACAAACTCACTAGCCAGTCCACTGTTACTATATCTCCTTTCTTCAGACACTGCATGACACCCATCTAACCCAGATACCTTACCTATTCTCATCACTTTCAGAGCTATTTACACTTCATCTTTCATTTCTCACCTTTTTTTTTGTTCATTTGTTACTTGATCTGTGAGATGGCTAGGTATATCACTGTCATGTTAGATTTTTCTTGATGTTAAGCTCAGTTTATCACTTGTCACATTGACACTTTAATGTTACAAGGACCTAATATTATTACACGGTAACAACAAGAGGTTTTGTCAAACACCACAAGTTTGATTATTACTTTTATTTCATCCCTTTTTCAATTATCACCAACTTGATAAAATAAACTTTCTTATATATTATCTTTTACAAAATTATCCTCTTAATTTACAACAAAGTATAAAGTCATCCAGGGTAAAAAATAAAATGCAGTAACATTCCATTACTAAAACATTATTGTTTTACCAGTGATGGTACAGTAAATACCAGCAACTAGAGAAGCCATTCATTTTAAAATTTAAGAGCACAATCAAACTGAAAAGTCCATTCACCTCATCTATATCACCCTCATAGGTGAGATTCATACTCTTCTATCACGAGTCCAACACACGATCCAAGACCATGGTGAAGAGAAAGGATAAGTCACAGCAATAACTGATGGTAGTGACTGCAACCATGTCTAGATTTTCAGACTCAACTATTCATGAACTCTCATTAGACACATTTCAATGTTATCCCATCCATTTTTTTTTTTTTTTTTTTCATAAGCAACACCTGGGATGAGAGGAAAAGGGGTGAGTTTACTCTCCCATACCCAGCTACCTCATTTTGTAGGTAACACCTGACTGGATGAGGCTGGGTTAGGGAAACTTTTGATCTTCTTAGCTGAAAATGACATTGGTCATTGAATGGTTGAAACTGCTTGGTGTCTCAAGTCTAAGGCAAGGAAGATGGAGGGACTTCTTCATAGTATGAAGAAGTCCTAGTTGGACGAAACGTCAGAAATAAAACTTCAACGGATTCTTGGCGTTTAAACTCACCACCCTACCACTCATTCCGTCTTCGCACTTCAACATTAAAAAAAAATATATATATATATATATATATATATATATATATATATATATTTTAGCTTAAAGACATACATTTCGGTTTAGATATTTGCCAATTCTCAAAACTTTTATGCCAATGCAATGAATGACTCCTCACTGACCCCTCCAGCCTGGTAACATAATTATTTTCTTATCAAGACAATTTCATTCAGCTGAAGGCAGCCCCTTGACTGAGGAGGTTAAAACTAATTTGATTAAACCCTTCAGCCTAGAGGTATATTTCCTCGAAACCAATTTTTACCTAATACCAAACAATTCTTTTCAGCTGACAAATGTGCCCCAGTCTGAGGGTAAACATTTTCCCTGCTGGCATCCCCACCATCCCTGCCCATCTTTGGAAACATCTATTCCTCTGTTGTAGCAGAAACTGAGGACTTTTTGAAAGTAATGGCAATCTCTTTCACTTTAGGTGTAAATGTCTCTAGCTTCCCAAGTACTTCACTTTGGAGTTCAGCATTATCCTTGTTCTTCAGGGATTTCATAACATTGCCTGTGCAGAAAATAATATTTATAATTGCCACTGACATAAATGAGCAATGAAATTTATATTCAGTGAGAGATGATAACTATTTTGATCAACCATATATACATTAAGTTCCTGTGCCCATCAAAAAGGTTAACATGGAACCAACATGAACTTGAGATAAAAACCAGGAAACTTGGGACAGAAGAATTTAAAACTTTATTTACTTCAAAAAATTAAAAGAAAGAAATATCATCCATTATATTCAAGATACAAAAAATCCAGCATCACTTTTCTGGTTACTGAAGTAATCTTCAACTTAAGAAAACCTCTACACTAAGAATGGTAATAAATCCAATTACATAATATATCAAATACCCTAATCTTCCTTACCTTGGTACTCCAAAAGGATCTCACCAATCTCTGCAGGTAGGTGATCCTTGAGGTAGCCTAGTATTTGAGGAACAAACTTCCCAGAGGCATGAAGCATGTGACCTGCAATGTCAACAAGTAGTGTGTTACAATCAAATTATCATAATATTCACTAAAGGATATTTATAGAAGAGATCTGAGAGGAAAAAAAAAAAAAAAAAAAAGTGGTAGATGTCCGGAACAAATTGGACGAAACAATAGTATGTGTGCAAACACCATACAAGAGTCTAAGAACAAACTAGATGGTGAGAGATACAAAGATGGGTCACTACAAGTATAGCTCCCCTTCCTGTATAATTACAAATAGGTAAATACAACTAGGTAAATAAATGACTTTGGCTTACAAGATTGTTTAATGTGCCTATAGGAAGGAAATATTTCAGTGGACAGGGAGTGCACACACAGTTCCCCTGTCTAAGGGAAAAAGGGCATGGTTCATTAAATTCTACCCTACAAAGTCCTCTGTGAGGGGCACCATCCTAGCCTTCCGTTAGGGGGGAATTTGTGATGTTTAACATATCAAAAAGGGATAAATTTGAATGTAGTATTTTCCAAGGGATCAGTCTCTTATAGGTAGTTGTTAAGTTGTAAAGGAGGGTACTGAGAGGATCAATCAATCAATCCACTGCACCAGGTCTTTTGCAGGAGATTTATGTTCCCCAAGTAATTGGCAAGTAACAGCCACCCACCCGTCACCCGTCCCATACCTAACACCCATTTGTTTTCCCTTTTCTCATATTCATGAAATGTACAAGGTGTGATAATAGTGTTGGATTGGAAGTGTGTTTCAGGAGTAAGAGGATAGAGGAAGCGAAGACCTCAAGCATTTGGGATCACATGTAGCAGGGAATGGAGAAGTGATGGTGAAAGCAAGGGAAAAAAGTAAATGATTGGGAGAATGCAAAGTGTTATGAGATACAGGTATCTCAGAAATGGAAAGAGGTTGAATGAGAGTTTAAGTATGGGCCTGGGTTGGTTTCAATGTCACTGGCTAGGAGAAATGGTTTGAGAGTAAGTGACAGAGTAATGACCTCCTCCTCTGAAAACAGATTAGAAGGAATGGAAGAATGATAAAGAGAATGTATTTCTGGGCTTGATATGGATTCTAGGTACAGGTTCCTCAGGGGTGCACCTCTAACAGGTGGAGGGTGTAACAGAAGAAGCAGAAGACAAGATTAAAGTGGAGACAGCTGATCTATATATAAAACATACATACATATATATATATATATATATATATATATATATATATATATATATATATATATATATATATATATATATATATATATATATATACACACACTCACACACATATCAATGGGTTTTCCCCCTTACAAGGGAGGTAGCCAAAATTAAAGGCATAGATCCACTCCCACCCATTCCATCCCCACATACTCCACTCCCATTCACCACCCCTCCCTCCATCTTTTCTTGGTTCCTCCTGGATGATGGGTCATCCCTGCATCATGCCCACTGTCCTGGGTCAGAAGCAATGCAGCATGACACAGTACATCAACAACAAGGCTGCTTTATCTAATTGGTGACCTCTCCTCTCCATCCCCTCATGCAGAAAAAGAGAAGACAAGGAGAAATCCTTTTGGGCTGCATCAAAATATCATTCACACATACTCCCACATCCCCCACTCCCACCCTTCCATGTATCACAGCATCATCCATACACAACCATTCTCCATTCATCCCTATCTTCTGTCTTCTCCCTTCCTTCCTTAACAGACATTCCCCTCTTTCCCAATGCCCCTTTCACCCCATCCATCCATCTCATCCTTGGTCACCCACTCATGTTCACTCCCTCCATCTCTGCCTTCCACACCTCTTTTACTAATATTTCTTCACTCATTCTTTCCATGTCCAAACCATCCCAATACTCTTTCATCAACACCTATCTTCCAACTCCCTTTCCAACCCTGCTCTCCTCATTTCTCACTCCATCCAGCCTATTAATCCCTACGATACTTCTCAGGCATTTCATCTTGAACACATTTAAACTCTTCCTCTCTTATGTTCCATGTTTCTGCCCTATACAGTGCTGTCAGCACAATCACCCCTTCATGCAATCTTTTCTTAGTATCCATTCCCAAATGTCTATTTCTCATTACACTTTTTATACACACACACACACACACACCAAAGGCTTTTTCTCCCTTAAGAAGGAGGTAGCAAAAAAAAAAAAAAAAAAAAAAAAGGCATAAAATCTTCTCCCACCAATTCCATCCCCACATACTTCACTCCCATTCACCCCCCTCCCTCCCTCCCTCTTATCTTGGCTTCTCCTGGATGATGGGTCATACCTGCATTTCACCCACTGCCCTGGGTCAGAATCAGTGTTGCAAGACATGACTTTCAGACCCTAAGTGCATACAAGTGTATACTGACCTGTGACTGAATGGAAGAGGATAAGGGAAGCCAAGTGAAGGGTGAGGGCAGTGTCCATGGAGCCCTGCAACTGTTCAATGAGTCCTTCTCGGTGGTGGATCAGCATTTGCCTGTGAAACCAAAGTTACAAGAATATATTTCACCTCCCATCCACTCGTCTTCAAATCTCACTAACAACTTTACCTCAACCTGGAGGTGCAAACCTAGGGAGCAGGCATTCAGTCTCTTACAGCTTTGACTATCTTTCCTCCATTTTTTCACATAAGGCGAGTTGACAACTTGAGACAGTTTCTCTACTCTTAATGACAACTATGGCTGGGATTTTCAGAGTTACAGGTCTCATCCAAGAGAAATCCATGGTTATGGATTGATTGGACGATCAATCTATTGTTTCTGTCCTCTCTTGCATGGGACCTACAGCCCAAAGGTTTTTTGAAACAGACCCCAGATTAACTTATAAATCATTCAAAAGAAATTCTGTATTGCTGTCTGTAGTGTATTAGTGTTGTATAGTGTCAGATGACATGTGCTGTGTCTTCTGTGTAGTGTTTGTACCTGGGCCATATATTGCATTTCCAGGTTGATTTTGTGCACATGGGCATTAACTTGTATACCACTCCTTCCTAATCACACATATCTCCACTACAACAATACCTGTCCTTCTTATGATCTTTCTTCTTCAGCATGATATCAGCTGCTGATAAGGCACTGTCAGCACACGAGAAAAAGTCTTCCAGGCTGGCTCCTGTCAGGGTCTTGTGGACTGAAGCCATGGGTTCCTTGATGGCATCATCTAGTTTGGAAATTATTTTCACCCTTGCCTACAAAGGAAGAACAGAATAGGATACAAATAGCTTGGACATTGCAATAAATTAGCTGGAGAATATCTAATCTTATGTACTAAAAACACTTCTCTCAATTACAGTTCAAGTCAAGAGACATGTAGCCAAAACCTGAACTGTAACAGCTATAAAGCCTTACTATATATGGCATAACTAATGACAATGACAATTTGGATTAACATTACGAACTCCCCGTCAGGAGGCTAGGGCAGTGCCCCTTACAGAGGACTTTGAAGTATGGAATTTAATAAAACATGCCCTTGATTTAACTCATTGGCAGCAGGGTTCAAACTGCCATCACCTTGACCTCCGGCTCAAGTAGCAATACTCTAACCCACTCAGTCAACAAGCATCACTGAATTATAATCTATCTATATACCTTGAAGAAACCTTCCACTCCACCACACATTTACCTATCTCTTCATTTACTTATATAGCCACCCCTTCTCTCCATTGTCCTCTCTTCACTCTAGTTATCCTTCCCACTACACTCCCAAACTCACTCACCCCTCCCTTTCAACTTAGTTTCACTCTATGCCAACACATCCATCTTTCTTCTCACAAACATACTGCCTATCTCTTGCCTTTTACTCTCATATGTACCACACCCACACACATCAAAAGATCCAAACCTTAGGGTTTTGGTTGGAAAACTCCTCCCAGACCCTCTTATGCTTTTGCTTTATTTAGGAATGTTCCCTTTGTGGCTACAGAGGGTAGGATGCCTAGTCCTATCCTCCATGCCATTTTAGTCACCTTTTATGACTCAAGTGGGAAACTTGGTGGCAATATTCTTTTTCCCCTACCACAGGGTTTGGCAAAAATGGAAACATATATTCAGAGAAATGGTACAGGACAGTATTAAGTGAGGGGACAACATGACAGAGGGACAGTCGCAGTATAATAAAGTTATAATACACCAAAAAAATCATGAATGCTGTAGACCCTTGTTTTGATGGCTCAGGAGCATCAAGTTGTAGGAATAAATATTTAGTTACATTCTTTTATTATTGTTTTTTTAAGACTCCTAAAATTTACTGGGTCAATCCAACATACACAGTATATTTCTGTATCTATTAGACCAGTAACAGGAACCTAAGAAAATTTACTGTAATCTCATTCTACCTCAACCTATCTCAATCTCTCTACTATACCAATAACAGGCACACCTAAGATACATTAATATAATCTCAACCTTTATTTCAACTTCAACCTGAACTTCAATCTCAACCTCTCTCTCTCTCTCTCTCAATAAATTCTAAATTCTAAAACAGCACACATGCAATCCCTAACTTACCTCAGGGGTGAGAGCTTTATCACTTGCAAAGTCGATCATACTGTCATCTGCCAGGAACATGACCAGCTCATTCACCATATCAGTGCACAGAGATTTCAAAAGATGCTTGTATAACTGCTCTTGCTGGTCAGAGCCGAATGCCTTCATAAAAAGAAAACAGTAATTAATCCATCCAACAATATTGTACACATTGCTTTGTCAGATACAAATCACCTTTGTCCAAACATGGAAGGACCCATAGACTGATTGCAATTAAAATTACTTGCAAGTAACTTCTTCACTCCATTGGCAACAGATTTTTTTTCAAGCTAATTTCATCTATCTGGAGGACATCCACCAGAATAAAGGCCTTCCAAGAACACAATATCTATATACATACATACATACATATACCAAGGCTTTTTCCCCCTTACAAGGGAGGTAGCCAAAAAGGGAAAGGCATAAAATCATTTCCACCCATTCCATCCCTGAATACACTCCACACCCCTCCAGCCTCCCTCTTATCTGAGCACCTCCTGGATGACGGGTCATCCCTGCAAAATGTTTCTTCCCTCTCACAAGGGAGGTAATCCAGCCGAGGCAGGAACCCACCCACCCTCCATCCATCCCACACCCATCCAACATTCATTTGTTTCCCTTATGAAAATAGAACATTATATATCAATCTACCAAGGGCTTTTTCCCCCCTTATAAGGAATGTACCCAGTCAAGGCATACACCCACTCCCACCCATTCCACTCACGTCCACCACCTATTTGCTTCCCTCCCATCTTAGCTCCTCATGGATGAAGGGTCATCCCTGTCTCCTACCCATTGCCTGGGTCTGAAGCAATGCAGTAAGACACAGTGCATCCACAGCAGAGCCACTTCATTTACACATTGTGCAAAGATAAAGTGCCACTGAAATCAGAATTTTGAAATCTTTGGTATGGTACCAAGTACCATGAGAATGCCACTGAAGTTCCTGAAGTACTGATTATTCAATACCCCAATATGGGAATATAGTATATGAACTGAAAGTATCCCTGGTCCCTTGGATCTACCCCATATAACTGTTTTTATATCCCATGCACGGGTTATAGTGGTGGTATTCTTGTCCATAACACATGGCACTTGGAAGAATGAAGAGGCGTAGTCATATGGGTGGTGAAGAAGAGATTTAAAGAGGGCAGTAGAAAGGACGGATAGTCAAAGCAACACCCAACAACCATCCCATACTCATCTAAAAACCCAACTTAGCCTCTTGTGGATGTGAAGTCCTCCCTGTCCCCCATCACAATGCTAAGGTTTGAGGTAATGCAGCCTCTGACCCAAGCAGAATACACCATGAGCATAAAATTTATGGAAACCCTATACCTACCTTGATCCCTTTCTCAGAGAGTCTAATGGAAACAAGAAGCCCACTGACTTTCTCTTGCAACTGCTGGTGGTTCTTCCTTCTTGAGTCTCCAGCTGCTGCAAGACTGGCAAGGAACATGGACTTGGCAACCTCCTGGAACTTGCGGGTCATAGGTTGGTGCAGGCGTTGGGCAATCTCTTCTGTGAGTTCTTCAGGGCAATCTACCAGCATAGGGTTCTTTGTTACTTCTTGTAAAAGCTCTTCCCATGTGAGGAACTCTATTTCCTGTAGTTTACCAGGGTTGCTGCCAGTACCACTAGCTCCAAAATCATCGTCATCTGAATCAGAGTCATGTGCGCCCTGGGCAGAAAAAAAT
This sequence comes from Oratosquilla oratoria, assembly GCF_046742065.1. Taxonomy (NCBI): domain Eukaryota; kingdom Metazoa; phylum Arthropoda; class Malacostraca; order Stomatopoda; family Squillidae; genus Oratosquilla; species Oratosquilla oratoria. The sequence continues at coordinate 34,795,932 of NC_134819.1, read as the reverse complement.
TGATCATCAACCTGCACTTATGAAACCATGACATAATTTTCACCGAAAAGTGATTCCACCCTTTAAAAGTTTTTGCCATGATTGTTACTGGTGTGAAAAGCATACTGCAATGCCCCAGTATATCATAGATAATGCATTCCTAAAAATGTTCATTAATGAGGAATTTAGAAACTTATGAATTCTTCTCCATAGTTTTCACCCTACAATCTTCATTAGACATTATGTAATGAAACAATTACAAAATAAGATTGTACATACACATCAGCAGTCAAATATTATATATACTGAATCACAACCCTAATTTTGTTTTGCAAATAGTTACAGCCTTGTGGTTATCGCTTATGGATTTTAAAATATCAACTGTCAATACCAAGGCACCACCTCAGTTCATTCACAAAACATGACACCAATGAAGTACTGACTAACCTTTCTTCCCTTATGCTTATTCTTGACGGACCTTGTCTTGGTTTCCCTTCCCTGAGTACCTCCTCCAGACTTCCCTCCTGCTGCCTTCTTCCTCCTCTCTTCCTTCTTACTCTTTGGACCCTCATCATCATCCATACGGAGCTTGCTGGCACTCAGCTGTTGCTTGAAGGCTCCTCTATCTATGGCTTGTTTTGCTTTGGGCGGCATCAGTGCCTCAATGTCACTGGTGATTTTGACAAATAAATGATCACTGACAACAATAGTGTCACAGAAGACGTGTGCCCCACTGGATGACTTCTTGTCTTGTCGTTTCTTCAGGGCCATATTAACTAATTGACAACCCACCTCACCAGAAAATACAGATGGGAGAAGTGGCTGTAGAATGAAGACAATAAAATCACTGTTAATTTTTCAGAATTATATAAATAGTGCTCGACACTATACAAAAATGAAAAGCTATCTCAAAGTTTATATTAGAATAAATAGTACATACACAGTAGCACACACCAAACACAATTTCCCCTTACATCAATTGAACCAAAGCACCATCCACTATATATACATCAAAATCCTATATTCACATATTCATATATACATACACACTAAATGGCCCAAGTCAAAATATACACACACTACATATACATTAAAACCCAGCATAAATAAATATTAGCTCCACATTATCAGCTATATACAAAAGCCTAAAGAAGTGAGGGCACAAGCATTTTTATCGCTGCAAACAACACACATCTGAGTACCTACATAGATATCCACCCAACCTCCTGACAAAAGTGCATCATCAACTGCAGCCTCAATTTGGTCAATGAGGCCTGGACCAACACACACATTGCCAACAACAGTCAGATGCTCATCCTTATATCGCTTGCGTATGTAACCTTCAGGATCTGTGATTCCCAGTCGTTTCAGAGATTCATATTCTGAAAGAAAAAATTATACACGACTTCATATGTTGTTGTCTGTATCTAACTCCTCTTTCTATATGTTCTATACTGAACTGTATTATCACCTGTAATACTGATTGAAGTAGATTAATTATCCACACCAAATGAAGTATGTATGTATTTCTGTATATAAAACATTTAACAAATCTAAAACATCCAGGAGGTGCCAAGATAAGAGAGAGGGAGGAGGGTGGAGGGGAGTGGAATATATAGGAAATGGAATGGGTGGGAGTGGTTTCTATGCCTTTTTCTTTTTGGCTACCCCCCTGTGTAGGGGTAAAAAGCCTTTGGTATATGTATGTATGTATGTAAAACTAGATCAATCAACATACTGCCCCAGGACTTTTTTGGAAAAGATCTATCCAGCCACTGCTCCTAATTCAACCCATAAGTCACTCAGAGACTTCTATGTTGTCTGGATAGTGAGTGCAAAGCAATGTAGAATGATGTGTTCTATATCTTCTGTGAGGTGGATGCATCAGGGGCAATTAGGAGTTTTAGCCAGGACAGTTCTGTGTTGGTACTGGTTCAATGTGGAGTGGTGACCTGAACACCATTGTGCCGTTGCAATTCTTACTTGTCTTGGGAATGATTTCTGAGTTAGGTTGATGTCTGGAGAAGATGGAAGTATTGAATTTGGAGGACTATCATAGAACACTTGTTCTGTGATCTGAGTATGTATGTTGTAGGTTCTGGGGAAGATTCCCACTCCTCTTATTACACTAAATTTACTTGCCTTTTACATTCATGGGAACAAGTAGCTTGAAAAATATAATGTATACAAGAACTTACCAAGATAGCCATTCTGCCTGAGGTACCCATCAACCCATTCCATTTGTGTGCGTGAATGGATGTCTGGGATGTAAACAGCTTTATTAGCCTGTCGTCCTCCTGTTAGGTTTCCAGGCAATCGACCATTTGCTATCAGTTTTGACACCACACCTGCGGGAGTAGAATATTTTAAGAGTATTAATGAATATGATCCCATTATCATCATCCTCACTGAATCATTATGCATATCAGTTATATATAGCAAGGACCTGTATTCAAGTTCATCAGCTACTGGTGACTTCTGACCTCTACTTGTCGCAGAAGTCACAGCACACAGGGAAAAGGTCACAATTTTGGTTGCAGTTGCCTGCCACCTGGTGTGAACATCTCTAACCTCTACACAATTAACACTTATAAGTATTTACTTTAGTTAACTCAGTTAATGAAAAATTATTTAAATCAGAGGAGGGATGAGCCCTTGGGAAAGAAAAAACAAAACAAAACAAAAAAAAATCAAGGGTATATCCCTATCAAGAATAATTATTACCCATAAGCCAGAGTAAATAAAAACTATAAACTATGTTTCCATATTGAAGGGTTTCAAACAAATTTTGTTCAGCTCTACTATTCAAATGGGTCTAGTAATTTTGTAAAGTAATTAAAAAATAAAAAATATAAATCAACTTTCATTGACAGAAAACCAGCAGCTCCATAAATGTTGGCAATGAACACTTCCCATAGATTTCTCTCAGAAAAAATTGGACTGCTGCCTATGTTGCATTAGTACAGGACATATTCTATATCACTGGCTTACAGTGATAAGAAAAAGGGAACAGCTGCTGATAGTCAGTTCTCATTATGTTAAAAGGTGGAGATCAACAAATACAGCAAAAAACAAATAAAGTTCAGAGATATTTTGTGCCCAATTTGGCCCTTTCTATTTTATATAAACTTACTGAAGAAAAGTCTTTCTTGAAAGCCGTGCTGACTAATGATGGTGGAAACTGGAATTGGTCGAGTAACCGCGGACAGCACACCACGCACCCTCGCTCTATGCCTTGCAACATAGGCATTCGTGAAAATGGTTCGAGGATCATAATCATCTTGCTGTCCATGAATAATTGTGCCCAGTCGATCAACAACTGCCTGTACGGAAAATTTGTTTAATAAAACCACTCAACTGAGACACCAAACATCTGTTCCTCGATGGGTATGGTGGCTTACGTTCACCTGCTTAAAATTGATGTAAATCTACCAAAAAATTAAGTATACAATATCCTGCATACAATAATGTTCTTATATCGATACTATGCACTCAGGCACCTTAAAGTATACAATATCCTGCATACAATAATGTTCTTATATCGATACTATGCATTCAGGCACCTTAATAGAAACATAAGTTTTCGTTACCAATGCCTAACAATTTCATTCACCTAAAGGACATTGTAGTGAAGGGGTTACTACATCATACTTAGGAAGTATTTATATCTCACTTAGCACAATATATTTTCATTCAGATTATTAGATGACACCAGACATTGATTTATAAATCAGACACAAATAAGAACTAACCTCTAAAACAAAGTCTCCTGGTAAATCATAAGCCTTTGCAATGTCACCAATGGTTGTAGTGCCATCCTGTTGGAGTTTTTCATTAATCTCCTCAGCTACTGTGTCCAGGTACTGGCGTGATATCAGCTGTTCAAAAGATCAAAAAGATGTTTGTGGATACATACAAACACTAAAAGCCCCTTTCCCCATACAAAAACAAAGTACACTTACTCGTCACCCATTCCACACTCATCCAAAGTCCATTTGCTTTCCCTTCTACCTTAGCTCCTTCAGGATGATGGGTCATTCCCTATCCCATGATCATTGACAGGTTTTCAAGATGGACAATAAAGACGACCACTTACAGGTACTAGTCACTGGTACCTTTAGAAATTTTATGCTTAATCCCACTTCCTCCCAATTTTCTTGAAACTATTATTATGCAAAAAATCAGGATTTCATCATAAAGTACTTTTATCAATAATTATGACAGATTCCCTTTTTTCATGCAGCATTATCTTATTTTGATTAGAGACTAATATCCCCTTAAAGAGAAATAAAGAAAAGAAAAAAAAATCAGTTTCCTGCCAGCATGCTCTACCATAACCCATAAAATTACAAGTAGTAGTCAGTACCTGCCCTAAGACGATACGAAGTCCAGGTTCCGAGTGGGAGAGCTCTGATGCACGTCCTTCAACAACGCTGAGATCAATCCCCAGGATGGCACTGACATCAACCAAGTTGATCCTTCCTGTAAGAATGAGAAAATCACAATCACATCCCTGTTCACAAGACACAAACTGGGTGAAAATGATTGATGTAATAGACAAAAAGAACATCCCTTCACACTGCATCATCCATTTGTTTCTTCATTCCTGCATTTATTCCTAATCTTTGCACTCTGTATACTATGCTCAAACAACATTCAATGTGTATTCAAAGTCCCCACCCCCCTCAATCATCCACCTCATTCTCTATCTTCCTCTTAACCTCACTTCATCCACTTTTGTTTTCCAAGTTTTCCCTACTAATCTTTCTTCATTCATTCTTTCTTTGTGTCAAACCACCTCAGCACTCTCTGATTTGACAACTCCCTTCCCAATTCTCTTTTCTGTCTCCCCTCCATATTCCTCATTATCCATTTTGTAATACTGATCATATCTCTCAAACAATTTATCTCAAAAACATTCAGACTATTCCTCTCTGCTACCTTATATTTCAAGTTTCTGCTCCATACAGTGCCATGGATACAACCACTCCCTCATGCACCCTTCTAGTATTCATCCCCAAATACTTATTTCTCACAACAATTTCCATTACAACCAGACATTTACTTGCCTCTATCACTCTTATTCACATTCATGTCCACTCCTCTACTCGGTCCTAACTGCAACTTCAAATACTTCAAACTCTCCACTTTCTCAAAACTCTCACCCTTAACAAATATTCAATGTGCCACCATCATTCTTTGTAAATCTCGTTTCTTTACTGTCAGACACTTCACATGACAACTATCTAACCCAGGTACCTACCAACTGCAACCTCCTTCAGTCCTCTGTTTCTCCTCTTTTCCTGCAGATCTATCCTTCTCCTACTCCATCATTTTCCAATCATCTACTACCACAAAGCTTCCCTATTCTTTTCTACATTTAACAAATCCCTCAAGTACTCTAACCATCTCCTCCTTGCAACCTTAACTTCCATTAGCATCTGTCCAATTGCATGTATAACCTTCTCTCAACCCTACTTGCACAACATTTATTCTTTTCAAAATTTTCTGTCAAACACCTACCCCACTTTATCTCTGCTCTCCTCTTGACATCCTACACCTTACATTTTACTTCCATCTCTTGCAGGAACATTATGGTAGCTTTCACTCTTTTGCTCTCTCTCGGAACATTGGTAAATTGTGTGTGAGGAAACCTTTACATACAGAAATAAAGTCTACCACCAAAATACATGACCCTCATGCATATTCCATTATTCCTTGTCTAATGCTTTGTTATTTTGTACAAAATTCTCACAACACTTCTTTTAGTTTTCCTCACCTCCATGAACAAAGAGTTCATCTTTGATTTCTCTGATGAGTTGCTGAGGTGTGACATATTCCTTTCCATTTGTCGTGTAGTAAACATTTAGAAGCTTCAATTCCACTAATTTGTTTATGATTTCAACACAGTTGCGTTCAGAGAGTCTGTAAAACAAAAATTCACATGATACACTTCATCAAATTCCCTCAAGAATTAGTTTAATTAAGTTTTCTCTGCCTTCTCTATAATGTACACTTCAAATAACTCATTTGTAATGTCCTAAACAAAGAAATTATGACGATACTATTCATGTTTATTCTGATTACTGGCTTCTGGTTACTGGGCTATCCACCTGAGTAAACTTTCACCTGAATAAAGGTTTCCAGATCATGAAGAAGCCCTTCTCGGATGCTACCATTACAGATAACAGGTAATAAAACTCAACAAGTCTACTTTTCCTTTCTTTTTCTCAAAGACAAGAAAAGACTAGAAGCACTTGCCCTGCCATTGTTTAAGGATCTTTTCCCCCTTACAAAAGGGAAGAATGGCTGAGTAAAAAGACATAGCCACAGTATACAAAAATAAAACCCATTAAACCACTCCTCGCACCTCAGCATATTGAGGATAGTGTCCCTGATCACATTACCTGTGCCAAAGGCACGGCTCAGTGTAACTTAAAGAGCACTAATATCCCTAATAATGGCCCTATCTGGTAATCCCTATCTTTCCCAGTACTAAAACCAGTAAAACAACTAAAAATCTATTTTATCACAAATATTAAAATAACCTTATTTTGAATATATTTGGGATTGTTCATAATTCATTCTGCCATGTTTAGAATGGGAGGGATGAGGAAGCAAACTTGGATTGCTACTCTTTATTTTGTATCCATAGCTCTTCGACTATAAGGTTCACCAGCTGGAGATAGTTCATCCCCACCACTACATCAAACAGTATCTCTAACCCGAACCCTAACTCCTCATCCATTCATCCATTGGAAAAATGGACAACATATAATTCATTTTAGTTGTCTAAGGCACATATGTGAAAATATTTCAACAAATGAGAATATAGCTTGGTAAAATTCTAGGATCATGCAAACATGAATATTGAACACGAGATTTACATTGTCCAATCTTCCAATAGCTCCTAATCTAACCTAACCTATGGAAAAAATAGATCTTTGAAATGCAAAATGAAAAAAATGAAATACAAATATTTCAACTGCTGGCCTTAAAACCCTGACTAGTACTTTTTACAGCACACACTAGGTCTTATGTAACAACTATTTTCCAAGTATCTAACTAGCATTTCTCTTGCTGAATTGTATTGTAAATGTCAAAAACATTGTAGCTCCATTTCTTACTTCCCATAAATTAAAAAATTATCATTTGTTGTTGTGAACTTTGGTAATATATAGAATAAGTGTTCATTCAGATGACCCATTTGATTTTCAATCATATCTCTGGCTTTTATATCAGTCAATCCTGCCAGTTGCATAAAGCTTACAGATAAATTTCAAGTGACAAGTTGCATATCATGCTACGGTATTTTGGTAGAATTCAATTCAAGTACATATTGGCAGTCCCTCTTAGCAACAGCATCAGCTGTCAGTGACAGTTGTCACGCAGAGTACCCATAAAACGTCATCGACAAACAATAATTAAGATACGAACTATAGTTTTCAACTGAATAATTCTATGAATTACACCAATTTCTTGTATTGTTTATTCATGACATTCCCCGGCCGTAATCATGACAAAAAAAAAAACTAACACCAATGTCTGTATAAATATATTTTAGAGTTGTTAGGAACTTAACGTCAAGTGATTACCGCTGTAGAGTAGACGAGAGTTGGGCTCGCTGAAAATCTGCAGCTAAACGCTTCACCTCCTCCCAGTCTGCTGACGACATATTGGTGACTGAGATAAGTAAGATGAAGGATCATGAAGTACAGGTAGTACAGCGTGGAAGATTATCAAAACTAATGAAACTGACATCTAGGAAAAGTAAACACCAACAACTAGATGTGACATCGTGTGATGTTCAGCAGTTGTCAAATTTTTATTTTTCCTCATTAAAGGACGTTACGAGAGAAAATGTTTTTGAGGTATAACTATTGTATAAATATAAAAATAGTTATATAATTTGGCTCTTGGAATAGAAATATTAAAATAACATTTGCAGAGATACACAATACATACATACTTAGGTTAAATAAAAGTACAGAATAAAGCCTATTGATATTTGTATTCCCGAGATAAATTTCTAACAAAGTAGGCTATCTAGTTCTCTTTACTTGTCACTATCTCACCTCCCATTTGTTCTTTCACACCAGTTCAACAAATTTTCGGTTAATTATTGTCTTTTGAATACAAAATAAAACAGTATGAAGTCATTTGTGTACGATTATGCGGTGAAACAATGAATTGCCGGTACCGCTACTCTATTACATTCACCGTTCATTGTGGCATGCGTTATGGTTTACTACTATAGCTATTCTGCCAAATCAACCTTGGTACATGCCTCTCTTATTTCCCATCTATATGCTATATCTTTCTGCATAGTATGCCACCCCAGAACGAACTATAGAGTATAGTAGCACTATAGGCTCTCCTTTTTTTAGATGCACCTGATGTGATAAAATCATATTTTGTCATTATGGGCACATAATTTAATTTATTACATATTCCATTAAGACAATTTCATCATGTTCCGTACATTTTATGATTTCTTTTTTATGTATTATTTTTTTTTGCAGTAATCAGAAAGTAAAAGAAAACAAATCGGCGGCAGGGCTGAGAAACAGATTCGAACGCGTAAGATATCCGAGAACTACATAACCTTCTAGAAGGAACTATAGGCATATTTGTTCACTGAGTGCTATGACACGGACAGCATGTCAATGAAGACGGATTTTGGTTGCTAGTATAATCGTTTTCAGCTGAGCAGAGCGTCATGCAAGACGGAGCTCAGCATCGAATCGTCACATCAAGTATCAAGTAAGTACTATTGTCCACTCACTGGCAGCTCGACACTCGGTGGTACTACCCACCAATAGGCCTACTGTGAGCCATCTATCTTGATAGATTTAGTAGGCGTGCTTATGCAGTTTGTTGGCTCTACTGTTTTTATCTATTTAATGCCATTCTAATAATTTAGCACAGGGCGTCAATCGTCGGTAGACGAAACAGAAAATAAGGCTACAAAAGGACAGAGCGACGGAGTACATGTTGGCCCTGCTCACACTAGCGGTTTCAACCGCGGCGGTTCAATTATAACGTAAGTCAATGGATCCGTTCACACACAACCGCGCAGTTCAAACCAATAGTTAACATGGCCTTACACTTATCAGAAGGCATGTAGTTTTTAATCTGAAGAATCTAGTGGATAGAGATAACTCATGAGAAGTTACATAGGGATGACTGACTTCCTGAATAAAATCGCCAACCAGGCGTCCAGAAATTATCAATTTATACTAATACGTCTGAACTAGTTTCCTATGGAAAATAAGCGCAGTGTGGCCATACAGGGGAAAACACTTAGTTCTATTGTTATACTAATGACCCACTTTTGGAGAAAAATAGGCGAAAGTAAAAAGATCCGTATATTTCGATCACTATCTGTGATCCTCTTCAGCAGATGTGAAGAGGATCACAGATAGTGATCGAAATATACGGAACTTTTTACTTTCGTCTATTCTTCTCCAAAAGTAGGCCATCAGTATAATTTTACCAATGTGCTACGACATTACTTTGTTGCAATTCTATTGTGTTTACTAATTCAGAGATAAAGTGTAAATAGTGCTCCATGGCCCTTCCTCAGATTTAGGTTAATAATAAATGTAGAGAGTCCACGATAATTGTGTCTTTTTGTATATGGCCGGCAGATTTCCTAAGTAGGTAACCTACGCGCTTTATCCGAAAATTCAAGTCAGGTGATTCATAAAATATACCTAGATACGTATCATGCTTCACAGTTCTTTTGGTATGTTTTAGTGTCTTAGTATTAAATGGACTCTGGTCCAATAATCTTTTGTTGGTTGTAATTACATTTACGTGCATAGTCAAATGAAAATTAAAGGATATTGATAACCAATTAAAAGTAAGGACATTTTTACACTTGTTTTAAAAAAAATCTGCCATTACACTTCTACCTCTTCATTAATGAAATCGATAGTCTTCGTGGAAACAATTACCGGGCTAGTCACGTTGGCTCCATAATCCTTAAATAGCTTCCTTCCCAGTAGGCCTTACCAGTGTAGATTAAGGTAGAAACATGGGCATAGCTAGCGGGAAGTGGCAATACATGTACAACCGCACCTCGCCGTTGTTTATAATCGAATTGATAATAACAGGCTAGTGCCATATGGTCACGTCATGTCCAGAACATCAAATTCCACGCGGAAACGAACGTAGAAAGGCACCGAAAAGACATAAGCAAAATTGAGACGTTTCAGAACGACACGAATCATTCCGAGTTTATTCAAGAATTTAGCCAAACGAAAACCGACAAAGAACTATCGAAACCACCGTGCGTGATATTGTATACAGCAGAACAGATTCGGAAAGCCAATGCACAGGGAAGGAAACGGAACTAAGTGCGCTCCAACTATCGCTGTCGACTGAACTTTCAATCTAGGACCAAGATACGTCACTACCAGTGACGTACAAATGGGAGAGGGGGGGGGCATCCGGTATGACAGGAGGTATCATTTGGGGAAAAGAAATTTAAATGCGAAGAGTGTGTATCCAATTGGCACTCCTCTACCAATCTAGGGTTTAATACACTTGGTTGATTATATGTAAGTCGAATAAAGTGTTTATTTTATATTTCATCTGTGTTTACGTTTTCAAAATACCTTCCCTTCTCATATTTCTCACCACTAAGCATTGTATTTGAAACTGTGTGCCATACAATCAAGCTGGCCCAGAGCATTGTTTGACTTCTGCACGCCGCGTTTACAAAAATACGAAGCTTAGCGAGAGAGGGGAGGGGGAGTGAGGGAGGGAGGGAGAGACAAAAACCGCCATTTTTCGGATTTTTTTCACTAGGATGGGGAATTTACAACATGCCAATGTTTCTTTTAGCATATCAAAGCTAATATGGTTGTAAGGAGTGACGAAGAACAGACAATTGGGAAAGAATTGGATCCCGCATGAGACCTGTGACTTGGTATTTGAGAAAATGTAAATAATTAATACATGTACTTGCCTTTTTATTTACACAGATTTGCAATTTTGCATACCTTGTCAGTTTTAAGATACGATTACTCTAGTCAACGGATAGGTTGGATTCCGAGCTTAGGAATGGATTTCGTGTAACGCTGGAGGATTTAGGTTGGACGCTCTACTCACCATTTTAGTTCACACCTCGGAAGAAATCCGAGGGAAAGAAATTGAACTTACATGTTAAGATATATTTTAAAAAATTATGTACAACTTATTCCGTAATAAGAGATGAATTATTTATATAGAACAAAATTCATCTTGAACTAGAAAGTTAATTTTATGGAATGTATATTGTGGCAATAATCAAACAGTCGTTTGAATTCTGCTGTATGTAAACATTGGTCATTTTTCTTACGCGCAAAAACTAGTGCTGGGCAAATACCGCTAATTTCAATACCGGAATTACCGGTGAACAACAATACCGTTACCGAAATTACCGGCAATGTACCGGTAACAGACTCGTGAAGCAGTAGTGATGTCCCAAGTTCTAGTCGAGTTCGAAAAATCAATGTTTTTGTCATTTAATAAGCTATATCTCTGGTTCTATTTTACATATCAATTTTATTGTTATGTCATTGTAAAGGGAAAAAGTCATACTTTAATTGGTGCTACTATAGTATGCTATCTACCGCACGAGTGAGTGAATGGAGGGTGTCTGAGGGTGGGTGTGGTGTATAAACTTTCGTCCGCGTCTGTCTGCATGCATGGGTTCATGTTTGGAGGGTGCATGTGGGAGTGGGAGTTTTGTTAATACACACACACATACACATATAATGAGCTTTGACTAATTTGTAATAAATGTTTTCTTAAAAACTAACCTAAACTGACTAATTTGTAATAAATGTTTTCCTAAAAACTGTTTTTAATGCTCCCTTGTTTTAATACTTATTTCATACAAATTAGCCCAGCACGTGATCCAAAGACCAAGGTGAATACTCAAGGATATATTAGATTTCATTGTCAGCATGTTTTTTTTATTATTATTAATTTCCTCAATTATCTTTTCATACAAATTAGTTCATATTCTTATTTAGAAACAGAAGCATATTGGCATTTTCATCACTTAAGCATATATATATATATATATATATATATATATATATATATATACACAGTATATATATATATACATATACATATATGAGTCTTCGTTTGGTGACACGCGGATTTTTTCGATGAAACTTTCACAATTAATATAATTTCGTATGCTGATCACAGAAATAACATTAATTCTATTGAGAAATTAACAAAAATGCTGAAAAAACGGTTTTAAAGGTAAAAAATTACCGAGACCTTAGCGGTACATACCTGCTTAATGGTAAAAGTTTAACCGGTAAAATTAGCGGTACACTGGGCCCGTCAGTACCGTCACTCAGCACCACCAAGCCGAGACGTGCTTACCGCTCTCTGAGTGTTACGGTATAGCTTATCGGTTAACGGAGCCTTAACGGTAGCAGAATTTTTGCCGGTAAGCTACCGTCAAGGTTGTTACCGATAAAACCCGTAACTACCGGTAGCTGTCCACCACTACCGTCAGTACCGTCACTCAGTACCACCAAGCCGAGACGTGCTTACCGCTCTCCGAGTGTTATGGTATAGCTTATCGGTTAACGGAGCCTTAACGGTAGCAGAATTTTTGCCGGTAAGTTACCGTTAAGGTTGTTACCGATAAAACCGGTAACTTTACCGGTAGCTGCCCACCACTAGCAAAAGCGTCTTCTCGTCGTTTGCTTGATATCTACTATTTTCGCCGTGATGGGGTGGAATACTGAAGTTATCCATGTTCTATTAGAAAATATACGACCACAAAAGGTGCTCCGGGATGTGAGGCATCCCAACTATATTAAAAAATAATGATAATATATTCTCTCTCTCACTGAATAAGTAATTCAATTACCATTTTCTATGGATGGCAAATATCCTTTGCCCAGTGTTCGATAATTAATCTATGTTTGTGTATTTACCTAATTATAGTATACAGGAAAGGAGCAATACTCGTTGGATCCTATCTCCTATTCTCTAATATTCTAACATACCCAGACTCAAATTCATGTACGGTTCCAACTTAATCTATATATTTGGTTTCCAACTATCATAATTAGATTTGAATTCATGTATTGTTGGAGCTTGGGCTATATCACCTAAGTTATTCCACATATTCATACATCCATATGGGAAAATGTATCTCTTCACATCCTTTCAACATGTGGTCTTTCTAAATTTGTGGTGATTGGTTTGACGACACCATCATCACCACTAGCTGATACTAGTTTATACTAGAGAGTGATACTAGTCGATACTAGTTTTCGTCATCGCATCGCGCGCTGGGCACCTTATCAAGCCATAAACACCATTTCTGTCTTGTGAGGTCGCCTTTCTGTAATGGACTCGTGACCTCTGACCCCAAATGAACCGAGCCCTGTCTGAGGAAGACAGGAATGTTTACAAAAAGGCATGTGTTGCCGTTGGCCATTTGTAGTATACAGAAAGATTCGTAGCCAATCATAATTAGTTGTTGGAGGAGCCTATATCATCCAGAGGTTTCCTCCTGGCCAGCAACAGCGTAAATTTCAGTCTGCTTTGACACTCAAAATTATTCAGTTTAAATGTCAGAGCTCTCAAAAGTTAAAGCCTAGTCAATTTCTAAACTATTACCACAGAGACAAGTTCAGTTCTATCAGTTCAAGAAGAGAGTGTACAAGTGATTCATTGAGTACGTTCAACGATTAGCGGTCACAGTTGGAACTGCAACCAGGATGTTCACATAAGGTCCGTATCGATTAAGTCTTTTAGTCCAGCCTCCCACACCCGCACACCCACACAGACATTCACTATCTAATTTGAATTTAAAATAATAAAATAACAAATAAAAGTCACATATTTAGGAAACATTAGTCTCATTCACCACCAGCAATGTTGTGATATAAGATACGTTTGTTCGTGTTCCTTGATCTAACCATCTTGGCCACAGCTACCACCTACCTATATATATATATATATATATATATATTATATATATATATATATATATATATATATATATATATATATATATATTCGAAATCAAGGAGCACGACAAATTCACTTCCATGACCTCCCAAAGCCGCCCCCCATCTCCATTCAGGAGATCCCCCTTTTCAGTGCAATCTACCCCCCTTTAGTGACCTGAATACTGTTATCATGTCACCTTCCTCTCTTCGATCTTTCAAAGCTGGCAGACCCAATACCTTCAGTCTTTCCTCACCCGCTCCGTGTTTGCGTGTGTATTCACACTGGTCTTTCGATCACATGCTGGACTCGTGAACGACAGCTATTTCCCTCCCGAAAGAGAGCTCAGAGCTCGTATATGACCGATCTATTGGTAATGCTGTGACCTTACACGCACATACACCCCCAACTCCCCGCCCAAGAGAGTTGGAGTAACAAACCGCAGCACAGCGATACTGAAATTGTTTCAGCCCTGGGCGGGATTCGAACCTGGACCTCCGTAGTGGCAGTCGAGAACTCTGCCAACTGCTCCACGAAACGTGTGTGTGTGTGCGCGCGCGCGTGTTTGTAAGATATGCAAAGATCGCCAAATATGCATTTTAGAGAGATCACGAGTCGTTCAATGTTATTAAGGATAAAATATTTGAGAAAAGTAGTAAGTGTCCACCCCGAAGTATATAAAATACCAGGTCTCAATTGTGATAAAGTGTAGACTACTGGGGACAAACGGGACGTGATCTACCTACTAGGATCAAAGAACATAAAAATTCATTAAAATACGGCCAAGAAAACTCTGCTGTATTCCTCCATTCTAGTCTTTTAGATCACAGAATTGATTGGAAGAATGCAGCTACAGTATATAAATCACATTGTAGTTTTAAAAGAAAAATTATTGAGTCCTCATTAATAAAACAGTTCCCAAATTATAACACTTCTAAAGGTCAATGGTCACCAGATGCCATTACTAGTATGGCAGTTAATAAATTCATCTCCAGAGGACGAAACGTCCGACCTCACTCAGGGCACGTGACCTGAGGCTTACTGAGTTCCCTATTGTAGTTTCCCCCTCTGTATATAAGTTCTTGTCTATGTACCATATAATTGTAAGGGCTGAAGAGGACTACAGTTAGTGGTCGAAATATACGGTTTACTCTGTATCTTAGCTTATCTTTCTCCGAGAGTGGGTTTAAGTTTTATTTTACTCTTGTGTTACATCTACGTTACTTGATATATATATATATATATATATATATATATATATATATATATATATATATATATACACACACACACATGTTGGATTAAATTTGACCGCAGCTTGGGCTAGAATCAACTTCTTGTTGATTGACTCAAGTTTTCTAATCAGAGATCTCGGCTCATCGGGGAGGCGGAATAAAATACTACCGTACGACGTGCCAAGGGAAAAGGGGACAAGTGTGAATGTAGTAGTTTCAGAGGGATTAGCTTGTCAAGTGTAGTTGGGAAGGCTTATGGGAGGATCTTGATTGAGAGGATTAGGAGAGGAACAGAAGGAGTAATTGGTGAGGAACAGTGTGGATTTAGGACAGGTAGAGGTTGTGTAGATCAGATCTTTGTGGTAAGACAGATATGTGAGAAAGCTATAGGAAAGGGGAAGGATGTTTTTGGGCTTTTATGGATCTGGAAAAGGCTTATGATAGGGTAGACAGAAAGGCACTGTGGGAGGTTATGCAGATTTATGGGATAGGAGGAAAGCTTCTGGGAGCTGTCAAGAGTTTTTATGAGAGTAGTAGAGCTTGTGTCAGGATTGGAAATGGAGAGAGTGAGTGGTTTGAGGTAAAGGTGGGACTTCGTCAAGGATGCGTTATGTCACCCTGGCTGTTCAACTTATACATGGATGGGGTGGTGCGAGAGGTGAATGCAAGGGTAGTGGGTCAGGGATTGGAGATGGTTAAAGAAAATGGAGAAAAGTGGGAGGTGAGCCAGCTGTTGTTTGCGGACGACACTGCGCTTGTGGCAGGATCGGAGGAGGGATTGAGGAAGCTGGTGGCAGAGTTTGGGAGAGTATGTGATAGAAGAAAGCTAAAGATAAATGTGGGTAAAAGTAAGGTGATGAGATGTACAAGGGGTGAAAGTGGCAGTAGACTGGAAGTGAGCATTAAGGGAGAGCGACTGGAGGAAGTGGATAGTTTTAGATACTTGGGTGCAAATGTAGCAGGAAAAGGTGGAGTGAAGGTGGAGGTAGAATGTAGATTGAGAGAAGCGAGTAAATGCCTTGGTGGATTAAAGAGTGTAATGAGGAATAGACATTTAGGAATGGATGCGAAGAGGAGACTGTATGAACGAGTGATTGTGCCAACAGCACTATATGGGGCAGAAACTTGGAACATAAGAGAAGAAGAGAGAAGGAGTTTGAATGTGTTTGAGATGAGGTGTCTGAGAAGTATGATGGGGGTTACTAGGCTAGATAGAGTGAGAAATGAGGAGGTGAGGAGGAGAACAGGGGTGGAAAAGGAGCTGGGAGATAGGGTTGATGAAAGAATATTAGGATGGTTTGGACACATGGAAAGAATGAGTGAAGAAAGACTAGTAAAAGAGGTATGGAAGGCAGATGTGGAGGGAGTGAAGATGAGGGGACGTCCTAGGATGAGGTGGATGGATGGGGTGAAGGGGGCTTTGGGGAAGAGGGGAATGTCTGTTGAGGAAGGACGGGAGAGGACGGAAGACAGAGGTGAGTGGAGAATGGTTGTATATGGATGATGTTGTGACTGCATGAGGAGGAATGGGCGGGGGGGGGGGGGGGAGGTAGTATGCGTGAGCAAATGTTGACGCAGCCCGAAGAGATTTCTCCCCGTCCTCTCCTTATATGCAAGGGGGGACGGAGAGGGGGGGGGTCGCCGATTAAATGAAGCGGCCTTGCTGTGGATGTGCTGTGTCTTGCGACACTGCTTCTGATCCAGGGCGGTGGGCAAGGTGCAGGGATGACCCGTCATCCAGGAGGTGCTCAGATGAGAGGGAGGGGTGTGGAGTGTATTTAGGGATGGAATGGGTGGGAGTGATTTTATGCCTTTCCCTTTTTAGCTCCCTCCCTTGAAAGGGGGAAAAAGCCTTGGTATATGTATGTATGTATGTACGACGTTTCGCTCATCTTTTAGCATTTTTAAGTACAGAATATATTTGGTACAAAGCTGTTACAGTTTAAATACAAACTAAAGTGGTAATTGGGAGAGGTCACAATAAAAGGGGGGGATTTTGTCACTGGGTGGACTCAGTGGGAATCTGTCCCTTGTGATTCTGGTGTGGCTTGTAGTGTGGGCCTAATGACCGGGTGCTGACTTTGTGATATTCTGTCAATTCTTCTTTTGGAGTTGATTGTGGTGGTGCATGAGTGTCCATGTAGAGTAGCCAGAGCCAGTGGAATAATTCTATTTTGTATATTCATAATGGGGGCTTTCTCCTTAATATAAAGGGCCTCTAGAATCTCCAACCGGTGGCTGTCATTGGCAGAATCTAGGATCCTCGTGTTGTCGACTAAGATCTCCCTGGACAAAAGAGTAGTGTGTGTGTCTGAAAAGTGTTTCTTTGGTGCTGCGGTCAAGTTTAATTCAACATGTATAAAAGAAGAATTACTGCCCACTTTTACGAATATATATATATATATATATATATATACATATATATATATATATATATACATATATATATATATATATTCAACAAGAACCCACTGTGTTGGATAAGAAGAAATGAAATGGATGATATCCATATATTTCGATCACGGAGGATGACAGTCCGTGATCGAAATATATGAATATCATCTATTTCATTTCTTCTTATCCAACACAATGGGTTCTTGTTGAATTTTACGAATGTGTTACGACATTACTTTGTAGTTATATATATATATATACATATATATATATATATATATTGAGACATTCTGACAGGTTGACGTAAGTCGAATAGGAAACACAGGAGTCTTAGTCTTGAGTTTATTCCTGACTAGTTACGCAGGTATGCCTGCGAAACTAGTCAGGAATACCTGCGAAACTAGTCAGGAATAAACTCAAGACTAAGACTCCTGTGTTTCCTATTCCGCTTACATCATATATATATATATATATATATATATATATATATATATATATATATATATATATATATATATATGTATATACATATTGGTGTCACCAGTGGCGTAGCTAGTGCTTTTGCCGCCCGGGGCTGCCCTCATGTTTGCCGCCCCTTCTCACAAGGAATTCAATAATTCAATATTACAAATGCACATTAACTTCTTAAAGGATATATATATATATATATATATATATATATATATATATATATATATATATATTTGTGTGTGTGTGTGTGTGTGTGTGTGTGTGTGTGTGTGTGTGTGTGTGTGTGTGTTTGATTGACAGTTGATGTTAATATATCCTTTAAAAGGAATGATTTAATACTAATGATTATTCATTAAGATCTTTTTTTCACCATACAAGGACCAAAAATGCCGCCCCTCAAAAAGTGCCGCCCTGGGCGGACCGCCCCCCCCCCCCTTAGCTACGCCACTGGGTGTCAGGCTCTTCACACTAGCGGTTTCAATCGCTGCGGTTCAATTATAATGTAATTCAATGGAGGCGTTTGCACCCAACCACGCATTTTTACTTTGACTATACGGTACCGCCTCTGTTTTCGCTTGGTTCAAACCACTGGTGTGAACAGGGCCTTGGTTTTTGGCGCGTTATGTCCTTCATTTAAGTTTGGTTGATTTAACGCCCAGATAACGCTAAACCAGTGTTTTGAACAACCCAGCTGAAATACTTTCATATGAGTTGGAAATAAAAATAACTGCAGAATAAAGAAGCATAGTTCAGAGTGGCACACGAATTCAATCCAGCCTAAAACAGTGTCAGATTTGCTCGATAAATCAACCCTAAAAATAATAATAATAATAATCAAAGTGTAAAGGCATGATTTCATTTTCAATTTAGTACTGTTGAATCATAGGGGAATGAGTATAGCCTATACAGCATTGAGTGATGAACCCACTGGTTTTAGTTCTTGGAATTACTGTAAGTAGTGCATTGTCGTATTTGGTGCTTAATCTCCACACGCTCTGTGGTTTCGAACCATTCCAGCTTATAACATAAAATGATAGAATAAATTAGAATGGAGGACAGTGGTTACCATAACTGATACTGACGTGGTGATTCGAACTGGGTTCGAAGAAGCATAAACGAATGACAAACTATCACAATGCAAACATTATTTCGCATAAATATCAATGTGCAATACACAAATCTAAATACAAGACATATATATAAAATACCACTTTACAAAATTATGAGACATCATCTATGAGACTATGATAAGTGAAGTTCCACAATACAATACTAATGACTACAAATTTACCAGAACAAGGGTTTGTTTTAATTTCATTTTAGTTATTTTCATGTACCACTTAAGTCTTGCAAATAGATCGCTCAAAATAGTCTGCATCTGGCTAGACCTTCACATTTCTTTCTCTGTCAATTCTTGTAACATTTATTACATTTCTTAGACACTCAATATCGAAACCAATCAATCTTCCTTATATTTCAAGTCTGTGTTTCATACACTCGCTCCTTATAATTTCAAATAAGCAGGATAACCATAAGATTTCGAAGACGATGCCATCTGTTGGTGGAGAATCAAAGTGTATACTTTCAATAAGTGCCAAAAATCGCCAGCAACATTGTGACGTCAATCTTTGTTTATTTCAGTCATAGAAAATGTGTCGACAATAACAAAAGTTTCTAAAGTATCCAATGTGTATATATTAAATAAAATGTGTAAATTCTCGCAGAGATTGAAGCATTAAAAGAAATGTACTTTTTCATTAAATATGTTATTTCAATCTTCGTATGGAGTTTGAAAAATGCATTATATTAGATATTATACTGTAGATACGTTTAGCTGATTTTCGAACGTGCTAACTTGTTTACTATCCTACTGTACCCGATACCGAAAGTCACCTTTTCTGGTGACACATATTCCTCCAGAAATAGACGACATAGTTCCCAGTTATCCAGAAGGTCTGTTAAATATTTGACTTGCACCCACTGTCTTTGTAAAGAATATGTCTGAATAAGCGAAGTGACTATATTAATATTAACTACATTCTAGAACCAAGGTTTGCCATTGCATGGCCATGGGTGTTTGGGTATATTCACTTTAAACTCTTCAGGCAATTATATAAGATATGTGTGAGTTTTAACGCCGAATTTGATAAAGAACATATCAAATTCAATTATTTTTTAATTTGCCTTTGAGAAGGCTTTGATTGTAATGCAGAATGGGAATAATTGTTTACAGTAGAAGCAACCAATGTGTTGTGTACAGGTACGTGCTATATAATATATTTTGTAAAGCCATGATCACATTTCCTCGAATATTAGAGATTTATAGGGTGGATTTAGAAGTCCAAGGCCAGTTTTGATATTATCAATCAGGTGAGCATTATTATCATAATATCAGAGAAATATCAGAGAAATTGCATAATAATTATGCAATTTGAATGTGTTGTGTACAGGTACGTGCTATATAATATATTTTGTAAAGCCATGATCACATTTCCTCGAATATTAGAGATTTATAGGGTGGATTTAGAAGTCCAAGGCCAGTTTTGATATTATCAATCAGGTGAGCATTATTATCATAATATCAGAGAAATATCAGAGAAATTGCATAATAATTATGCAATTTCTCTGATATTTTTCAGGCCAGGCTCCCATATCATATGATATTATAATTGTACCTGAAGCAAAATCATTTTTCAAGTTCCTAAAAGTGATAACTAACCAAACCCAACCTAACTTAAGCTAACCAAATCAAACTGGTTTCCTATATATTAGACAATTTAAAAAATGTATGGTAAAATTTTAGACATGGACACCAATAGAAAATTATTCATCTTGTAAATTACAAAATCATATGTCAACATAATTCAAATTTTTCTTGGCGGAAATCAGTGACAGGAAAAGTTGCTAAAAGCAATACACTAAGAAACAGAGCCATGACAACTGCTCAAGACCCGATTTATGTTTTGATGGATGTGCCAACACCCTTATGATATAAATCAGTGATAAATAACTACGTTTTCTTCTAGTACACAACAGGTAGATACAATTCAGTTCATACACCTGACATAATGACCCAACTTCCCTATAGTTTAAGAATATAGAGCTTGTATATGTACCTTGCAACATGCAGACTGCTGCACAAGATTGAAGTGGATTTTCACTACATGGATGAAGAGATGATGGAAAAACTCATAGAAACCCTGATCTATTCAAAACTATTATAAGCATCAGTAGTATTGTACCCGTACAGAGTAAATGATATAAGCAGGATCAAAAGAATAGAAATGGTAGCAACCAATCTGGCAAATAGACTATATGAAGAGAGACTAAAATCACTGGGTCTGCCAACTTTGAAAGATCAAAGAGAAAAAGGAGATATGATTATGATATTGAGATCGCTGAAGGGGATAACCTACATTGACTGAAGAGAAATCTTAATAAGTGATAAGAGGAGTTTCTGAGGTCACAAGAAGCAGCAATCATTCAAGGAACGAACACTATTGAACAAAACAGGGGCATGTTTAACATATCTCCTCACATTATTCCCCTAATATCCATGGCCAGCAAAATATTAAATATTTAAACCACCCTTTGTGGACATTTCGCCCACGGACGTTTGGGCCAGCATTCTCATCCTTTCCCAGTGTCCAATCCCCCCCCTTCTCCTCCTCCTTTTCCTTCCCCCCCCCCCTTTTCTCTCCCCGTTCCCTCCTTTCCCCTTATTTAATCTCAAGCATTTGTATCTCAACTTGTACTTGAAAAAGCTGTAATAAGCGAAACGTCGTACAAATAAAGGCTCCGTCCTCATATGGTGTTTATCTCGTCAATATTAGGAAAAACTACATGTCTAAAGGAGGTGTAGAAATGTTTTCCATATAGATGCATAAATACTTGGAATAACTAAGGTGATATACCCTAAGCTGGAAAAATACATAAATTCAAATCTAGATATAATTGGAAATCAAGGATAGAGACCAAGTTGGAATCATACAAGAATTTGAAGTTAGGTATGTTAGATTGGAAAATAGGAAGCTGGACCCCACAAGAGTTGCTCTTGTATACTACAGTTAGGTAAATATTCTACAAACTAACCCACACCACACACCAGAATTTCTTACTCGCTGTCATCATCATTATCATCTTTCTCTTCCTTTTCCTCTATTCCATTTCCTCTTCATCATTATCATTATCATTATCATCAGCTCTTCCTCCTGTATCTCCTCTTTACCTTCATCATCATCATTGTCATTATCAGTAGCCTTCTTCTTCTTCTTCTTCTTCTTCTTCTTCTTCTTCTTCTTCTTCTTCTTCTTCTTCTTCTTCTTCTTCTTCTTCTTCTTCTTCTTCTTCTTCTTCTTCTTCTTCTTCTTCTTCTTCTTCTTCTTCTTCTTCTTCTTCTTCTTCTTCTTCTTCTTCTTCTTCTCTTCTTCCTCCACCTCCTCCTCCTCTTCTTCCTCCTCCCCCTCCTCCTCTTCTTATTCCTCCTCCTCCTCCTCCTCCTCCTCCGTCTCCGTCTCCGTCTCCGTCTCCGTGATGGTACAACTTAGATAGATTAATTTGTTGATCGCTAGCCACAATTTAGATTCAAGAAATTAAATCTAAAATCTAGTTAATGGGTGTTGAGGTAAATTGTGGTGCTCTAGTAACCAAAAAGAACAGGAAAAAGAAGAGGAATTTGAGTACTTCATTAACAAATTCATAAGTAGTCAGGGTATTACTGCAATTTGCTGTTTCCTTAAATATATGAAAACTTAACAGTACCAAACACAATTGACTAAGCAATGTTTTTCATCAATACTCATAAGTATATTATATATACAACATATTTGCAAAGCCAGTACCATTTTATTAAATAAATAGAATTATGTCTACTGAGTAATGCCAGTGATGGGAAAGGCAGAAACTTTGGTAATTTTTTAGAAATGCACACCTAAACAATATACATATACTTATACCAAGGCCTTTTCCCCCTTTCAAGGGAGGTAGCCAAAAAGAAAAAGGCATAAAATCATTCCCACCCATTCCATCCCTAAATACACTCCACTCCCCTCCACCCTCCCTCTTATCTTAGCACTTCCTGGATGACGGGTCATCCCTGCACCTTGTCCACTGCCCTGGGTCAGAGGCAGTGTCGCAAGTCAGCAGTATAGCAATAGAAAATTAGATATTAATTTTGTAAATTATAATATATCAACGTGATATCTAATTTCTTGGCAGAAATCAATAACAGAAAAAATTGTTAAAAGTGATCCACTAACAAACGGAGCTGCAAAGAGTGTTTGAGACACCATCTTTGCTTAGATGCGGAAATTGAAGAAATTAAAGTATGATAAATTGGTCAAACCTAACCTGCATTTAGTAATGTGATACCTGTAATGCTAGAGGTCATCTGGGTTGTTGTCATCATCAGGGATGTTGATGGGTGGTTTTGTCATCTGATCAGACTGTGGGGTGTAGAGGAGTTTTATAGCTTCAAGAAAAGCATGAAGCTCACCTCCATTGCATTTTCAAAACTATGACATCACTCAGAGCAGGAAAACACCCAGTACACAACCTAGTCATTGCCATCGTCAAAATGACATTGACGGAACTGGGCAAACATGGCATCTCAAACCTATTGTCACAGCTACAGTCAGTAGTGTATTTGCTTTTAGCTAGGTTTGTTGTCATTGATTTGCATAAAGAAAATCATAGATTAAGCTATTATAATTTACAAAATTAATATTCAATTTTGAATTGCTATATCGTTCAGGTGTGCACTTCTGAAAATAAACCGAATTTTTTTTTACGTATTCACTCACCTGTTGATAAGAAAATGGCCTCGGATATAGACAATTCCAGACAGTTTTAGAATGACTTAAAGAGTAAGCCTGCCAGTAATTCCAATCTAATAAAGATTAAAAGAATGGAGGCCTTCAAGTGTTTGGAAGTGGGGAGTCTTAAGATATTTCATTATGAAATAATATTTACAGTAGTGTAAATTCAAGTAATATTGGTATGAGCCATGTTTTGTGTACATAAGAATGTATATATATGTGTATGTCTGTGTTTTCTGATGTCTGTAGGAATGTTTTATTTGCAAGGTCAAGATAAAAAAAATCCTTTTTAATTTACAGAAAATGCCATTAAGGCCTATCCTCAAGAAGACGGCACCCTCACCCAATGGGAGGGAGACTAAACGTGTATTCTTTGATACCAAGATAACTCCAAGAACAGTTATCCTGCACTATAAGGACAATCATGACCCAGCTGAATATCAAAGAATTTTTTTCCACTTATCATCCCATGAAACAGAGTTGAAAAGGTGGATTGTAATTATGACTGAAAATGTAGCTATATTGGATCAGCGGGTGGACCAGCTAGTTCTTGATTTTTTGGTATGTGTGATTTATATAATGATTTAGGCAACAGCCTATTCCATGAAAGGGATGCACCAAAGATTAATAGGTCATATTCTAGGGAAGAAATGTAGTACAGTTTTGTCATGGTTTAAAAACAGGAAGAAGTGATGGGAATAGATAAGATGGAATTAAAGGGTATGAGGATTTGTCTCAGGAAATATTGTACAGATTGAAAAAGTAAATCAAGTATATCCTAGGATTTGTGAGCTTATGTCAAGTTATGATGTATCTAATTCTTCACTCATACTTGAGCATCACTTTTCTTATTTAATGTTGACTTTGTAATTGCAGAAAATTCCATGGTTTGGACTTAAAGATGACATAGCCAATGAAATGAAAAACTTTGTGTTGACATTGGTTATGGCTCATAACTACTATACCCACCCAATTCTGGATATAACTTTCAAATTATTGGTTCCAGGTGAGCTTGACAAATTGGCATTAAGCCAAGATTTTTCTCTTAATCCCTTGAACAAGGTGGCATGCTTTATAAATTTGGTTTGCCAAGCAATTTCATCCTGCTGATACTGCTGGGTTGAAGGTTAAGGTCACCCCTTACCCACCCTACCCCTGCTCCCTGATCTTGGAGAAGCTCCTCAACTAAATAAAATAATGTATTTGCTAGGTTAAGATCAGTACAGTATTCTGTCAGTTTGAAGGCATTAAGCACCAACCTTTTGTGAATCTCATTAACCCATTAATAATTGTTTATGGAAAGATGTATTTCATATCCTAGAATGTCTATAGTAATCATTTTTTTTACTCATGCATGGACAAATTTGTACACCAAATTTTAGTTTATGTATGGAAATATTTATTCCTAATAACAGAAAGATAATCCAGTAATTTAAGAATCTTTCAGCCAAATGGTATGTGCATAGAATATTAATGGTGTGTCTATATCCCTTTTTTGTTGTTTCAGTATTGAAGCCTGGTAGTGAAGAAAAACTTAGAAATAACCCTCACATTCTTGCGGCTGATGACAAACTAATATTTTCAAGAGCTATTAATCTTATAGTTGCAATCCATAACCATGTTCCTATGTAAGTACTTGATGAATATCATATTGATACTTGGGTTTATTTGTATACTTGTAGCTTTTCAGTCAATTGTATTAGTATGTTTATGTTGTATACATATGCAACACTACGATGACTTGCGCATCTTCGTAGCTGATCATTGAAGTGTTGCATATAATGAATGTAACATTTACCATCTCATTGGTAATAACCATTAGTTCAATTCTTGTAGACACTATCACATTAATGTTATGAAGTCATAGAGATATTAGAGTAGATATATAATGAGGGGAGCAGAATGTATGTGTGTGTGGGGAAGGGCAGAGCGAGTTTGAAAATATAGTATTGACTAAACCAACAATCTGGTCCACGAAAAGAATGCATTTAGGATGAACTGGCATTATTGCCAATTAACAATGTTCAATTTTCACATGGATTAAGTAGGATAGAGTGAAAGGTATGCGTGTGATGTGAGTGAATTGGGTGAGAATACTCTTTTTCCTTGCTCAGCCATCCTGTTTTGCTAATGAAAGCATGTAAGAGAAAAGAAAATACATTTCAGAATATAAATTGATCAATCTTGCTATATACCAAGGGCATTTTCCCCCTTACAAGGAAGGTAGCCAAATCAAAAGGCAAGTACCCACTCCTATTCACCACCATTTCCTCCCTCTCATCTTATCTCCTCATAGATGACAGGTCATCATTGTGTCCTGCCCACTACTTTTGGTCAAAAGCAATGCAGCAAGACACAGCACATCCACAGCAAGGCCACTTCACTTAATCAGCAACTCCCCACTCCATCCCCTCACATGGAAAAAAGAGAAGATTGTGAGAAATCCCTTCAGGCTGCATCAAAACACCATTCATACAAAACCACTCCCTACCCAACCATCCCCTCCCTTGCATCACAGTATCATCTAAGCTATTCTCAATAAATATATGTATGTATAAATTGATGCCTTAGGCAAGATGCAGGGATGACCCATCATCCAGGAGGAGCCAAGAAAATAGGGAAGGAGGGGTGATGAGTGGGTGGGAGTGGAACTGTGCCTTTTGACTTTAGCTACCTCCCTTGTAAGGGGGAAAAAGCCCTTGGTATATGTATGTATAATTTAATAGCATGTGTTAAAGACTCGCCTTGCATTTTTTTTTTTTTTTTTTTCCTCCCTTCCTTTTCTCTAAACTGTGAATGTTTGGCTTTGGTATTAACAAAAAAACAGGTGCCGTGAGAATATATTGAGTCTGGCAAAAAATAATCGTCCCTTCTTCAAGCGTCATGTGTATCTCCACACTGTCTTCTGTAAGAATCTCCTACAGTTGGCCACTTTACTCCCTCATCTGCAGCGAGGAATACTTGAAATTATCATCTCCAAGTAAGTGACAGTAACACTGGACAACTCAAGTCACCAATGAGCTAGGGACCAAGAATATATGGGAGAAATTTATGAAGGGCTCCACTGAGGACATTTATTTGGTCTGGTTGGTATATTTCATTCATTGTAGGGGGAACCTTATGACACGGTCACAGTTCTTAGAAGAAACGGCTCATAGCCGAATATATATAGAAAATAATAATAACTAAATTTCAATTATTTCACTGAAATTTACATTTTTTCTTTGAATACATAGTATGGTCACAGTTCTTAGAAGAAACAGCTCATAGCCAAATATATTTAGAAAATGATAATAATAATAAATAGATTTAAATTATTTCATTGAAATTTACATTTTTTTCTTTGAATACATAGTATGGTCACAATAGATGTCCATGCACCACGGGCAGAGCTGAGTCTAGAGGAGGACAGTGATGAAGAGGACAAGGAAAGTGACAATGAAGATGACCTGTTTCATATGGTAAGCAAGCAGGGCTGCACCTCAGTGTGTTCGACTTAATTGTACTTCCC
Organism: Oratosquilla oratoria; assembly: GCF_046742065.1. NCBI lineage: Eukaryota > Metazoa > Arthropoda > Malacostraca > Stomatopoda > Squillidae > Oratosquilla > Oratosquilla oratoria. The sequence continues at coordinate 34,768,546 of NC_134819.1, read as the reverse complement.
TGTGTACATGGGTATTGATTACATCTAACTATATTATCAATATTTTAGCGACTTTCAAAGTACCCATATAGACAAGAACCTCACAGTATTAACCCCTTCCATACGGTGCCGCACACGTAGGCGTCATGGACTTAGATCTCAGTGGCAGCAGCCAATGCCAGCCGTACGACGTGTCGTAATAATACTCGCATCATAAAATATAGTCACCGCTTATATCGATCGTTCTCTCTTTCACCCGCGAATTTTGAATACCACAGAGAATGGGATTCAGTGCACATTTGAGAGAATGTAAAAACACAGGGGCGACTACAATAAATATAATCAAGACGCCGATATGGCAGCCTCGCGAATACACTCGCTCCCCATGACGCCTACGTGTGCGGCACCGTATGGAAGGGGTTAAGGGGATCGTCCATTAGAAAATCGAACTTTTTTAGTTTGGGGTGAAAGTGGCTGAGATTTTTTCCTAGTAACTGTCTTGTCTCAGAGAAGATACCACCGAGTTTTCAAGTCATTTATGCTTATACTTTTTTTTTTTTTTTCCTTCTTTTTTTTTCGAGGGGGTAATTTTTGAAAATTTTGAAATTGATTCAGAGGATAGACCTTTGACTGGATATTGATTATTTTTTTGTCTTTATAATGGGCTAAGATAGATGAAGAAACGGAGGCAGAATTATGATGTTCTGATCAGTCTGTTATGAGAAAAAAAAATCCAAAGTAAGTTGATGAAAAAAGCAAAAAACAAAACAAAATGTATATATGAAAAAATCCTACTAGTCCTTGACAGAAGGACATGAATCTGCCTCCAAATGTTCTCCCAATTATGCTGAATTCGAAAAGTATTTGCAGTTAAAAATCAGTGAAGGCGTTTTGGATATGAATCAAGTTAAATGTGCAAAAATCAAGTTTTTCAGGAATGAGCGTCATAGTTTTTTTGTTCATGGTTACTGGTCCCCTTTCATCATTTAGGATGTTATGGTGTTGAAAGGGTATCATAGGCACAACCCTACTCTTTGTTGCCAGCTTTTGATTAATTACAGGTTTATATGATGAATCCAGTTAGTATCCACCAGGGTTATATTGCACTTTTCCTTTTCTTGGCGCGATGCATCTTTGGCGACAGACAATCTTTATCTGCCATCCTAAGCTGTTTTATGACATCACTGGTTGTTTTCCCTCTTGCTGATGGCATATATGCAAGTTCATAACCAAAGATGTGGTTCAGAACTGCAACTTGAGCACAGAATTGAACTCTAGCTGCTGATGCAAACTTCCTCTTTGAACTCAAAGCCCAGATCTTTGCATGGAAGCTTTCATTTTGGTTTTGTGTCCTTCCCTTGAGGCATTTCTCTAAAAGCTCTGTAGAGGTGAGGTCTTGATATATTGCCAGGATGGATTTCCGCTTCTCAGTGGGAATCTTCGCCAGGAACGGCTTCTTGACTCTGTGAGACTCAGGTTCCTCTTGCCTGGCTAGTGCTCTCTGGAAAAAAACACCACAAGTCTTCTCCCTTAGGACAGCAAGAATGCAATGGCTTCTCATCTGTGCTGACAGAATGCAGGTAGGAGGCCATGATAGCTTTACGCATTGTCTGAACGTCTGTATTCACACAATCACATATTGCCTTCCCATAATACTGTGTCAACTGTCGCAGCATCTGTCAACATATTAGCTCGTATGCTATTATTTATCATACAAAATCATAAATATTGTGCAAAATACACAGCTTCTTTTGTTAGCAAATATACGTAACAGCAGAAAACGTAATATGCAGTACGCAGAGCACACGACCCAGCCACAGTAGGGTGGGGGGGTACTGTATTATATTTTTTTTAGATAGTAAAAATCAAGATACAGCTTCCATACTCAGCCACAAGATAGCTTATGAGCAACACTTTTAGAGGAAATAATTCCAGAATTTCGTATTTTTTTGTATTTTTTCATGATTTTCTGATGGACGATCCCCTTAATGTATGTCAGAGTCATATCTCCATTCTGTGTTATATTAGTGTGGAAACATTTCTATAGACAGGGAGGGTGTATGCCTTGGCTGGTCACTCCTCTTACAAGGGGAAATGCACCTTTTTGTGTATGTAGCCTATATTGCTTCTCACCCAGGGCAGTGGACGAGATACAGGGATGACCCTTCGTCCACAAGGAGCTAAGATGAGAGGGAGGAAAGGGTGGTGGATGGGAGTGAAACAGGTGGGAGTGGTTATGTGCCTTTTGACTCTGCTACCTCCCTTATAAGGGAGAAAAGTCCTTGGTATATAGTTAGATATTTCTGTCACTGGCTGGAAGTAATAAGAAGGGAGTTGTTGCCAGTTGTCAGCTGTCCATGTGTGAGAAGGTGCAAGAAATACAGTTGAAACTGATAGATATATTTAGCTCCTCTTGATGGAGGTGAGGAGTTTGATGGGTTTTAAAAAATGGGTAATTCTGCTGTCCACCTGTAGGACCACCACAAACAGGTACACATCATTGAATGGTATGATGGAAAGGACAACAAATAGGTTTTTGGACAAGTGTAGGATGCATGTATGGTGAGCATATGCTCTGACGTGACACCTTTTATAAAGGCGTTTTGGTATATATGTACAATCTTTTATTGTTAATTTCAGGAAGTTGAGGAGACAAGCAGTGGCATTAAACAGGACAAGACTGCTGGAGTTATGAGTCACATGGAAGGACACACCTTAGACATGCTTATGGCTACAATGTTGTGGTATATTCATAGTGTTTGCCATGGTACATTAACATTCACTTCCCAAGAACTGAAAAACGAAAGTGACAAATGTCCCTTTAATGGAAAAGCTATGGAGGGCACAGAAAAGAAATTGACCCTAGGGTGCCAATGTCAGGGAAAACATCACAACTTGGAAGCACTGAAGAACCTCTACACAGATTTACAAGACATTTTCATTCGTATCATACTTCCCACGCATGCCTCCTCTCATGTTCAGTTCTTAATTTTCTACTTGCTTGCTATTCGGCCAGGCCTAGCATCCATATTTCTTGAATTTTTAAGAGTTAATAAATTTGAAAATCCAAATTCTGGTAGAGAAATTCGAAAAAATGCAATGTCATATATGGGTAGTTTATTAGCGAGAGGGAAATTCATACCTTTTAGTCATGTGCATTCCTGTCTTGAAGTCATCTGTAGTTGGTGTTCGGCATACTTAGAAAATCAGGTATGTTATTGTCCTTTTACCTTTTTGTCATTTTTATTTCCATTATGAAATAGATTTCCTTTATTGTGGTCAGAGTATGAGATTATTTGTGAAATACTCTCATTCTAAGGAGACCCTTAGCAAGGGAGAAAAAGCCCTTGATATATAGAAGGAAACCCCACTAAGACTTGTCAGATAAGTTCCCATTTTCTTACAGGAGCGAATCCAGACCAGAAACTATGAGGACCTGATGGTTCATTCTCCATTCTACTATGCTTGTCAAACAATTCTCTATGTCTTCACATTTCGGTATAGAGAATATACAGAAAATGAGAAAAGTAAGTTTTGTTCAAGGTACAAAAAATGTGATTTTTATTTATTCTACTATTTTTGAAGAGAGGTTGCATGAAGTGCAGTTTATGTAGCAATTTTATTATTCACTTAATGATGATTGGCGGAAAAAGTTATGCTTTCTCTTATGGTTATATCAAAGTTGAATAGAGCCTCTTTTACGTTTCAGAATTAAGTTTTGTTTTACGTTTCAGAATTAAGTTTTGCTCGGGTGCTCAACTTGGAACGTTTAGTATTGTCGAAACTCAATCCACTTCGGATTTGTGCACCAGCAATAGTAAGCAATTTTGCAGCCGTGACTCGTAGGTTTCAGTTAGCGTACTGTTCAACCATCCTCGAGAACAACAAAAGGATGACTTTGCCATCAGTCAGCAGCTCGGGTGGATGCTCAGAACAGGGCAGAAGAACACATTTGGATATGTTTTTCCCATTTGATCCATACCTTCTACAGAGGTGAGGAATTGTTGATTTTATTCACATCTTAAAATGGTAGGAAGAGTTAAGGATGTACATGTTCTAAGGGGAGAGAATTGGGGAATATCAGATCATTTTCTGGTGGAAGGTAAATTGAGAGTGGAGAAAGAGGAAAAGGGTAGAAGGTAGGGAGGTACTTAGAGTGAACTGCTTAAATGAGGAAAAAAAAGGAGAGTGAGTATGAGAAGAAGCTGAAAGAGGAGTGGGAGGGAGTAAAGGATAGAGTAGAACTTGGAGTGGAGGAGGAATGGGGATGGTTCAAGGAGGGAGTCATAAGGTGTGCAAAGATGGTGTGTGGAACAAGGAGGGTGGGAGGAAAAAGAAGGAAGGGTAGTGAGTGGTGGGATGAGGAACAAAGAAATGTGCAGAAGAGAAAAAGCAGGCATTCATAGATTGGCTGCAAATTAGGACGAGAGAATCGTATGAGAGGTACAAAGTAAAGAGAAGGGAAGCTAAGCATAAGATAAAGGAAGCAAAGAGGAGAGCAGATTTGAAATGGGGTAAGAGTATGACAGAAAATTTTGAAAGTAATAAAAAGATGTTTTGGAAGGAAATTAAAAGAGAAAGAGGAGGCGAATCAAGTAGAGAGGAAAAGGTAAAAGGTGCAGATGGAGAGATGATAATGGAAGAGAAGGCAGTGAGAGGAAGGTGGGCAGAGTATTTTAGGGAGTTGGTAAATGTGAAGGAGGATAGGTAGGGAAAGGTAGTTGCAGTGGGAAGCGCTAAGAAAATGAGTGATGAGTGAGGAAAATGAAGGAGAAATAGGGAAGGATGAAGTGAATGCAACTGTTAAGATGATGAGAGCAGGTAAGGCACCTGGTCTGGATGGATGCCATGCAGAATGTCTGAAGAAAGAAGGTACAGTTATGGTGGACTGGCTGGTTAGGTTATTTAATGTTTGTTTAAGAGAGGGTAGAGTGCCGGAGGACTGGAGGAGTGCCTGTATAGTTTCAGAGGGATCAGCTTGTTGAGTGTAGTTGGGAAGGATTATGGGAGGGTCTAGATTGAGAGGATTAGGAGAGGAACAGAGGGAATAATTGGTGAGGAACAGTGTGGGTTTAGGACAGGTAGGGATTGTGTAGATCAGATTTTTGTGGTAAGACAGGTATGTGAGAAAGCTATAGAAAAAGGTGAGGATGTTTTTTGGTCTTTTATGGATCTGGAAAAGGCTTATGACAGGGTAGACAGGAAGGCACTGTGGGAGGTACTGCAGATATATGGGCTAGGAGTCGAGAGTTTTTACAAGAGTAGTAGAGCTTGTGTTAGGATTAGAAATGGAGAGAGTGAATGGTTTGAGGTAAAGGTGGGACTTCGTCAGGGATGTGTTATGTCGCCTGGCTGTTCAATCTTTACATAGATGGGGTGGTGCGAGAGGTGAATGCAAGGGTTGTGGGTCAGGGGTTGGAGATGATTAAAGAAAATGGAGAAAAGTGGGAGGTGAGCCAGCTGTTGTTTGCTGATGACACTGCGCTTGTGGCAGGATCAGAGGAGGGATTGAGGAAGTTAGTGACAGAGTTTGAGAAGGTGTGTGAAAGAAGGAAGCTGAAGATAAATGTGGGTAAAAGTAAAGTGATGAGATGTACAAGGGGAGAGAGTGACAGCAGGCTGGAAGTGAGCATTAAGGGTGAAAGACTGGAGGAAGTGGATAGTTTTCGATACTTGGGTGCAAATGTGGCAGGAAAGGGAGGAATGAGGGTGGAGGTAGAATGTAGATTGAGAGAAGCGAGTAAGTGCCTTGGTGGATTGAAAAGTGTAATGAGAAATAGACATCTGAGAATGGATGCTAAGAAGATGTTATATGAAGGAGCATTGTATGGGGCAGAAACATGGAACATGAGAGAGGAAGAGAGAAGGGGTTTGAATGTGTTTGAGATGAAATGTCTGAGAAGTATGATAGGCAGAGGCGACTCCAGGTCATCAACGTCACTCGGGCTCATCACAGATTTCGCCTAAGACACATGCATAAATGAAGGTAAGAGACGTAATGCACACCGTAGATTTTTACCTCTACCAAGCTAATACGTATTAGCCCAAGTTACTGGACAGTTTTCCGTTCCTTTAAGAATATTGTATAATTTAAATCTTTCTTACATTAGAATTTAAATCCTAAGCTCTGTAGAAATCTATTGTTTCAAGGAAACATTGAATTTGAATTACTTTTAATTCTTACAATTAAAGATAACAACTTGGGCTGGTAAGCTCTGAGCCCGAGCGCATCATCAACTCAAGAGATGCCAATTAGTCTTTTACCCAGCTTACCAAGCTAATTTGTATTAGCCCGAGTTACTGGACAGTTTTCCATTCCTTTAACCCCTTCCATACGGTGCCGCACACGTAGGCGTCATGAGGAGCAAGTGGATTCGCGATGCTGCCATATTGGCGTCTTGATTATATTTATTGTAGTCGCCCCTGTGTTTTTACATTCTCCCTAATCTGCTCTTAATCCCATCCTCTGTGGTTTTCAAAATTCACGGGTGAAAGAGAGAACGATCGATATAAGCTGTGACTATATTTTATGATGCGAGTATTATTACGACACGTCGTACGGCTGGCATTGGCTGCTGCCCGCGAGATTTAAGTCCCGTAGTGAAGTGGTTAAGAATATTGTAGAATTGAGATCTTTCATACATTGGAATTTAAATCCTAAGCTCTGTAGAAATCTATTGTTTCAAGGAAACATTGAATTTGAATTACTTTTAAATTCTTACAATTATAGGTAACAACAAGGCTGTAAGCTTTGAGCCCGAGCGGTGGAGGCAGGATCCGGAAAAGCTCTGATTGGCCGAGCCGAGAAGCAGCCCGACTATCATTGGGTGACGAGTCAGGCGCGTTATATAGGAGCAATATTTATATTCTGACACAGCCCACCTAGAGTAGACGAATCCCAGACGCTGAACGAAAATATATGAACTGTGGCCAGGCGAAATAAATGGAGCCCGAGCTAACTGGCTGTAATTACATGTTCATTTTAGAAAATCTAATACTCAGGCTAAGCCCGAGTAGCCTGACGGCCGGAGTTGCCACTGATGATAGGGGTTACTAGGCTGGATCTGAGAAATGAGGAGGTGAGGAGGAGAGCAGGGGTGGAAAGGGAACTGGGAGATAGGGTTGATGAAAGAGTACTAGGATGGTTTGGACACATGGAAAGAATGAGTGAAGAAAGATTAGTAAAAGAAGTGTGGAAGGCAGAGGTGGAAGGAGTGAATATGAGGGGGCGTCCTAGGATGAGATGGATGGATGGGGTGAAAGGGGCATTACAAAAGAGAGGAATGTCTGGAGGAAGGATGGGAGAGGACAGAAGATAGGGGTGAATGGAGAAGGGTTGTGTATAGATGATGCTGTGATGCATGAGGGGGAGTGGGTGGGGGATGGGGGGTGAGGAAGTATGTATGAAAAAAAATTTGATGCACCCCGAAAGGATTTCTCCCCGTCTTCTCCTTTCCTGCATGAGGGGACGGAGAGGGGGGGTTGCCGAATTTATGAAGCGGCCATGCTGTGGATGTGCTGTGTCTTGCGACACAACTTCTGACCCAGGGCAATGGACAGGATGCAGGGATGACCCATCATCCAGGAGGTGCCAAGATAAGAGGGAGGGTGGAGGGGAGTGGAATATGGGTGAGAGTGGTTTCTATGCCTTTTTCATTTTGGCTACCCCCTGTGTAGGGGGAAAAGCCTTTGGTATATGTATGTATGTAAAATGCATCTTTATATACTTTCACCCATATCCTTAATGACATGCCCTTCCACTCACTCACACACATGTTGGCTTGATGGCACAGTGATAGTGATCTCAACTGCTGTCACAGCGGTCTGGGTTTGAATCCCGCCCATGGCTGAAATAATTTCAGTATTGCTGCACTGCGAGTCATTACTCCAACTCTCGTGGGCAGGGAATTGGGGGTGTACGTGCGTGTAAGGTCACAGTATTATCCATAGATCGGTCATATGAGCTCTGAGCTCTCTTCTGGGAGGTTAATGGCTGTTGATCATGAGTCTAACGCATGATCCGAGACCATGGTGAATGGTGAATCACATATCAACAGTGTCACTCCTATCCTTGCCCGTTTGTCACTCCTGACACACCACTTACCACATTCCCAAACTCCAGATCACCATTTTCTTTCAGTTGTGTTTCACTCAATGTTAACATATCCACACATCCATTTTCCTTCTAAGAAACATACAGTTGGTCTTTTTCATGCTGCTCTCATCCATTCCATATATATGCACATTCACCAACCCATTTGCTAGGGATCTGATCAGAGTCCTCCTGCCAGACCCTCTTATGGCTTGACTCTTCCCAGGAGAAAAATACAATGAGGTCCATAGTTTCCCCACTGTCCCCCATTTAATATAGCAATCTACAAAATGTGTGGGAACAAAGTGGCAGTAATTTTCTTCCCTACTACCACAGGGTGATGGACAAGATGCAGGGATGACCTGTCATCCAGGAGTAGCCAAGATGAGAGGGAGGGAAGGATGGTGAATTGGTGGTGAATGTGTGGAAGTGGAATTATTTTGACACCTCCCTTGTAAGGGGGAAACAGCCTTTGGTATATGTGTGTATATATGTTCTACCATCACCACAGAGGAATTGGAAAAGAGAGTTGGAGCCTTAAAAGGATATAGAGGATAGATTCAAGGAGGCAGCAAAAAGGAAAGACAGCTGTGGATGTGCTGTGTCTTGCTACATTGCCTCTGACCCAGGCCAGTGGGTGAAATGCAGGGAGAGCCAAGAAAAGTGGGAGGGAGGGGTGGTGAACAGAAGTGGCGTATGTGGGGATGAAACAGGTAGGATTGGATTTATGCCTTTGACTTTGGCTACCTCCCTTGTAAGGGAGGGGGCGGGGGAAGCTGTTGGTATATGTATGTATTATTAAAAAAAAATCCTTAATGAGTAGACATTTTTCTATAATAGACAAATGATGCATGGCTCTGGTGTGTAGAGGTGCCCCCAAACAATTCCTAAAGTATTAAAAGCATATAACCATGTAGTTAGTACCTCAGCAGAAGTACATACATGCATATACAAGGGAAGTAGCCAAAGTCAAAAGCATAAGTCCACTCCCACCCATTTCATCCCCACATATTCCACTCCCATTCATCATCCCTTCCCCCTTTTCTTGGCCCGTCTTGGATGACAGGTCATTCTTGCACCTTGCCCACTGCCCTAGGTCAGAAGCAATGCAGCAAGACAGCACATCCACAGCAAGACCACTTCATTTAACCCCTTTGTTACCGACCCGTCAACCTTACGTAAACAAACATTTCAAACCGTCCCACGAATGGCTGGAGCCTTATGTTTGTAAACACAGACACTTGCCACCACATGGGTAGAAATAACCCAGAAACCGAGGCCTTGAGAGCCCTCAATACACACAGCTTATAACTGTGACACGTGCGTGTCACGGGGAGCACGCTCGGTTCCTGGCAGGTGCACTCAGCCGTGACACGCAGGTGTCACAAAACACACATCCGGTACTCAAGGGGTTAATTGGTGACCCCCCTTCTCTGTCCCCTCATGCAGGAAAAGAGAAGATGGAGAGATATCCCTTTGGGCTGCATCAAAATAGCATTCACACATACTCCCTCACCCTCCATCCTCCACCCACTCCCTTTTATACATCAACCATACACAACCATTCTCCACTCACCCCTATCTTCCGTCTTCTATCCTTCCTCAACAGACACCCCTTTTCCCTAGTGCCCTGTTTACCCAATTCATCCTTGGTTGCTTCCTCATGTTCACTCCTCCCCACCTCAACCTGGTACATATACCAAAGGCTTTTCCCCCTTACAAGGGAGGTAGCCAAAAAACAAAGGCATAAAAACCACTCCCACCCATTCCATCCCCACATACTCCACTCCCACCCCGAACCCCCTTATCTTGGGTCATCCTTGCATCTCGTCCACTGCCCTGGGTCAGAAGCTGTGTCACAAGACACAACACATCCACAACAAGGCTGCTTCATTAAATTGGCAAAAAAAAAAAAAAAAATGCCTGGTAGACACAAAATAGAATGTAATCACCACATGGTAAACACAGAACACTTCATTGTACACTGTCCCACTTTTCCCCTAACCCGACAGCAACATAATATCTCTTCCATGTGACATGTGGGCCAATCCTGTAGGTGTTGTTGATTACCTGAGTCATGAGTCTTCTACAAGAGAGACCTGTTGCCACAAATTATTTGATTAAGTAGCATCCCTCCAGACCAGTCACATAACACTTTTATGATTTGAGACTATTCTTCAGTCAAAGAATGCAAGCTACTTATAACTTCAACAGTCCTTCTGTATGCTACCTTCCTATCCCTTTACCATCTTTGTGGCTCTACCTCTGTGGCACAGGATAGTCTCCAGTGATACAAGCATTCATTATCAACAGTGAAATGCAGGACATCAACATCCTCACCACCAGGAGGGACTGGTCCTCAAGCTCCAAACTGGGCCCAATATCTCTATATTGCATACATAAATACATATACCAAAGGCTTTCTCCCCCTTACACGGGGGGTAGCCAAAAAGAAAAAGGCATAGAAATCACTCCCACCCATTTCATTTCCCATATATTCCCCTCCCCTCCACCCTCCTTCCTATCTTGGCACCTCCTGGATGACGGGTCATCCCTGCATCCTGTCCACTGCCCTGGGTCAGAAGCAGTATTGCAGACAACTTAAGTATTTTTCCAATTCATTTTTAGAGGGAGGGTGGAGGGGTGTGGAGTGTTTTCAGGGATGGAATGGGCGAGATGATTTTATGCCTTTTTCTTTTTGGCTACCCCCCTTGTAAGGGGGGGGGGAAAGCCTTGGTATATGTATGTATGTATATATGTATTTTTACATTCCTCAAAGGACCCAGTGTATGCACCAGGTCCACATTTCACTAAAAGTAAACCAAGGCAGTAGCAAATAGTAAATTTTATAATTTTATGAACACTTTCCACTTTCTTTTACTTCATTTCAGATCAAAGAATTATATTACTCAGCATTATCGAGAGTTTGATGGTTTGCCAGATGATGTTAAGGTTCCTGATCTTTCCATGGAAATTGACGAAGATGATTTCTTGGAAGCTTCGTCATCTCCACGCTCGCTTGATTTCACTTACGGTACATCTCCTGGATATAAGAGATGGTGAACAAATAAAGACGAATTGAGTTAACCAAGTCATGAGCCAAAATATTAATTCAATTCACACATTGAATTGCAAAATAAAGTGATTGTTATAGTAAAAGATGATACAGGTAATTCTACTTGTAATTCAGTGTTCTGCAGGTCTCTAACAAGAGACCTGGGGAAATAGATTAATTTATTGTTTACTTGGGAAGGAATAGTTGAATGCAATTTGAATGGAATTGTGATGTATGCTTGTGTATAGGATGCCTGAGAATAAATGCATATATCAATATTCGAGTATATCATATTTAATTTATTTTTTTAGTGTATTATTGACTTTTGTTTGTATGGTACAATGTGTGATCACCTAATAAAAAATCTGACAAATTCCAGGAACTGCTTTATTTATGTATTTCCCCTCAAAGAGCTTTATCACTACACTGATCCTAGCAGAGGACAAAGATGGCCCATTATCCACAGACAGCTAAGATGGACAGCAAATGGGTGAAGGGTGGGCACATGTCTTGGGCCATTTGATATATATATATAAGATACATCTAAAAAAAAATTCAAAATTTATCAATTTATTAGCTGTAGTGAAGTACAGCTGTGCTCTTAACTTTCTTTGACTGCATGATTTTTTATGCAGTTCAGTTTAGGGACTTCAGTAATATATCCACATACTAGTTATGCAGCATTCTTTTATATTAGAGACTAATCTTTACTCAAAAAAGAATCGTCCCTAGAATTTTTACCACCCCTCCTTTCTGCTATCCTACTTAGAGCTCTCCTTTATCAAATCTATGACTCCACCTCTTCTGTATATTGTCCCCAAAAATAGAAGTACTGGTTATCAGTGATAATACATACCAAAGACCCTGGTCACCTCATCTTTTTTTTTTCTCTTGGATAAAAACAGTCTTGAATGAATTATGGACCAATACGCCAGCTGTTACCGATTACCTGGAATCTATGGGTCTCCTGCAAAATACTTGGGTCAATGGATTCATTGGTCTAAGGCCCTCACCCCCTTAAAAGTATATACATATACCAAAGGCTTCTTCCCCCTTAAAAGGGAGGTAGCCAAAGTCAGAGGCATAAATCCACTCCCACTCATTTCATCCCCACATACTCCACTCCCATTCACTGTCCCTCCCTCCCTCTTTTCTTGGCTCCTCCTGGATGACAGGTCATTTCTGCACCTCCCCCACTGCCCTGGGTCAGAAGCAAGACCACTTCATTTAATTGGCGACCCCTCCTCTCCATCCCCTCATGCAGAAAAAGAGATGGGGAGAAATCTCTTCAGGCTGCATCAAAATATCATTCACACATACTTCCCATCCCTTCTATGCATCATTCATACACTACCATTTGCCACTCACCCCTATCTTCTGTCTACTCCCTTGCTTAACAATGTCCCTTTTACCCCATCCATCCATCTCATCCTTGATCATCCCCTCGTGTTCATTCCTTCCACCTCTGCTTTGCACACCTCTTATACTAATATTTCTTCACTCATTTTTTCCATGTGTCCAAACCATCCCCATACTCTTTTATCAACCCTATCTCCCAACTCCCTTTCCACCCCTGCTCTCCTCCTCACCTCCTCATTTCTCACTCTATCCAGCCTAATAACCCCTACCATACTTCTCAGGCATTTCATCTCAAACACGTTTAAACTCTTCCTCTTTTATGTTCCATGTTTCTGCCCCCATACAGTGCTGTCGGCACAATCACCCCTTCATACAATCTCCTCTTAGCATCCATTCCCAAATGTCTATTTCAACATGTCTATTTCTCATTACACTTTTTAATCCACCAAAGCATTTACATGTTTCTCTCAATCTACATTCTACCTCCACATCCACTCCTCCCTTTCCCACCACATTTGCCCCAAAGTACCTAAAACTATCCATTTCCTCCAGTCTTTCTCCCTTAATACTTTCCTCCAATTTGTTGCCATCCTCTCCCCTTGTACATCTCATCACCTTACTTTTACCAACATTTATCTTCAACTTCCTTCTCTCACACACCTTCCCAAATTCTATCACTTCCTTAATCCCTCCTCTGATCATGCTACAAGTGCAGTATCATCAGCAAACAACAACTGGCTTATCTCCCATTTTTCTCTGAAGTAGGGTGGATAAATCAAAGCACTTACCCACTTCCATACACAATTTAATACTCATTTAACATTTCTCAACTCAGCATTTTTTGGATGAAGGGTCATCCCTGTCCCTTGCCACACCCCTTGGACCAAGGGCAGTGCAGCAAGACATAGTTCTTCCACAACAATGGAAATTCCCTCCTCATCCACTCAAAATAAATTAAGATGAGAGCATCCCCTCATGCTGTCAACCCAGCTCATACCAACTACTGTAATGTCTATTGCTACCATGACCATTCTTTTTGGTGGAACTTCCTTGTTAAATTCACCCAGTACCTGTGTGATGTTTGCGGAAAATGTGCTGGTGGAGTGCTTCCTTGAATCCATGTTGCTTAGGGGAGGTGGGTCGATACATTATGTTTCTGATGGTCTTTCACATCAAGAACCCCCCCCCCCCAATATAATTTTATACTCTTCAGCCTTTCAACCTTCAAGGCTTCATTGGGGCTAAGGTTATGAGTCCTGTTTCAAGATCTTGCAACCTACTTTACCTAATCATAGGTTACCTAAAATATGAAGTCAAGAAGTATTTTCCATGTCCACCCCACTGCTTTGACTGCCAATGATTTGGTTACACCTCAAAGGTGTGTATGTGTACAATGCACAGCCTCTGCATGTGATAACCCATGTTCATACCCAGCCAAATGCACAAACTGCAATCAAGACCACCCTTCATCATCATCAGTGTACACTGCATCTATTTAAATAAAACCCCTGTCTTAGAGACTGAACACATCAGTTTCAGAGAAGCCCAAATATAAGTATGATCCAAGATTATCAGACCTGGAGTCACATACGAACAAGCAATACAATCCATTAAAGGACCCTCAACCCCCAATAACAACCCCTACACTCCCTACACACACTTGTGTCAACAGAACCCTTAACTCAGCTTCCTATCCTCTACCTATTTGAATTACAGGAACCCAACCTCTAAACCTCACTAGCCCACCATGACTCCACCTACTCTTCCCACCCATCCCAGCACCTAGGATCCTACTGCTCCAAGAAAAGTCCCAACTCTTCAGCAAAAATATTAATGTAACTAAGTACATCTGAACCCCAACTCCTCGCAACAGTACCATCAAACCATCCCTCCCCCAAATAATCCCCATCCATCATGGTCATGAGAATATGCACAGCCTCAAAATAGGTGTGAGCAAAAATTCACCTACTCTGGTCTCACCCACACATCCTACTTACTCAACCCCTGGCTACAACCTCCTCCTCTCCCATTTCCCAGGGGCAGATCCAGAGGATCAGAATGGGGAGGGGTTGGGAGGAAGAGAGCACTAAACTACTTTTCACTTCTTCACTTGGCAAACCCCGTGTTATCCTTTCCAATCACAAGACTGAACATTAAATTCTGGATGCAATTTATATATGAATATGACCAATACACAAGTAAATAAGGTAATCACTGGCTGGACTTCCATGGTCTTCAGACCTAGAAATAAAAGAGCCAATTTTTCCAATATTATTTTGAAAAATCTTGGTAAAAGTAACCATAAGAGCACAAAATGTCATCTTACAACTGATGGATATTAAGTAAAAATTGTACTAAAACAAAGATTTATTATTAGTTAAAAAAAAATGGATTTTCAAATATATAAATATACAGTAAATTAGGAATAAGTTTTCCTATCCTTATGAAAGTGATGCTAACATTCCTTCAAAAGAAATAAATGAATCCTACAATACTCTATAAGTAATCCAACACTCGTGTCCATTTGTTATCAAGCAACTTCAAATAATTACCAGAAGCTGCAATAATAAAGTATCTTAGAAAAAATAAATACATGAAATTCATTACCTTATGAGTACTTACATTAACCTCAAAAAAAAAAAAAAAAAAAGTCTAGCTCATGCTTTTCTCCCCCTATCAGCTTGGTTATTACAAATGTGGAAGTACAATGTGTGTGCAAAATTCAAACCCCAAGGGCATATCTTAGAGTCCAGAAGCCCTTCTGTTACACATGTTACAGTAAAACTCCTCAAAAAAGATAGTCAATCAGCTGCATGAAAATTAGTTCACAATACTCTGGAGTTGTTTTACCAAACCCTAATAATTACAATTAAAATGTATTTAGAAATTGAGAAATTTATACACTGACTAGGTTACTATGGCATCTCTTTTGCAAAAGATATCACAACAGCAGAAAATGGGAATCTGAACAATTTACCACTGACACCCTAGGCTACAATAATTCAAACTAATTCTACGTAGACTCTTATAAACAACAACTATGTATCTCAAGATAGCTTTGGTATACATCACTTACACTTGTGTATATGTGCGGTCACACATATACTGTTTAAGGTGCAGAGCTCATGCCAGGAGGCACATTATATGTAGTTGAAGCCAACAGTTTTACCCAAAAGTACACAAGTACACACACACATATATATATATATATACATATATATATATATATAAATATATATACACACACACACACATATATACAATGCAGCCTCAATATAACAAACCTTATACCAAATTTTGTCTTTAACAGATACTAAAATCAGACCAAATCCTACCCAAATTTAACTTGGTACTACAAATTAACTTCTTTCTGATGAATCCAGCAGTAGCTGTTGTGTATTGTCTATAGTAATTCATTTATCAGTAAAAATACACATCTAGTGTCTGTGTGAAAATGAGGTTGAAACAACATATAGGGGACAGCAATCTGGTATAATGACATTTTGGTTTTATTGACAGCTTCTTCAATTAGTTCATTATATTGAAAGTTTACTGTATATTTATGTGTGTGTACATATGTATTTACCTAATTGTATTTACCTAGTTGTATCATACGGGAAGGGGAGCTACGCTCATGTTGTCCCGTCTCTGTATCTCGCCATATCTAATTTGCTCTTAAATTCTTGTATATGTATGTGTGCATACACCCACCCACCCACACATAAAGATTTGAAAAATTATATCTGCCAACACTGGTTGACCATTTACAGAATTATGAAAGGGTTGGAAATTCTTGATAGAGACGACTTATTAAAGTGGGACAAAAGAGAAACAAGAGGACACAAAAAGAAACTAAAGAAAGACAGCTACAGAAGAGACCTGAAAAAAATAGCTTCTCACATAGAGTGATTGATGTCTGGAACAAACTAATTGGAGAAACAGTGAATGCCAGGACTATACACAATTTTAAGAATAAACTGGATGTGGAGAGATACGAAAACGGGTCACTACGAGCATAGCTCTCGTCCCGTATAATACAACTAGGTAAAATACTTATATATATATATATATATATATACATACATACATACATATACCAAGGCTTTTTCCCCCTTCCAAGGGAGGTAGCCAAAAAGGGAAAGGCATAAAAACACTCCCACCCATTTCATCCCTAAATACACTCCACACCCCTCCCACCCTTCCTCTCATCTGAGCACCTCCTGGATGACGGGTCATCCCTGCACCCTGCCCACCGCCCTGGGTCAGAAGCAGTGTCGCAAGACACAGTACATCCACAGCAAGGCCGCTTCATTTAATCGGCGACCCCCCCTCTCCGTCCCCCTTTGCATATAAGGAGAGGACGGGGAGAAATCCTTTCGGGCTGCGTCAAAATTTACTCACACATACTACCCCACCCCCCTGCCCATTTCTCCTCATGCAGTCACAACATCATCCATATACAACAATTCTCCACTCACCTCTGTCTTCCGTCCTCTCCCTTCCTTCCTCAACAGACATTCCCCTCTTCCCCAAAGCCCCCTTCACCCCATCCATCCACCTCATCCTAGGACGTCCCCTCATGTTCACTCCCTCCACATCTGCCTTCCATACCTCTTTTACTAGTCTTTCTTCACTCATTCTTTCCATGTGTCCAAACCATCCTAATATTCTTTCATCAACCCTCTCTCCCAAATCCTATATATATAATGACAACTATAACAATACATTGGTTTCTAGGTGGATTTGAAAGCTTCTCCTGTCAATCAGGAACCAGCATGCTGTTATATTCATCCTGAGCATTCTCCTATTCTGACAGCAAATGATCAGTTACCAGTTTCTTGGTTTGTAAATATGCACATGCACACACACATATGAAGAAAGATTGTCAAAACTAGTACTACAGACTCTGGAACAAAGAAGAGAAAGAGGTGACTTGCTGACCATCTACAGAATTATGAGAGGTGTAGAAGTCCTTGATAGAGATGACTTACTAAGTTAGGATAAGAGAAACACAAAATGACATGGAAGGAAACTCAAAAAGGACAGTTATAGAAGAGACCTGAAAAAAAAAACAGCTTTCCCCACAGAGTGGTGGATGTATGGAACATACTAGATGAAACAATAATGTGTGCAAAAACAATACAAGAATTTAAGAGCAAATTAGACATGGCGAGATACAGAGACGGGACACATGAGCATAGCTCCCCTTTCTGTAAGATACAACTAGGTAAATACAACTAAGTAAATACATACACTGCAGAAAATTAAAGTGATGTTTCACTACATGGATGTAGAGATGATGAAAAAAATTATCGAAACCCTGATCTCTCCAACACTGGAATAAGCATCAGTAGTATGGTCCCCACACAGAGTGAGATATAAGCAAGATGAGGAAAACATAAAGGGCAGCAACCTAACTGGTCCCAAGTCTGGTAGATAAATCATATGAGGAAAAGCTGGGTCTGACAACTTTGAAAGACTGAAGAGAAATGTGTGATATGATTACAGTATTTAGGTCACTAAAGAGGATAGATTGCATTAACAGAAGAAATCTGATTAAAGATGGGAGGGTTTAAGAAGTCATGGGAACAAATTAAGAAAGACCACATGTCTAAAGTATGTGAAGAAATACTGTACAGTTTTCCATACAGATGCATAAATGCGTAGAATAGCTTAGAAGGTGATATACCCCAATCTCAAACAATACACGATACACAAATTTAAAATTCAAATATGATAATTGGAAATCAAGGATACAGATTAAGTTGGAACTGTACATGAATCTGAGGCTAGGTATCATAAAAATTGGAGAATAGGAGAAGGAACCCATTGATCACTGCTCCATTCCTGTATTCTACAATCAGGTAAATAAACACACACACACACACCAGCTCAATGATGCAGTGGTACCATTCTTGATCACTAATTCAGTGATCTGTATTTGAGTCCCACACAAGGTTAAAAAACTTCAGCATCATTGCACTATGAGCTCCAACTCTGGTGTTCAAGGTCACAGGATTACCCTTGGATCAGGCCATGTATGAGCTTTGAGTTCTCATCTGGTGGATGGTAGCTGTCGATCATATGTCCAACACATGATCCAAGACTGCATAAATCACACACACAAAAACACACGTTTTGGGTGGATGTGTGGGATGAGTTTACGCACTGACCCAGTCATTCCCTTTATAAGGGGGAAAGGTCCTCCGGTATGTATGTATGTATTTCATAATGCTGTCGGGTCCCTCTTAGTCCCCAGAATTACAAGTCAATGAGGTTCAGGGCCAAACATAGAGTTTATGCTTTATAGCCATCCCCTTTATAAAAACAAAAAGGTCTTTTGGTTAGTATACATGTGGTGTATTTCAAACTACTGTTGGATCCCTCCTAGTTGCTAGAATTACAAGTCAATGTGGTCCATGAGCAACAACAGACACAACACTTCAAAATCTAGATGTCTAAAACATATAGGGAGATAGCACCAACCATAAATGTTATGAATTCTGCAATGCTCCCAAGTACTAACTGCACATATCTGACCCTAAGTGCCTGTATATGGTAGTCCTGTGGGATGGGCATCAGGAGGATCATCTCCCCACCATGTCTCCAAAGCCCATCGACACTCTCACTTCCACTCAAGAGGCTTGGCATGCAGCTGGAACAGGTCCAAGATTTCAACCAACCTTTACAATTTTTCCACGACATTTTGGCAATGGAGTTTACAACAAGTGACTACTCCACTTCCTCTGTTTACTAGCTGGAGACAAACAAAGACAAAGAAAGAGCTGTACACAGCAGTCCATTTCCTGGAGGAATTATTGGGAGGACCTGAGCTCCCAGAAAAAAAAAAAATAATAATAATAAAATAGAAGAAATAAAAAAAAAAAAAAAAAAAAAAATGGAGGCACCCAATAATTGACATATTTACAGAGCTGGGCATGATATCACCAGACAGGTAATGCATTACTGAAAAATCTGAGGTACATTCCTGTCAATGTGTTAACGATTTGCATATATATATATACAGTAGAACCTCTACTTACGATTGCCTAAACATACGAATTTTCCAACATACGATGTGAAATTCGATCTAATATTTGACTCTACACCCGAAGTAATTTCCAACATACGAAGTTGTCGAAGTTTCGCATATATAAGCTAAGTTAGTTTAAAGTTCACCTAGTGTAAGTTAGAGTAGCCTAAGTTACGATATGTATCTCAGTCACCACCTCTCTACCCACACCTACCGTCTCCTGTATCGCTAAGCCTACACCTCCATTCGCCTGTCTCTAAGGTAAAGTGACAATAAAAACCCCTTTTTATTGATTATTTCCTTATAAATTATTTTTTTTTACATCTCTCTTATATACAGTAATGCATTTGTTTTATTGCTATTTGTAATTATCTGCAGTACAGTATTTATTAAGGAGTTATCATAGGTTTTTGGGCTGTGGGACGAATTAAATGAATTACAGTGTATTCTTATGGGAATATTTGATTTAACATACGACCATTTCAACAGACAAAGTAGGTCCTGGAATGAATTAAATTCATATGTAGAGGTTCTACTATATATATATACATATTTATACCTATATATATATATTATATATATATATATATATATATATATATATATATACACACACACACACACACACATATACATGTATGCAGTAATGTGAACCACTCTAAGTAAATTAAAATTAGTAAAGCATTGATGGAAATACACCCCAGATTTTTCGGTAACATACTACCTGTCCAATGGTAACACACCCAGCTCTGCTTATTTACTATATGGAATGTGTAAGAAAAGAAAGTTACAAGTACATGTGGGTGTGTAGTTATAAAATGTACAAGGAATGTTAGGGGAAGTTGAATGTGTGTGAAATGTAAGATACTTGATGGAATGGAGTTTCATTTATCTGGGGGTACATGTAACACTACATGGAGGTATGGATAAGGGGTGAGTCACAAACTAAAGGAAGTTATCAAATGTCTGGATGAAATTAAATATCAGGTATTGGGGAATGAATACAAAGAGGTGGTACAAAGGAATGCCCATGGCAGAGACTTGCAATGTAAGAGAGGCTCAAAGGACCAGAGTTTGAGGTGAGGTGTTTAAGAAATATGAAAGATGTTTGAAGAATAGAGTGGAAAATGTGAAAGTGACACAAAGAATGGGTGTTGAAAGAAAACTCTGATATGGTAAACTAAAAGGTGTTGAGAGGGTTTAGACATATGGAATGAATAAGGAACAACTAATGAAGACAATGTGGAAAGCAGAAATATATGGAATAAGCCTAAGAACCTAAAATGAGATAGATGAATGAGGTAAAAAGAATTTTGGATCCATTTGCTATGTCAAAAGAGCAAGGACGAGATGAATATATGCAAAGGTGGGTTACTGTATGACGAAGTTATAGGAGTAAACTATGGCACCTGAACTGCTCCACTGCAATGCATTTCATCCATTCAATATAATGGAGGGCATGCAACCCTTTGTCCTCATAGGGTTAGGAAGGGATAGGTAGTAAGAGATCATTTTTTGATGTGGGTGTATGCTCTGACTCAGCCATTGTATATATATATGTACTACACAAAATATCTTCACTTTTGAACACATTAAATTCAACATCATCTCCCAAGCTATTCACAACCCAAATCTCCTACAAAAAGACATGTTTCATTCCTGGTACACAGTTTCTGCAATGACAAGCTGGAGAAGTTCCTGAGCCAATGATGCCTTCTGCAGACCAAGTAAGTCTTCAACATCCTTGAGCACTGGCCCCATCTTTACACTATCCTCCTGCTGGGCATCCTGCAACTGGTGATACACTGCAAGGAGAACAAGGCACCAGATAAATCAGAGTGTATGTGAAACTAAGAACTCAAAGAATATATACATGCATGCATACAACTAACTGCATGTTCCCTGGAAGAAGGGTATGGGTCTCTGGACCTGAAATCAGCCAATGTGGTGCCAATCTACAAGGGAGAAAGCAGGGATCAATCAATTAATCCATTGTCCCATACAGTTCTTTCCCAATTACCCCCTTTTGTCCCCTCCTAATCCTCCCAATTAAGACCCTACCATATGCATTTCCTACTTTTAATAGACTGATTCCTCTAAAATTATTATATTCATACTTGTGGTGGACCTAAATGCGGCAATATCATCATCTAAGAAGAGACAGAGGCCTGTACACTTCTTCCTTCACTTGGGAGGCATTTTTCTGTGGGGTTAATGTGTGGAGAGATTTGGTGAAGGAGGGATTTAGGTGGTTGGTCTTGCGGTGCTTGTTTTGTGATCACAGTGTGAATGTGTTTTTGTATAGATGTGTTGTGCAATTCACCACAGCCTTGGACCACATGTTGGGCTTATGATTGACAGCTATTACCCTCCCAGATGAGAGCTCAGAGTTCATATATGGCTCAATCTATGGGCACAGGCCTAACTTTTTCCCCACCTGAGTTGGAGTGTCAGCTTCCAGTGCAGCAATGCCAAAATTTTCAGCCTTAGGCAGGACTCAAACTCAGAGCACTGAATTGATGGTTGAACATAGTACAACCACATACATCAAGCCATGTGTGTGGTGTAGCTAGAAGGTTCTTGTCAATGTTTGAGTAGAATGCAGTTGGTGTAGTGTTTTTTTTTTCTGTGTCCTACTGATTGTGTTTGTGTGATGCAATGAGATGGGTGAGGAAAGTTGAGGGCTCTTGGGCAGAACTGTATAGGTACCATTTTCATGTGATACTCTATGGGAAGGATTTGGTAAAAAAAAAAAAATAATAAAATAAAATAAATAAATAAAAAATAAATAAAGAAATAAAACAAAATAATAATAATAATAATAATAAATCAATCTATTTATCTATATACCATGATATTTTTCCACCTTATAAGGGAGGTAGCTAAGTCAAAGGTACATACCTATTCCCACCCATTTCACTCCCCTCCACCCCTCCCATCTCAGCTCCTCATGGATGACGGGTCATCCCTGCATCCACCAACTGCCCTGGGTCAAACGCAATGCAGCAAGACACAGTACATCCACAGCAAGGCCACTTCACTTAATCAGCGCCCACCCCTCTCCATCCCCCCATGCAGAAAAAGAGAAGATAGGGAGAAATCCCTTCAAGTTGCATCAAAATATCATTCACACATAAGCACCCCCTACCCCTCCCTCCATCCTCCATCCCTCCCTTCTTTGCATAACAGTATCATCCATACACAGTCATTCTCCACTCATCCCTATCTCCTGCCTTCTCCCTTCCTTGCTCAACAGACATTCCCCTCTTGCTCAATGCCCCCTTCACCCCATTCACCCATTTCTTCCTCAGTCATCCCCTCAAATTCACTCCCTCCACCTCTGCCTTCCACACCTCTTTTGCTAAAAAACAAAACAATAAATAAATACATACATACATATACCAAGGCTTTTTCCCCCTTCCAAGGGAGGTAGCCAAAAAGGGAAAGGCATAAAAACACTCCCACCCATTTCATCCCCAAATACACTCCACACCCCTCCCACCCTTCCTCTCATCTGAGCACCTCCTGGATGACGGGTCATCCCTGCACCCCGCCCACCGCCCTGGGTCAGAAGCAGTGTCGCAAGACACAGTACATCCACAGCAAGGCCGCTTCATTTAATCGGCGACCCCCCCCTCTCCGTCCCCCTTTGCATATAAGGAGAGGACGGGGAGAAATCCCTTCGGGCTGCGTCAAAATTTACTCACACATACTACCACCCCCCCACCCCCCCGCCCATTCCTCCTCATGCAGTCACAACATCATCCATATACAACCATTCTCCACTCACCTCTGTCTTCCGTCCTCTCCCTTCCTTCCTCAACAGACATCCCCCTCTTCCCCAAAGCCCCCTTCACCCCATCCATCCACCTCATCCTAGGACGTCCCCTCATGTTCACTCCCTCCACATCTGCCTTCCATACCTCTTTTACTAGTCTTTCTTCACTCATTCTTTCCATGTGTCCAAACTATCCTAATATTCTTTCATCAACCCTCTCTCCCAAATCCTTTTTCACCCCTGTTCTCCTCCTCACCTCCTCATTTCTCACTCTATCTAGCCTAGTAACCCCCGCCATACTTCTCAGACACCTCATCTCAAACACATTCAAACTCCTTCTCTCTTCTTCTCTTATGTTCCACGTTTCTGCCCCATACAGTGCTGTTGGCACAATCACTCCTTCATACAGTCTCCTCTTCGCATCCATTCCCAAATGTCTATTTCTCATTACACTCTTTAAACCACCAAGGCATTTACTCGCTTCTCTCAATCTACATTCTACCTCCACCTTCACTCCACCTTTTCCTGCTACACTTGCACCCAAGTATCTAAAACTATCCACTTCCTCCAGTCGCTCTCCCTTAATGTTCACTTCCAGTCTACTGCCACTTTCACCCCTTGTACATCTCATCACCTTACTTTTACCCACATTTATCTTTAGCTTTCTTCTATCACATACTCTCCCAAACTCTGCCACCAGCTTCCTCAATCCCTCCTCTGACCCTGCCACAAGCGCAGTGTCGTCCGCAAACAACAGCTGGCTCACCTCCCACTTTTCTCCATTTTCTTTAACCATCTCCAATCCCTGACTCACTACCCTAGCATTCACCTCTCGTACCACCCCATCCATGTATAAGTTGAACAGCCAGGGCGACATAACGCATCCTTGACGAAGTCCCACCTTTACTTCAAACCACTCACTCTCTCCATTTCCAATCCTAACACATGCTCTACTACTCACATAAAAACTCTTGACAGCTCCCAAAAGCTTTCCTCCTATCCCATAAATCTGCATAACCTCCCACAGTGCCTTTCTGTCTACCCTATCATAAGCCTTTTCCAGATCCATAAAAGCCCAAAAAACATCCTTCCCCTTTCCTATAGCTTTCTCACATATCTGTCTTACCACAAAGATCTGATCTACACAACCTCTACCCGTCCTAAAACCACACTGTTCCTCACCAATTACTCCTTCTGTTCCTCTCCTAATCCTCTCAATTAAGATTCTCCCATAAGCCTTCCCTACTACACTCAACAGGCTAATCCCTCTGAAATTACTACATTCACACTTGTCCCCTTTTCCCTTGTAAAGAGGAACTATACAGGCACTACTCCAGTCCTCCGGTACTCTACCCTCTCTCCAGCAAACATTAAATAATCTCGCCAACCAGTCCACCATCACTGAACCTCCCTTTTTCAGACATTCTGCATGACATCCATCCAGACCAGGTGCCTTACCTGCTTTCATCATCTTTACAACTGCCTTCACCTCATCCTTCCTTATTTCTCCTCCATTCTCCTCACTCATCACTCTCATTTTCTTCGTATTTCCCACTGCAGCTATCTTTCCTTCCCTATCCTCCTTCACATTCAGCAACTCCCTAAAATATTCTGCCCATCTTCCCCTCACTGCCATCTCTTCCATTATCAACTCTCCATCTGTACCTTTTACCTTTTCTTCCCTACTTGATTCGCCTCCTCTTCCTCTCTTAATTTCTTTCCAAAACATCTTTTTATTACTTTCAAAATTTTCTGTCATACTCCTACCCCATTTCACATCTGCTCTCCTCTTTGCCTCCTTTACCTTTTGCTTTACTTCTCTTTTCTTTTCTTTGTACGTCTCATATGACTCCCCTGTCCTCTTTTGTAACCAATCTGTGAATGCTCGCTTCTTCTCTTCTACAACCTTCTTTGTTTCCTCATCCCACCATTCACTACCCTTTCTTCTATTTCCCCCTGTCCTTCTTGTTCCACACACCATCCTTGCACACTTTAAGACTCCCTCCTTGAACCATCCCCATTCCTCTTCCACACCCATCTCTGCTCTATCCTTTACTCCCTCCCACTCCTCCTTCAGCTTCTTTTCGTACTCCTTCTCCTTTTCCTTTTCATTCAAGGAGTTCACTCTAAGAACCTCCCTACCTTTTGTCCCTTTCCTCCTTCTCCATCTATCCTCCACTCTCAACTTACCTTCCACCAAAAAATGATCTGACATTCCCCCACCCTCTCCCCTTAGCACATGTACATCCTTAACTCTTCCTATCATAATCCTATTTACCACTACATAATCCATTAGCGCTCTATCTACCACCCTTCCCTCCACCACCCTCTCCCATGTGTACTTATGCTTGACTTTCTTCCGAAACACTGTATTTGCTATCATCATAGACACATTTCCACCATCAACTCTCCACTACGATTCTTTCCTGGAACTCCACACTTCCCAACCACTCCATCGATTGGACCATTTCCCACTCTAGCATTAAATAAATAAATAATCATCATAATAATAGTAATAATAATTAGTGTAAGTAAAGCAGCCTTGTTATGGAAGTGCTTTGTCTTGCTGCATTTCTTCTGATCCAGGCAATGGGCAGAAGACAGGGATGACCCTTCATCCATGAGGAGCTAAGATGGGAGGGAAGCAAAGGATGGTGGATGGGAGTGGAATGGGTGGGAGTGGGTGCATTTCTTCAACTTGGTTACATCCCTAATAAGGGAAAAGTGGCCCTTGGTATACAAATACATATATATAGTAATAATAATGATAACCGTCTTGAATTTCACCGATTGAAAACTTGCAACCCCCACAGTTGCAAGCAATGGTCCTCTCTGAGCAGTAATGTTGAACTAATGTATTGTACTACAGCATGTGTCTGTTTCTATGCAACTGGTCAGTAGAAAAAGAAGAGAAACAGTTGCTGGCTGCCAGGTCTCCCCATGTGAAAAAAGGGAGGAAACATAGTCAAAATAGATGTTGGGTCCAGTTTGAAACAAAGTACTAGTCCTGTACCTCTACTGAGGTGAAGGTCCTTTGGATTTGGAATATAAGCAGCAGGAAGATCATACTCTCTGACATCTATTTCACAGGACCACCATAAGCACTGTTCCTGAACTTTTTTTTAAAGCTGAATAAAATCAACTGGCATTAGCCACAAAATCATTACACTATAAGACTGAAAAGAGTAATATGCTAAGTGATAAATACAGGATAAAGAAATGTTATTCCTGAACAAACGATAGGCCAATATGAGTGATAGCATTTCAATAAATTTTACACTTATCAATTTGAGCAAGTAAATTGAGCAAGAGATGTTGCATATGGAAAAAATACCTACCTTTTAGGAAAAGTTCCAACCCAAGTTCCCGCTCAAATTTTTCTTTCTGCTCCTCAATCCATCCATACACGTCTTCTCCCGAGTTTATGCTTTCGGAGCCTAAAAGGATTAAAAAATAGGAGTCTGTACTACTTTTAATCTAACAAGCACATCAATATATTCTATAGCCCATTTTATATATCTCAGCAGCCCCATATCTTTCTCCTATCTCAAACTGTTACTGATCTCCATTTCTTTCAACAACTGAGTGATGGAAATATAATAAAATATAATTCAGTTAAAAATAATATCTGGTAAAAAGGTAATCCATAAAGTTGCTAAGTGCCTTGATATTAACATAAACAGCTATGATATGGAATTGTTAATGAATATTTGAGCTAAACTATTTAGTCAACTTACAAATCCATGTATCTCCTTGGGATGAAACTGATCTTCTACACTCTGGTGAACTCTCAGGATCTGACACATGCTGCAGCAACAAAAGGGCCATATTCTTATGCAGACACTGTCCATCTTCAATTTCTTCTTCTTCCGTAATCCATCCGTCAGAAGCCTCAACACTATCAGTGGGAAACTGACTACACTTTCTCAAGTTAATTTTAATATTGCTGGTCATCTTTGGTGTATCTTGTGGGGAAACTAAAACTTCAATTTCTTTGCATTTACATGGAAACTGTTCCTCTTTGGTTTTGCTGACTTTTGTATTCCTTTCTCCTCTATAATAATCTAGTCTACTTTCACTACAGGGTGAATCTTCCCTTTCAACTTCACTGATAAGACTACTGGTAACTTTTACATTTGTTGACAGTCTTTCCTTCAAAGGTTTGCTACTTTTACTACAAACTTTACTAATGGTTCCACTAGTTCTACAACTGTCCTTCAAGTTTTCATCACATACAGTAAATTCATCTTTAATCCTGTGAGTCCCTTTTACATTTTTAGTAATTTCTGGCCTGTCTACTATGCATTCAGGTACTAAATGAGAGTCTTCTGGCAGTGTACTAATGCCATAACATGTATGAGAATCATTACCACTAGTCTGATGAAGAACATTAACGTCATGGGAATGTACTATGCTATTTGAGCTTATCTGAACATCATGTTGCTGAGGAAGACTTTCCACTGTCAATTCATTTCCCACCACCACTTCCTTTCCATGACAATGAACCGGACCAGCAACCACAGTTGATGAAAACTCAGAACTGCTGTCAGGTGCCCCACCCTCTTTAGGTTCCACTGAATTCCTGCCTGAAACAAGATATATATCAATATCATTGAGTGAAGTCATGGCAATGTTTTCAAAGGCTTTGAGTGTTTTCTCATCATCAATTTGCTCTTTGGCTTTTTCTAGCACTTGCTGGATGAATGTATGAGCAACCTCCCGTGCCCCATCCAGATTACAACTCCTGCCTGAATTCTCTTTCTCTACGGATGGCGAGACACATGTCTCAAGTAGTTTTTCATCTAAGCAAACATCAGATTGAGAGGAGATGCAGTATTTTTCCACACTTTCAGCTTCATCTTCAAGCTCCCTTGGTTGTGTTGATATTGTATCATCTTCCTGAACTTTAGTTTTCTCTTGCTGTGTTGTCTTATCATAGTACTGCACAGTTTCAGTTCCCAATTGTTGTATTGCCACATCAATGTTTTGAGCGACATCAATTTCTTTTAGCCGTGTTGTAAAATGGATTGGCATATTTTCTACATGGCTGACTACTTTTTCTTCATTCAGTATTACATTGTTTTCTATTTCTTCTGTTGTATCTATCTTTTCTTTAGTTAACAGCTGTCCTGACTCTATGGTCAAGTCATCTGTGGACTTAATTTGTCCCACAAAAGATTCACTCTGATATTCTAAACCATTTTCTCCTGCTTCCTCCTCCCTTCCACAGTACAAATCAGTTACCTGTGTTGTTCCTAACCCACTATCTCTATTGGAATCAAATGTTTTGGATTTTATCATAGTTTCAGTTGCTGAACCTTCTACTAACTGGTTTGTAGTCTGATGTGTGCTTAAATCATCAATTTCACCACCGCAGGGAGAACTTATTGTCCAACTTCCTTCCTGCTGATTCAAACTTTTTTGGGGCTGATTTTGTGCTATGTTCTTTTCCCTATCACTAGGTTGTAAAGTCTGTTCATTCTCAGTATCCATAAACCTACTCTTAATCTTCTTCAACAATGAACCTATTCCTTTCTTTTTGGGTCTACTTGATGAAGAGGCTAATTGATCTTTCTCGCATTCAGGTTCTTTCACCGTTTCCAAATTTTGATATAAGCTAGATTGTGGTTTATTTACAATGCTACATTCCCCACTGTTGGGTGCAGGAATATGAGATTCCTTATGAGGCAAGGTATAGGTTTCACTTAACCTAGGTTTCTCGGAGTCTTCTACAGACTCAGTGCTACTTAATGATTCTGTTGAAGTGTTATATTCTTTCATTCTGGCATAATTAGTGAGAGAAGTACTTTCACTCCCATCATGGGAGTTCCTAAGAGTACCATCATCTTCATTTTGGGTAGGAGATTCACTAAAAGGTATACTTTCATTCTGTGCATGTGACTTCCTAGTAAAAGTCTTTTCAATCAGATTCTGAGGTTTTTGAAGAGGAGTACTTTCATTTTGGCTTTGAGGTTTCCAAATAATAGTGCTTTCATTCTCGTTCTCTAGGTTCTTAAGTGAAGTACTTTCATTTTGGTTTTGAGATGCTCTAAGAGGAGTGCTATGATTCTGTATTTGAGGTTTTCTAAGTGGAGACATAAATTTCTCTCTTTCTTCCCCCCATGCTTCTCCTTTGGTATGCAATATGACAATATCATCCACTGATGTAGTGTCCATCTCTGATGCCGTTGATTCAAGTGCCACATTTTCTAAGCCTGCAGTACTGCAAGAGCCCCACTTGGCACGAGATCCTAAATTACTGTACAATCCATGTTTAGATCCACATTCAAATGTGGGTGGCACATGGCATGAGGAAGATACAGTTTTACTAGACACAGAATTACCATACAATTTCCCCAGTTGTGAATCTCTATTCCTCTCTGATCTATTACATGATTTACTTGTGTTTTCAACTTTAATTTTCTCCTTAAATGCAACTCTCTTCTTTATTGTCCTAGAAACACATGTTCCAGAGGCAAAATAATCATTTGATGTATTTCTACCAGCTGGAGTCTTCATTGAAGCTTTACTAAAACATTTTCTGGGAGACTTCTTCAATGTTTCTTTCTCCCTGTGGTATGCCTTGTTTCTCTTAACCTGCAAGTTATGACTTAACTTATGGATATTTTTCTTTGCAAGTTCCTGAATTCTTCTTTGTACCATGCAACGTAACTCCTCTGATATTGCATAAGCTGGATCCAGGTCAGCAGACTTGGAACACGTCTTTAGGCACAAGTTCTTTTGATCTTTGTTTTCTTTAGGGTTGTTGCTAAACCCTGAAGCCAGTAACTGTGTCATTTGATCAAAAACGCCATCTTTCTTCATTTTGTCTTCTTTTTCTTTAATACATTCATTCTTGTTTTCCTCTACAGACTGGCATTCAGTTTCATTTTCAAGGGAAGTGCGTGAGCAACTGGGTGAGTTGGTGTATTTTCCTTTTTTAATTCCACTGAGAATTGTTAAAATTAGGTCATTTTCAGACATATGTAATGTCTCTGGTTCACTACTTGTTAGAGTGTTCAAGGGTTCCTCACATTCAACTAACCTATGTCCTGCCACATCCAACTTCAGTGAATCATGAACACACATATCTTCAGAGTAATCCGGTCTGTTTCTAACAGTGCCTTCTGATCCACTTTGTTGAAAATCTAGTGACGATTTTAATTTAGCAACACTATCATGTGTGATGACACTCTTTAACATTAAATTCAATTTTTCCTGAGATGGACTTCCCTTGTCCTTTCTAGGGGTCAACTTTGTTTTCTTGGTCAATTTAACTGGAGTTGAAATTGACCTGCCTTTTCTTTTGTCCCTACATACAATACTTTTACCTTTGTCTCCTTGCAAGCTTACTTTTGTCCCAAATGAAGATCTCCCTTTGTTCTCCTTTGATGATGCTTTAATCTTTACTGGACTCGGACTTGGTACAGATGGTTGTGCTTTTCTGATTGCAAGACTCTGTCCATATTTTGCCGAAGGATCAGTGACATCCACAGGTCGTTTTACCTTTGGCTTTTTGTGAATAAGATTATTGAGTGATCGTCTCTTCTGGAGAGCTTTCATGAGTTCTTCCTCCTCTTCCATGTCCTGAACAAATTTGGGTACTCTTCGTAGAAGAAATGGCTTACGTAATATTGTTGTGACTGATGGCCTCACTTTTGGGTCTCTTTGAAATATCTGAGACAAAAGAACCCTTAGATCTGATGTGTAACGTGGTGGAAGGTCTGGATAGACTCCCTTGATGATTTTTAAGATGAGACCCTTCATATCATTGGCTTTGAAAGCATGGTGCAAAGCTGCCATTTCATACAAGACACACCCTAATGCCCACACATCACTCTTATTGTTGTACGGTTTATTCTCACACATTTCTGGAGACAGGTAGTATGGTGTTCCAATGCATGTCCTTGCAAGTTCAGAGGTTGCACTCAAAACCTTTGCAATGCCAAAGTCACCCAGTTTGACACTGCCATCCTTTGTAAGAAATATGTTCTGGGTCTTGATGTCCCGATGTAAAATCTTCTGGTTGTGGATGTATTTCACTGCTAGACAAAGCTGTACAAACCAATCCAGAATTCTATTTTCTGTCATGTAAATCCCATTTCGGTTTAAGATATATGAATGCAAATCACCACCACTACAGTAATCCATCACAATATGCAGAAAGCCATCTTCTTCGAAGGAATCTTGATACTGTGTGATGTACTTGTGCATTAAACTTGACAGGACCTGAAACAAAACAAAAATAAAAACAGAACATTCAAGATTGTTTTTATTCTGGAAATAAATCAAATGAATAGCACTTGAAATTATTTTTAAAGAATTATAAAGAAATATCATTACAATGCTTAAAAATTTTCATGTTCTGTTATCCTTGCATAGGTCTTTTCCATTAATTAATAAAAATAAATGTTGCCTTGAGTTTCACTACATGGAAAACCCACAGCCCCAAGGTGGGTGGCAACAGTCCTCAGGCCCTTCCACAGATCTCTGGGAAGAAACTTTGGACTGCTGTATTAGTGTGGGACCATTTCTGTTACTGGCTGAATTAGTAGGGGGAGGGATTGGTTGTTGACTATGGACAAACCATTTATAAATTCACTTGTTTGGATGCATACCCTCTTCCAAGAATAGACGACCTTGTCACAGATCTGTCTCATTACAAGTACTAAGAGTTCATTGGACCTGAAAAGTGCTTATCACCATATACCTATACAGGAAGAGGACAAGCCATATACTGCTTTTGAAGTGAATGGCAAGCTATACCAGTTCCACGGAGTACCATTCGGAGTTACGAATGACATTGCTTGCTTCCAAAGAACTAATGACATCATCATCAAGCTATAAAATCTACATGGAACTTATGCTTATGTGGACAATATTATTGTGGCAGGGAAGACCCAGCTGGAACATGATGAGAACTTGGCGAAGTTTCAAGAAGCTGCCCGGTTCCACAACCTTACTTTCAACGAGACTAAATCTACCATTTCTACAAAATCTATACATTTTCTTGGTTACACAATAACCCACGGATCTCTCAAACCAGATTCTGAATGTTTATATCCATTAAAGGAATTACCAATCCCTAAAGACCATACTTCCTTATGCCGTGTTATTGGTATGTTTTCCTAGTATTCACAGTGGGTTTCCCAATTCTCTGACAAGATAAGACCCCTTGTTAACACTGACACTTTTCCTCTGGGTCTAGAAGCCCTGAAAGCCATTGACGATATCAAAGAAGAGATTGGGGAGGCTGTTGTGCACTCAATTGATGAAACTATTCCTTTGGTAATTGAAACTGATGCAATTGATACAGCCATTGCTGCTACTCTGAATCAGGTAGGCTGTCCAATTGCCTTTTTCTCTTGCACTCTCATGCCTACTGAATGCAAACACTCTCAAGTAGAAAAAGAAGTGTGTGCAATTGTGGAATCTCTAAAAAAGTAGTCTTACTACTTCACAGGATAACATTTTACCTTAGTTATGGACCAATAGGCTGTCAGCTTTATGTTACATATGAATCAACCTTCATATCAACTTGGAAAAATCAAGAATTATAAAATTCAACAATGGAGGATCAAGTTGGGGTGCTACAACTATGACATCATGTACTGTCCTGGTAAATACAACATTCCTGCAAATACTCTCACGTGCTCACTGTGAGGCTATTGTCAATAACAAGAAGCTATCTGTGCTCCAGACTCAACTTTGCCATCCTGGTGCAACAAGACTTGCTCATTTTGTCAGAGTTAGAAATCTTCCTTATTCCATGGAAGACGTGAGAAAGGTGTGTTCTGAATGCCCTCAATATGTCCAATTGAAACCTTGGTTCTACAAACCACATCAAACTCCCCTTACCAAGGCCATGCAGCCCTTTAAACATCTTAGTCTTGACTTCCAGAAACCACTATACGCTCACACTGGTGGATGAGTACTCTTGTTTTCCATTTGCATTCGCCTGTAAGAACATGACTACTGGCACTATAATCCATTCCCTAAATCATATTTTTGCAATATTTGGTATGCCTTCCTACCTACATTCTGATCACAGATCCTCGCTTATGGCCAAGGATCTACGTGAATTCTTCCACAATCTAGGTATCGCCACTTGTTGAACAACACCTTATAATCCTCAAGGAAATGGGCAGTGTGAGAGGTATAACGCTATAATCTGGAAGCACAAAACCCTTGCTTTGGCATCCAAGAACCTTCGAGAATGTTGGTGGGAAAGTGTTGCCTGATGCTCTTCATTCAATTAGATCTCTGCTCTGCACAACCACCAATGCTACACCTCATGAGAGGCTCTTCTCGTACCAGCATCAATCTCCCAGTGGCCATTTATTGCCAACTTGGTTATCCGTTCCTGGACCTGTCTTACTACGATGTCACATTCACACCAGTAAATATGAACCCCTCATTTATGAGGTTCAATTGGTAGAAGCAAATCCACAATACACTTGCATAAGATTTCCTGATGGAAGCTAATCAACAATATCAGTACATGATTTGACTCCGACTGGTGATGTATTTTTGTATGATAGGCAAAAGGATCTCAACGTCGGTCCTTCTACAGAGACATGTTCAGTGAAGATTCTTCCAGCACCTACTGCCGATTCATCTGAGTTGAATTCTTCTGATGCTGTAGGTGATCAGAGTATATTCATCAAGGACGGAGATATGAAAGTTGATTTGTTTCCAGCCTGGGTGTCTAGTGCTCCAGCTAGTCTCCAACATAGGGATGAACCCTCCACTCCTACTCATACTGGTCCTGAACAACTGCGCCGATCTACGCGGGAACACCACAAGCCTCTCTGCTATATAGAGCAATGATTCTTCAAGGGAGGGGAGAATGTGGTGATCTGGGCTTTATAAAACTAATTGTACTTGTTAACCTAGTTGAAAAGGGTATAATTTCTTATATTAATTTCTGTTTTTTTTTTTCAGACTATGCTGATGTATTTTGGTTGAATAAAGCCTAAAGAAAGGTTCAGAGTATTCTTTGAGAATACCACAGTCAGCTCTCCATATGTGAAAAAGTGTAAGAAATATTGAAGTTGATAAAGCTTTTGGATTCAGCCTGGTGAAGGAAGGAGAGGAGGGGGTATTTACCTAGTATTTACCTAGTTGTAATATATGGGAGGGGAGCTATGTTCATGGTGACCCGTCTTTGTATCTCTCCACATCAAGTTTTATCTTAAAATCTTGTATAGTGTTTGCACATACTGTTTTGTTGTCTAATTTGTTCCATGTATTTATCACTCTGTGTGGGAAACTGTTCTTTTCAGTTTTTTTCTATAACTGTCCTTTTACAGTATTTTTCCGTGTCCTCTCGTTTTACCGTTGTCCCACACTAACAAGTCGTTCCTGTCTAAAACTTCCATTCCTTTCATTATTCTGTAGATAGTCAGCAAATCTCCTCTTTCTCTTCTTTGTTCCAGAGTTGGTAGATTCAATTTGGACAGTCTTTGCTCATATGTTAGTTCGGTGAGAGTCGGTGCTAGTATGGTTGTCGCTCTTTGTATTCTTTCTAGTTTCTTAATATTCTTTTTGGTACTGGGTGTCCAAAGTGATGCTGCCTACTCAAGTTTTGGTCTTATTAGTGTAGTTAGTATTTTCTTTATCATTTCTTCATCCATATAAGCAAATGCCACTTTGGGAGACAAATGAGGAGGAGTTGCAAGTTGTCTACTTGCCTTATGAGAAAATGTAGTATAAAAACAGTAGAAGTTGTATAAGAGAGAGAGAGATACTTAGGACCCCATCCAGAGATCAAGTGCTATAAATGTGAGTAAGCTATGGAGTCAAGTTTTGGAGAGATGGTCTTCTCCAAAATTTATCCTACTTGACACAAGATTTATGGCTGTCCAATACAAGGAAGTTGAGAGCTCAACATCTGCTCCTTTCTTTAGGTGTAGTGCTGCCAATGCATATCTGAATTGCAAAGCTGAACATCTCCTCTCCAGTCAATTTCAGAGGTTGTATATGGATGATGTGATTGCATGAGGTGGAATGGGCGGGGGGATGGGGGGTGAGGTAGTATGTGTGAGCAAATTTTGACGCAGCCTGAAGGGATTTCTCCCCGTCTTCTCCTTTTATGCAATGGGGGGACAGAGAGGGGGGGTCGCCGATTTGATGAAGCGGCCTTGCTGTGGATGTGCTGTGTCTTGTGACACTGCTTCTGACCCAGGGCAGTGGACAAGGTGCAGGGATGACCCGTCATTCAGGAGGTGCTAAGATAAGAGGGAGGGTGGAGGGGTGTGGAGTGTGTTCAGGGATGGAGTGGGTGGGAATGATTTTATGCCTTTTTCTTTTTGGCTACCTCCCTTGTAAGGGGGAAAAAGCCTTGGTATATGTATGTATGTATGTATGTACATCACTCTGGTTGATCATACTGCCACTGAGTCTACATCAAGTGAAAAAGGAAAAAATTGGATGTTACATCTCTAAAAGGTATGTGTGTATCAAAAGTAAGTCCCATCATTCTAATGTTTTTGTCAAATGGTTCTGATTTATGGATGCTAGAGGTAAACAACATCACAGATGATTTCCAAGGGGAAACTGACATTTCATTTGGTCTTGGCCATAGTTCTTGTTTGTGAAGGGATATTCTTTGTATTTTTGGCAGCTATTATATAGTTCCTACACTAGCCAATGATAGCTATGTTGTTGACATTGCTGAGATATTTGACATTCTACTCCAAGTTTGATATAGGAATATCATTCATGAATATATTGCAGTTGGTAATAGTATTGCTCCTTGAGGGATTCCATTGTACAATCTTTTGGTCCCTCACTGGTAGATGTTCTGTGACACAATGCATTCTCTACCAATTGAGTGGTTTGTCAGCCAACACTTGCCAATACTATGTATATAAATTTCTATTATTTTCTTACAAGATGTGTCTGAGGACTGCATCAAATGCCTTTTCATTTATGCCCATTGGTATAATTACAGTTCTATCCAGGGGTGTTTTCTTGCTGATGTCCTTTTGTACTTGCTGAATAAGATGCTGGTGGAATGGTCCTCTTGAAAATCTATGTTGATTTGGGGAGATGAGTAATTGTGTTTTGACTGTATCCAAGATAAGTCTTCCTATCAGTTTTTATGTGATGGAAAGGTGGGATATAGGTCAATAGGATGCTGGGTTTTCTGGCAGTTTGTTTGACATCAGGATGGGAATTATCTGTGCTCTTTCTCCAGAACAGTGGAAAAACTTTTGTGTGTAGTTTTATCTTGTATATCTCTATGGCTATTTTCCTATTTTCTGAAGCAATGGGTTTGAAACAAGTTTCTGGTGAAGTATTTATTGGTAATGAAGCAAGCAATAATAGATAATAGATAAAAGATAATAAAGTGGGCTAGATGCGGGGATTATTTGTCATCAAGGAGGAACCAAGAAATGAGGGAGGGAGGGGTAGTGAATGTGAGTGGAGTATGTGGATGAACTGGGTGGGAGCGGATTTATTGCTTTGACTTTAACAGGGCAGTGGGTGAGATGTAAGGCTACCTCCCTTATAAGGGGGAAAAAGCCCTAGGTATATGTATGCATTTGATGATAATGTTGCATTATTGTTTTGGTGATGAAATTTTGTTCTGAGTTGTATCTTCAGATTCATAGGTGGTGGTACATTCATCTTTGATTTTTTTCAGTTTATATAGTACTTCACATTCAATCAATTTTCCGTTTGTCCACCCAGGGTTTCTCTATGTTTTCCCCCATTTTATCTCTTTTTGAAGTCCATATATTTTGTGATATCTTTATTCACATATTATATAAGTTATATTTCTTAACCTGTTGGACATACAGCTTCCCTTAAAGTTTGTTTCTCTTTTTCATAGAAGAGACTATCTCTGATGTGAAGCTGGGGTTGCATTTTTTCTGTAGCTTCTGGAAACATATTTCTTGCATATATTTCAGTATAGAGTTTGTGATCCTTTCTGTTGATATATCTATGAATGAGTACTGGGATATGTCAAGATTCTCTAAGTCTTTTTCTATTTCTTCAGTGCATTCATGTAATTTTTCTTTCTTGTTGTTTACATATGTTTTTTGTGGGCTGGTGATTTTTTTCTGATAGTTCTATGGTGACCTTTGTGGAGATGTGATCTGAGGAGCATAAAATGTATTCATCTTACCCCTACAAATCATATATAAGTGAATGCATGTGTTGTGACGAAATATCCTAACTTTAGTGATTTCCTCTCTAGTAACTTAGATGTACCACTGGCTGAGCGGGTTAGGGTGTCGTTACTTGCGGGATAGGTCAGGGGGATGGTGGTTCAAACCCTGCCACTGGTGAAGTTGAACCAAGGGCATGGTTCATTAAATTCCATGCGACAAAGTCCTCTTTGTGAGGCACTGTCCTAGCCTTCCAATAGGGGGTACTTTGTAACATTAAACCATATCACCACTGTTAGTTAAATGATCATTTCCTAAGATTTCAATTATCTTCTTTTTTTTTCTACCCACTGATATGTTTATATATATGACATTCTGTGAAAATAAGAATTGATGGTAACACACCTACAAGAGGAATAGGTCACATTTATCAGTATAAAGAATTAGAAATTTTCATTCTCCAACATCATAGGCATACTAGTACCATAGATTGTATTTGTACTTCACTGTTGATAACCATTGCTTCTATCTTTAGGGATAATATCACATCAAAAGGGTGGAGTCAAATAGATGGTAAAAATGAGATTAAGGAAGGTAGCAAAAAATATGGACAAAGTGTGTGTGTGTGTGTGTGTGTATATATATATATATGTGTGTATATATATATGTGTGTGTATATATATATATATATATATATATATATATATATATATATATGTACATATATACATATATACATATATATATAAATACATATATATATATACACATATATATCTACACACACAAATATATATACATACATATATATATATATATATATATATATATATATATATATATATATATATATATATCTATATATATATATATATAAGCTTTTATTCTTGAGTGGAGATTAGTCTCTCATCCTCGAAAAAAAAAAAATGCTGCATGAATATGATCTGTAGCATTGTCACTATAGTCTTTAAAAGTCTGACAGCACAAAACTTAAGCAAGCAATATTGAATATTCAACTACTGGAAATTACCATTGATTACAACAGAGGCACAAATTAGTGAAACTACATGTTTAAAGATGCATAATGTCCCTGACGTTATTATATTCTTTGCAAGTTCTTTCTCATGTTCTGGCAAGCAGGCATACTTGTCCTCTGTTATAGGACCTTTCAGATGCTTTCACTTTACACTTTTCAAACACTTCTATTATACAAGAAAAAAAATATATATATATATTTCCATGACCATCAATCATAATAGTAATAAAACTTACCTCGACTTCTTTCCTGGCATCTTGAATTTCTTGACTATTCATTGATAAAATGCGAATTTTCTTCACAACAACCTGCTGCTTGGTACCTTTGAGTTGGGCAAGGTGGGCCGAGCCATAGGAGCCTATTCCTATCTTCCTTATCAATTCATAGTCCTCCATACTGATGTAAGTTTGGAATCACAGCACTGATTATATCGGAACAGGCTCAAAACATCGTAACTTGCTCCATGAAGACGAAGAGGGCTTGGTCCATCTTTGTCTTACAAACAAGAGAAATAATCCTCGAGCCTGCAAAGTGGAAGGAACGTTTATTATTTGATGATTTTATTGGCTTTCATTACATTCAATGATATGTATACATTCTTTCTGGCATATACTAGAGTTTCATCAATGAGTAAGAAAGTCTGTAAATTATTAAATCATACTTACATGATTACGTTCCCGCTGAACCAGTCTGTCAAATCCATCATGATGTAAACAATCAGTCCGAATTATGACTTTGGATTAGGATTCATACACAGCTTACGTTTTTCCTATCGATGTCAACCCATCTCTATGGCAGGGTCATCAGATTTTAAATTACATAAGTTTGTAAATGGCTATAAGTACATTAAGATGAGTATCAGTTGGGAATTAATTCAGAGAACGGAAGACGTGTTTCACGGTACTGGCTGAGAAAAATTAAACAATTTACAATTTACGCGTACAACCCACACGAAACAATAGAATATAGCTGATCTGAATTTTTAAAGCAATACACAGAGGACAAGATAAATAACTTAAATATTATCAGGTGAATAAATACGGGAAGACAAAAGCTATAGAAAACAATACGCAGAAAACTGGAATTGGGGGTCGTAACAAAGGAAATTGGCATCTTTTCATTTTATAATTTTGCGTATGTTGATGGTTGTTTTTATTCAGAAAGCACAGATTGTTTACAATGAGGTAATCCGCTTACATTATACTTATCATTTTAGACCTGGCGCCATTATGACATCATCATGGAATGTGGCGCAACGAATTCAGTCGTAAAAACACAGAATATGATTTAATTACCATTGCCTATAATACTTGATAAGTAGGCAGTGCGTGTAGTAGCCACATCCATAAATATTATATAAGAAGAAAATATATTTTCATTTCTGGTTTATTTCATGCCTTCGTAAACACACCTCGAGAATCTTGTAGATTCCTTGGTCAGAGAAATGTATATTTACCACTCTAGTAGAAAAAATATCTAAGACCAAGCTATTTTACCTGCGTTGGGTTTATTCGCGAATAACTCACCTCGCTGCAGAAACAGGTTTTGTGTAAGCTGGTGTGAGAGCCAGTTGCTGTTCCTCAGTTCAATCCTTCCTCTTCTTTTATTTCATTTTAATGTGTGATTTGTTTTCAACTCTTGAATATTCTGGTTGATGGGCATATGGTCAACCAAAAACACTATTTACTTTCATTTGTTTATTTTTCCTCACTTCAGATCCGAGTATGAAGACTTCCATCATCACTATACCCACAGAGAAGAAGCGAATATTGGGTTTCCCTCAACCACAGTGGGAAAATGAATCGGATTCCGTGTAGATCATCAAAACCCTAAACAAATATGACTTCTTAAGTTTCATCCGTCCATTTTCTTTTTGAAAAAACAAAAAAACAATCAGAGCGAAAGAAAAGCCCAAGACAACTGGAAACGAATGCACAGAAATCAGAAGAGAGGAAGAAAGAAAAATCTACTGGCTAACTGACTTCAGACCAATAAATGGAATGAAAAATAGATGTTGCACTTCCACGTGGAGAAGTTGAAACACGAGAATTGGAAGGTTCGAAAGATGAATTGCAATCTAGTCTGAAATTTACAAACCAATGGCTGAGAAATACATAGAACTGGTTACTGATACCAGACTTTCGTTTCTGGACACTTAAATAGAGTCAGCATGGCAAATAATTGTTATAATCCGACGGACCATTATTCACTTGGAAGAGTTCATCCTGCCATTGTAAAACTACATTTGAAATACGCAACCCAGATGTGGTGCCCATACATATATGTATATATATATATATATATATATATATATATATATATATATATATATATATATATATATTATATATATATATATATATATATATATATATATATATATATATATCTATAAAACAAGGGCTTTTTCCCCATTAGAAGAGAGGTAGCCAAAGTCAAAGGCATAAATCCACTCCCAACCATTTAATTCCCACATGTACCACTCCCATTCACCACCCTTCCCTCACTCTTGTCTTGGCTCCTCCCGGATG
Organism: Oratosquilla oratoria; assembly: GCF_046742065.1. Lineage (NCBI taxonomy): Eukaryota > Metazoa > Arthropoda > Malacostraca > Stomatopoda > Squillidae > Oratosquilla > Oratosquilla oratoria. Next base: position 34,727,563 of record NC_134819.1, on the reverse strand, counting down.
ACGGGTCATCCCTGCATCTCGCCCACTGCCCTGGGTCAGAAGAAATGCAGCAAGACACAGTACATCCATAGCAAGGTCGCTTCATTTAATCGGCGACCCCCCTCTCTCCGTCCCCTCATGCAGAAAAAAAAAGAAAGAAAACGGGGAGAAATCCCTTCGGGCTGCGTCAAAATATCATTCATACATACTCCCTCACACCCCATCCCCCACCCACTCGTTTCCATACATCACAGCATCATCCATACACAACCAATCTCCACTCACCCCTATCTTCTGTCTTCTCCCTTCCTTCCTCAACAAGTATTCCCCTCTCTCCCAATGCCCCCTCTACGCAATCTATCCATGTCATCCTTGATCACCCCCTCATGTTCACTCTTTCCACCTCTGCCTTCCACAGCTCCTTTACTA
>NC_134819.1:34637155-34722155 GCF_046742065.1 Oratosquilla oratoria | reverse complement strand
ATTTTCCACCTACATGTAGGCCTACATGTATTTTAATTGTGCTGCTGTAAATAAGAATAAGTGATTTTCCACATACATGTATTTCAATATTGAGATTTTCCACATACATGTATTTTAATATTGTTCTGCTGTAAATAAAAATAAGACAATTTTTATATAAAAAAATCAAGTCTCTTGTCTTTTCCTAGCAGTTCAAACTTTTTTAATGTAAAAAACGTCCACCCAGTAATAGTAATATATTTATATATTTACAGTTGTTATGATACCATTGTTTAAAGAGCTGCACTCTACGTCATCTACTAGCGAGTATGGAATCTAGACCTGACCATCTGTAAATTCAGGAGACAGGTTTCTTGATACGACAGTTTACTTTTAAGGTTTGACCATAGTAAATGCTATTGCTTGTAAATAGTATTCACAAAGTTGTCAGTAATCATCATGGCGGTGTCGGTAGCAGCAAATCAACCTAACATGAAGTCTGGCCATCTTGCGCAGCTCTCTCCTGATTGGATGAGTAGCGAATTAATGACAGGGGTATGTGGATAGTTATTGTACATGTGTTCCAAGGAAATACACATATTATCACAGTTCTTGGTTTGAAGCCCAAAGTAGCGGCTTTACAACTCGCCGAGAACGCAATGGATCTTAGATTGTATCACTTTTGGTAGCCTATATATCCTGATTTTTCAATAAGTTAAAAGTGTAATTTATACTCAAGATGTACAGTTTTACTTTTTACAAGTACAGAAAGTCCCATCCCTCTCTTATGGTTTGAAATTTCAATAAATCAATGGGACAGGGAAGCTAACACCACAGTAAAATAGTTTATTGTATACAAATTTGAAATTACATTTGCACTAGTAATGTAGATAATATATACAAGGGATGACAGATATGCATTTCAGTAATGTCTCACAATTTGTAAATATGAGAATATTAAGTTGAATTTGTGAGAGTACTTTGGAATGCTATGCATCCGCAGATCCTGAATACAGTTTCACTAATTTTTCGTTCTGTGATAATTGCAATTAGCTAGGTCAACATGAAAATGAAATTCCTGATATTTGAGCTGAAGTAGTTCTCATGGGATGCAAAAAGTCGCTATGAGTATAATGCAATTTGAATTATCCATCTAGCTGTCCTAGTTCTCGAGATATTGCATTTTGAATGGAATTAAATTGGGCCTATTTTTTCCCAGAAAATCGGGCCAAAACGTGCGGTCTGACTAATCGCCGATCAAACGTAAACAATGACGGTTTTAACTGACAGGCACAATTTTATATAAAAATTTAATATATGGTTACATTATTTGACCTATTTTCTATAAGATGTGTGATTTCCATGTAATTTGATCATATAATTACGTTTCTATCCTTTGCAAAATTACCCACCACAGCTACGAATACCGTCAAATTACATTAAAATCACACATTTTAAAGAAAATAGTTTGAATAATTCAACTATATGCAAGCTATTACACTAATAGCACAATAGTAACAAACTTAATAGTGTAGTTTGATCCATACCACCAGTGATCATAGCGGGCAGGACGAATCGTAGCTGTGGTCCGTAATATTACGGAGGATAAAAACGTAACTTCTCTTTGATCAAATTACATGAAAATCACACATTTTAAAGAAAATAGTTCAAATAATTCAACTATAAGTCTATTACACTAATAACATAATAGTAAGAAACTTAATAGAGTGAAGTTTGATAAGATGGCGGGATGGATGTTGATGTTGTTATCCGATAATCCGACCCGATAGAATAAAAAACTAATTAGTACCACCGATTTCTCAGCTCTACCGTATCACGCTGCCTTTATTTTGGTATAAGAATAATCCACGAGACTAGTAGATTTCGTTACTTTTGGTTAGTTGCCCACACTCTGAATTTATTTAGCTCATTTTTTACGCTGAAACATAAACCAATTTTCGATTTACTGCTGAATGCAAGCCGCCATGTTTATCTTATGTTTTTATGTACCGACATGTAACTGATGATGTAATTGTTTGAAATTTACTACGATCGTAGTAAATACACTCGTATAACATTTGTATGAATGAAATATCCGGCGGTATGTAAATTTGGCCGTTTGCATGGCGTGCGCATAAAATGACGCGCTATTGGGCTCCTCATCGACGGTGGCGCCTCTGGTGGTGTTTGACCTACCTATTGCAATACTAGAATGCCTGGCATATGGGAAAGTAATACTTTACTGTTTGAGTAATAATTGGCTCACACAGTTGAAGTTAATGGGTAATATTAGCCCTGGCCTAATAATATCGATCATGTGGTACTTCCCCAGTCTGCACTATGGATTTACTGACGACTTGTTGCAGTGACATGTTCCGGTTTTATTCTAGTATCACATTGTTCATTTCTTTCTCTTTTGTATTTGAAAAGATTCTTTTTTCAATATTTTATTTAGATGTGCACATCTACATGATATAGCATTAAAAAATTAAATGTTAATTTTATTTGATTATAATATGTCAAAGTGGTGCATGGTTTTCTTGGCAGAAATAAAGGTAAATTTTTAGAAGTGCACACCTTTGTGATGTATCGATAGGTAATTAATTTTGTGAATTATAATATTTTAATGTAATATGAGATTTTCTTGGTGGAAATCAATAATAAAAGCGTTGCTAAAACTAATTTACTAACAAATGAAGTTGCGGCGATTGAATGATATGCCATGTTTGTTTTGATTGATGCCAAGGTCGAAGAAATGAAAGGATTAATTTGTGTATTCTAACCTAACCTATATCTAATAATTTGGTACTTCAAATTCTAAATATCTGGGTCATTGTTGTCGTCTTGGATGCTGATGGCCTGATTATTATTGTACCTCGGGCAATTAATAGAGGAGGTGGTCATTATCCTTTCTCTATCAAAGTACCTAAAAGGGATTTTATCAAATACAGATTGGGATTTTCAAAATTTAAGTCGGCCAAAGTTGCCAGAAAAAATAATTTTTGACTGCACTATCATAAATTACCCTTCAGTGCTGATTCATCCATATATATACCAAAAGCTTTTCCCCCCCTTATAAGGTAGGTAGCCAAGTCAAAGTCACGAAACTACTCTCACCCACTTCACTCCCATCCACCATCCTTTCCTCCCTCTCATCTTTGCTCCTCATGGATGATGGGTCATCCTTGTACCCTACCCATTGCCCAGGGTCAGAAGCAATGTACCAAGACACAATACATCCACAGCAAGGCCGCTTCACTTAGTTGGCAACCCCTCCTTTCCATCTCCTCATACAGGAAAAGAGGACAGGGAGAAATCCCTTCAGGCTGCATCAAAATATCATTCACAAAAGATCGAGTAATATTTTCATATAAGGTCAGAACATGTTATAGCGAACTTTATCATTGGGTAACACAAACTCTTGTAAATGAACCAAGATACTGATGGTATAAGAATTGGGTTGCTAACATTATACTTCCATCTGTAAGTCATCATTTTTGTAAAGGTTGAATGATAGTCGGGTAAAGAAAAAATTTCCTTAAGAGAAAGGGTGTTTAAATGCCAGTATTTTCTGTATGATTAGCTCACCTACTACACATTTACAAGAACAATTTATATGTGAAAACTCCAAAGTGGAGATTCTTTAGAATGGTACCTAGCCAAGTAGAACATAAGAATGAAGGAGATTGCAAGAGACCATAAGGCCTACACTAGGCAGCTCCATATCCATCACCACCTGTCATCCCCATCCATAAAGTTGTCTAATCATTTCTTAAAACAGCTGATACTTTCAGCACTTACTACATGGTTACTAAGTCTATTCCATTCATCGACCAATTCTCGCCTATTTCCTTCTTGAATCTAAATTTGTCCAGTTTAAATCCATTAGTGCGAGTCCTGCCCTGTTGTTTTAACATGATGACCTTGTTTGCATCACCCTTGTTAAAGCATTTTATTCACTTGAACACCTCTATTAGATCACCCCACACTCTTGTGTCTTTCCAGAGAGTGTAAGTTAAGGTGCCTAAGCCTCTCTCCGTAAGACAAATTTCTGAGTCCATGTATCATTTTGGTCATTCTTCTCTGTTATAGTAAAAGAAAAAGTAACTACTTCCCATTACAGAAGATGTTAATCAAAATGGGTTAAACCTATTCTCTACTTAAGGGTAATACACAGCAGAATGTAGCAGAATAAAAGGAAAAGTGCCTTCAAGTTACATAACATTAAGGAGCACATAGCTTAATTTGTTGCCAGTAGTTTCTTTATAATTTTATTTTGTATCCCTCAGACTTCCATCATGGCTGTGGAGTTTGATGGTGGTGTAATTCTAGGAGCTGATTCACGAACATCCATGGGAACCTATGTATCAAACAGAGTGACTGATAAACTGACACGTGTCACAGACCATATCTACTGTTGTAGGTCTGGTTCAGCAGCAGATACTCAAGCAGTGGCTGATATAGTTTCATCACACATGGAGCTATTAGAGTGAGTAATTAGCTTTAGTGATGCATTCAGAATATGGTATACATGTAATGATTTTGTATATTGATGGAATTTAGTTGTAGTATATTAGTATTAGCTTTCTGATACAAATTAGGGTAATTGCCAATATTGGTAACATACAATTTGTTGAATATATATATCATGAAAGTATTGTATAGTTTGAGTTATTGTACTTTGTTCCTGCTTTCATCTCTTCAAAATCATAAGAACTTTGGTAAAACAAAATCACCAGAATACACTATGATAAATATGTCAAGAAGAGCTTTTAAGATTTTTTTTTTCCCTCTCTCCAGAGTGAAGTTACAGGAGCCACCCCTTGTGCGAGTGGCTGCAAACACTTTCAAGGAAATTTGTTATGACTACAGGGATATGTTGACAGCTGGAATCATTGTTGCCGGTTATGACAAAGTTAATGGTGGTCAGGTGTGTAATCTTGTTTGACTTCTTCATCTAAGTACAGATAGCTCTTCCCAGAAATTGTTGTTTCACACTGAGCACGGAACATTGACACAAGATCATGTAAGTTTGAACAACCCTTGGAATTGGAGGGGACAATCCCAAGGCAACAACACATCCTCCCTGAGTGACTTATGGTTCTGCCCTGAGACTGTTATTGATTACCTGAATACCACAGGTCTTCTGCAAGAGACTAGGGGCAATTATTTGATTAATTGGGAGGGGACTTATCAAGGGGTACTACAAACTTGAATGATTTTGTATCTAATGCACTATGTTTGGTTCAAAATTACCATATTCAAGATCTACCTGTTTAACTTAAATGGCTTTCAACTAAAAATCACAAGTTTTCTCTGTGATTAGAATGCTTATGAATTTGGATTAATATTTACAACATCCAATATTGCTAATGTCATAATTTATTTGATGGTTTAGTTTTTCCAAATTGGATTGTGCGAGTTCCATTATGCATCAAACTTTTAGGAATACAGTGTGGTGTAATTTCCATTGTATTGAGTAATAATAGTGAATATTAATCAGTTACATATAACAAAAGCTTTTTCCCCGTTACAAGGGAGGAAGCCAAAGTTAGAGGGATAAATCCACTTCTTCCCATTTCATCCCCACATACTCCACTCCCATTCACCATCCCTCCCTCTTGTCTCCACCTGGATGATGGGTCATCTCTGTATCTCACCCACTACCCTGGGTCAGAAGCAGTGTAGCAAGACAAGAGCAAGGCTGCTTTATCTAATTGCTCCCCCCCCTCTGTCTCATGCTGAAAAATAGATGGGGGAGAAATCCCTTCTAGCTGTGTCAAAATATCATTCATACACACTCCCTCACAATTCCCCATCCTCCACTCACTCCTTTACATGCATCACAGCATCATCCATACATAACCATTCTCCACTCACCCCTATCTTCTCCCTTCCTCAACAGATGTTTCCCTCTTTCCCAATGTCCTTTTTACCCCCATCCATCCATCTCGTCCTTGATCACTTCATGTTCATTACCTCCACCTCTGCCTTCCACACCTCTTTTACTAAATTTTCGTCACTAATTCTTCCTGTGTCCAAACCACCCAATACTCTCTCATCAACCCCATCTCCTAACTCCCTTTCCAGCCCTGCTGTCCTCATTTCTCACTCTATCCAGCCTTGTAACCCCTACCATACTTCTCAGGCATTTCATCTCAAACACAATTAAACTCTTCCTTTCTTGTGTTCCATGTTTTTGCCCCATACAGTGCTTTCAGCACAATCACCCCATCATAAAATATCATCTTAGCCTCCTTTCCCAAATGTCTATTTCTCATTACACTTTTTAATCCCCCAAGGCATTTACTTTGTTCTTTCAATCTACATTCTACCTCCACTCCTCCTTTTTCCACCCAAATATCTAAAGCTATCCACTTTCTCTAGTCTCTCTCCCTTAACCACTTCCATACGGTGCCGCCTACGTAGGCGGCATGAGGAGCAAGTAGGTACTCGCTGATGCCAAAGTCGCCATCTTGATTATATTTATTGTAGTTGTATCTACGTAATTTTCATTCTCTCTAAACTGGCTTCATCAGTTTTCTTTGGTTATCAAAATACACGGGTAAAGGGAACGGACAATTTAGCACTGACTTTATTTTTTATAATGCGATTATTATTTCGAGACATCGCACGTCGGGCAGCTAATGCTGCCAGATGTGCGATGTGCCCCGGAGGGAAGAGGTTAACACTCGCTTCCAATTTGCTGCCATCCTCTCCCCATGTACATCTCATCACCTTTTACCCACATTTATCTTCAACTTCCTCCTTTTGCACACCTTTCCATACTCCGTCACCGACTTCTTTAATCCCTCCTCTGATCCTGCCACAAACGCAGTGTCATCAACAAACAACAACTGGCTTAGCTCCCATTTTCTTTAACCATTTCCAATCCCCAGCCCATTACCCTTGAGTTTACTTCTTGCACCACCCTATCCATGTATAAATTGAACACCCAAGGCATCATAACACATCCCTGGCAAACTCCACCTTTACCTCAAACCATTCACTCACTCCATTTCTAATTTTAACACAGGCTCCACTACTCTGACTCTATAATGACATTATTGGATTACATACATATACCAAGGGCTTTTTTCCCTCCTTACAAGGGAGGTAGCCAGTGTCATAAATCTACTCCCATCTATCTTGAAAGTATCAGTTACATACTGATAGATATAAATTTACTTTTGTTAATCCCTTTTGCTGCTAAATGGTTTCATTGGATTACGTTACTTCAGGTGTACACACTTCCCCTTGGAGGAATGATTGTGCGTCAGTCTGTAGCCATTGGTGGTTCTGGAAGCACCTTCGTGTGGGGCTATGTTGACAGTGCTTACAGAGAGGGTATGCAAAAGGAAGAGTGTGTGGATTTCGTCAAGAAAAGTAAGTAGAAATTGTTTAACTTACATATGTTCATTTTTGTATGTGTAAGCCTGGTTGATAATAATTCAACTTCTCCTTTTTAGCATTTCAGGGATGAAGGGTGACCTCATCCCTGACTACATTGCTCAAGTCAAAAACACTGCAATAAAGCAAAGCTCTTCCATAGCAGGGCCAAACAGCCAAAATTGGCTATAGTGTGGATAGTGTGAATGAGGTTTTTTGAGTAGGTGTATGATTATACTCAGCCACTCCTTATAAGGGGATTGAGGCCTTTGTATGTATGTATATTAACCCATTGGGATCAATAGTGGGTCTCTTCAAGTCTGGACTTAGACATAAGAATGATTTTCATTTCATTAGTCCTCAAACCTGTCTACACCCTCTCATTCTTTTAGAGAAATAACCATGAGAGGCAGACACTATGTTCAGATCAGGATTAAGAACTCTCTGATCATCCTTGACAAGTTCCCCCACCTTTTCACAGAGGTGATAATCAGTGACTGCTCTCCAAAATTTACAAGTTAATGTTTGGGTATATAGAAAGAGTGGATGAAGGGCTATCAAAGAAAGGAAGCAGAAGTGAATGTAGTGATCCAGCGAGGAAGACCAAAAGATAGATGGCAATGAACAAGAGCTTTGGATGTACTTGGAATGTTGATTGAACAAGAGAAAGTACAAAAGATAGAAGTGAATGGATGGAGGGATACTATAGCTTAAATGGTTGCCTTTCTTGTTTACTTCATGAACAATGTTGATTGGATAGAGTAAGAGGGGTGTCGCATGATGAAACAATGGAGATAAGACAGCTTCAGGTATCAGGTCTTGCTGTGGAAGAAATGAAAATCATGAATGATGTGGGGATGCTTTGATTCTGCCATCCCATTTAAGGAGAAATGTTTTGTGAAGGGAAAAGAGGCCCTTTAATATAAATACACAATACAATAACGAGGTAAAATTAAATGTACATCTTTTATTTATTTCAGCCTTGACACTTGCACTAACAAGAGATGGCAGCAGTGGAGGAGTTGTTCGCGTTGCCATCATTACAAAGGATGGAATAGAGCGTAGAGTTTTCTTACACAATGAATTGCCACAGTTTTACCAAGGTTAAAATATGTCACCCTTATTTGTATTGCTTCAAGTTTGCTTACATTCTGGTATGTATGAAACCATGAAAATTAAACAGGACTAAAAATATTGCTTTTAATATCCTTACAATGTACATTTCATGTGATGGCAATGGAAAAGTTGTTAATTGGACATATGAAGATGAACGGCCAATTGCTAAAACTTGCTAAATAAAGCCTAGGCATGACTTAAACCACAAATTTTTTAATCTAATTTTATTAACAATTAACTGTGGAAACAGTACAGTATAGTATTTGTAGACCCCATGGAGATCTATTCTTTTCCTCCTACAATTAGTCAAAATAAAAGGAAATACAAATGGGTATGTCTTGGCTGGCTCCCTCCTTTATAAGGAAGGAGTCTCTTTATCTGTGTATCAAAGGTTTCTTTCCCATTACAATTTCTTTATTTGGAAAAGCAAATTGAATACAAGGTTACAACAAATGACTGAAAAATTCTAATAAGCTGGCACTCTGATAAGTTACAAATTTCTCCCATCACTTATGTTAGCAGATGGCACTTCAACAGGTATTGTTTTGCAGACATCATTGACTTGTTGCAGACTTTCTTTGTATTCCTGGATTTTAAGGCTGTTGCTCTGGATCTGTTCACGTCCTGCTTTGACCTTCTTTAAAGTAGCTTCTGAATGCTTCCTAAGTGACTCAACTATTTCACTTAGTTTTTGTTTTTCGTACTGCAACACCTGGAAATGGATAGAAAATGTAATGTATCTACATATCAAAAGGCTTCTTCACCTTTGCAGGGGGATGTATCTAAGTTTCGACCAATGTGTTGTCCTAGATATCCACGGCTCCCAGGTTACTGGCCACCACTGTAATGGCTCATGGGTTACTTAAGGAAGAAATATAGTGTCATTGTTTGGGTATGGCTAGGGTAAATCAAGAGTAGGATGAGGTGTTTGGTGTTTTCAGTGTGGTGGCTGCATCAAAGGCAGTGTTTCTGTGGCCATGTCTATTCTGTGTTTGTATTGTTTCAGTGCTGGATAGTGATCTAAAAGTCATGCTACAGTCACTGGTTCTTGATGCGTTTATGAGGGATTTTTCCTGTGTGGTTAAGGTCTAGAGGGGTTTGATGGAGTAGGGAATTTGGTAATTGGTCTTGAAATGCTTGTTTTAGGTGTGTGAATGTGTTTTTGTATGCATCCATTGTGTGGTAAGACAGGTGGATAGGGTTGGGGCTTTAGTATAGAACTGTGTATCTATCATTTTCATGTGATGAGGATTTTGCCCTGACCCAGAACAATGGGCGAGATGCAGGGACAACTTGTCATCCAGGAGGAGCCAAGAAAAGAGAGAGGGAGGGGTGGTGAATGGGAGTAGAGTGGGTGGGAATGAAATGGCGGAGGGGGGGGGAGGAGTGGAATTATGCCTTCTGACTTTGGCTATCTTCCTTGTAAGGGGGGGGGAAGCCCTTGGTATATTTATGTATGTATTTAAATATATACCAGGGGCTTCAATGTGCAGATATATTAGGGTGCAGCCTGTTACAATTCTCAGTGCTTTAAGGTATGGTTACACCAGTACTGTACATGGTTTGGATTACGAGCCTTGGGATAGATTTTGTCCAACACTGGAGGATTTGGGTTGAAATCTAAGCCTAGGAATGCCTAATGCAATACTATTGTAGTCCCCAACTCAGAAGAGATCCGAGGGAAAGAAATTGAAGATACATGTTAATAGTATTCATATTTACATAATATTAAAATAATGTGGCAGGAAAAGGTGGAGGTAGAATGGAGATTGAGAGAAGCAAGTAAATGCCTTGGTGGATTGAAGAGTGCAATGAGGAATAGATTTGGGAATGGATGCTATGAGGAGACTGTATGAAGGAGTGATTGTGCCAACAGCACTGTATGGGGCAGAAACATGGAACATAAGAGAGGAAGAGAGAAGGAGTTTGAATGTGTTTGAGATGAGGTGTCTGAGAAGTATGATGGGGGTTACTAGGCTAGATAGAGTGAGAAATGAGGAGAACAGGGGTGGAAAGGGAGTTGGGAGATAAGGTTGATGAAAGAGTATTAGGATGGTTTGGACACATGGAAAGAATGAGTGAAGAAAGACTAGTAAAAGAGGTATGGAAGGCAGATGTGGAGGGAGTGAACATGAGGGGACGTCCTAGGATGAGGTGGATGGATGGGGTGAAGGGGGCTTTGGGGAAGAGGGGAATGTCTGTTGAGGAAGGACGGGAGGCATCGTCGTATGGAAGAGGTTAAAATTTACTCAAAGAAAATCAAGATGCTTTTGTACTACTGCTGTCCCTCTTTTATGCTCTTTTTTTTTAACATTTCTATGACTAATCAATTAATTGTTGCCTCGAGTTCCAACAAGTAGAAAACCTGTGGCCCCAAAGTGGCTGGTAATGGCCCTCAGGCCTTACCACAGATCTCTATGGGAAGAAACTTCACTGTTATATGTATTTTACTAATGTGGGATTATTTCTGTCACCAATTGAAATGGGTAGGGGAAGGTCAGCAATTTCCAGTTGTCAGATCTCCATATGAAAAAAATGAAGTTGGGAGAGATAATGTGATCAGTCCAGAGACTGAATGTCAGTCTCTTAGTGCCATACCTCCTCACAGAAGTGAGGAGACTGATGGGTTTTGAAAATAAGCAGTTGCTGACCATTTTGCAGAACTACCATATGCAGGTTCCCATCATTGGTCCCTCTATGGCTCTACCTCTTCCTGATCCCCCTGTGGTGGAGGGAAAAGAATGCTACCATCATGGGCGCAATCCAGAAACTAGGCACCAGCCCCTTGAGGCCACACCTTTTTGTAGTATGACAGTACCCTTGGTTGATTGAAGATTGGTGGTATTCCAGTAAACTTCCCACTTCCTCTAGACCAGTAAGGTATAGTACAGCAACTTACTACTCGACCATATAGTCAGAACTACCAGTATAATTCATCACTGAGCGTATGCATTGTTTGTATATTGTTATATTAGTTTCTTTGTTTTGTCCAAATGTTGTTCCAGTGATTGACTTAAGTGCGTTAAGTCTAGGTGTGCATTTGTTTTTTATGTTTGTGAGGTGTTGTTTGAAAGACATGGATGTATCGTATGTTACACCAAGAATTTTCGGTGTGTTTGTGTGTGGTATTAGAGTGTTGTTGATGTAGAGATGAGGTATGTATTTGTGTTCTTTTGTCCAGTTGGTGAGAAGTGTTGCTGTAGATTTGGTTGGAGCTATTTTGAGTCTGTTTGTGATGAACCATGTGTTGAGTGTGTCAAGGTAAGGCTGGATTATTTCTGCAGCTTTGTCTGTGTTACGATGTGTGCAGGTGATTGTTATGTCGTCTGCGTAGGAAGAGATTTGTATTTCTGAGGTGTCTGGCGTGGGTAAGTCATGCATGTATAGATTAAATAATGTGGGGGATAGAACTGAGCCCTGTGGTACTCCGTTCTTAATGTTTCTGATGTGCGATGATTGGCCATTATATGACACATGAGCATTCCTGCCTGCCAGATAATTGGCCAGCCATCTTTTGGTGTTATTGTGCATGTCTGTGTTATATATTTTATTTGTTAGGTTGTGGCGGGGGATAGCATCAAAAGCTTTACTAATGTCCAATGTTATAAGAAGTGTTCTGTGGTGGGGCCTATCTGAATTGATGCCATCTAAAATTCTTTGTGTGAGGTTTGTCAGAAGAGTGTTTGTGGAGTGTAGTGGCCTAAAACCGTGTTGTGAGTCAGCAAGGGGAATATATGGTGCGACAAGTTTAAGTATTAGGCGTTCAATGACTTTAGAGGGGGTGCAGAGAAGTGTGATTGGGCGGTGCGATGTTGGGATTGTTGGGTCTTTGTTCGGTTTTGGAATGGTGATTATTTTACCATGCTTCCAGATGTCGGGTATAGTGTTGTGTGAATAGCTGTAGTTTGCAATGTTTGTGAGTGCGTGTATACCTTGTGGTCCAATGCTCCTAATCTCAGTGAGACACACCACAACACCCTTCAAATCATACAAAACAAAGCCCTAAAAACAATTACAGGCTGCACAAATACATCACCTACAGACCATTTACACCATGAAACAAAAGTCCTCAAAGTCAAGGACCACCTCGACATGAGAGGCACACAAACACTTGCTGCAGCCACCACAAACACATCACACCCGCTACACTACATAGCAGAACACCCACACACACAAAGAAACATTAAAACTACACCCAAAGACCTTTATTACACACAGATACTCTCTTCTCTTCCTCCACAACCACCAAATACCAGCCTCCGGAAACATATTCATAATCATATCACTCACCGCTCCATTAACACACTGAAAGACAACACACTGCTGCATGCCAGACCCCCTGATATCCACCCTTCTGAATCCTCTCTCCCACGTAAGGACAGAATCCACTTGGCCAGACTGCGATGCGGTCACCACCCAGCACTTCTAAGCTACCAGAAGAGGCTGGACGACCGTGTTGTGAACAGCTGCCCAGGATGTAACACTTCACCCCATACCATACAACACATAATGGAAGACTGCATTATACACAATCATGCACGCAAACAACACAACATTCACTCTATAAAGGATTTGTGGGAAAACCCAGTTTCGGCTGTGGCCTTCCTTGGGGAGACGGGACTGCTCGGACAGACAGTCTAGGGAACGACAACAACAACAACTACCAGTATTGGCACATCATACCTCTCACCAATTCTGATGGCAAGGAAGAAACCACCCTGTAAAACAGTGGTTTAAATATGTCTGGAAAATTGGGACATCAGAGGTAGGTACAGGCTAGCGAGATCGATAATGTCATGCAGCATTGAGCTTTGTGGTGAACAGATATGTTTTGCTCTTCTCAGCAAATCCCCCTTTTTTTTTTCCTTATGCACAACTATGTTCATCATTAAGCAATGGACTTGAAGAAAGACCAACTGGCAAGTATTACTGCCTTGGTAATAGGAGGAAAGTCCAACAAAAATTTCAGTTATCATCTGCACTCTACGGCATTTTGTGTAGAGGTGGACCAAGCATTACTGTGACATTGGTGGTGCTGACCCACAGCTCTCAAGAAAAAGGCCAGGTGTTCATAAAACTACACCCAGGCCCTTGAAACTCCTGCAGCGCCAAGGTAACAGGGAACTTTGCATTTCTGCTATAGAATTAAAACACAAGAACCCTCATCTGCTGGCCAATGTGTCTCAGGACTGTGCAGCACTGCTTCCACAATGACCTTGGGCATAAGCACTGCACACCTAGAAGAAAACCAATTATTACAACCAGGCAAAAGAAGAATCAAATTAGTTTTTACCTGAAATACCTTGCCTAGGATCAAGATAAGTGGAAGAAACTGTTATGGTCTGATGAAGCCACCTTTACCATCACTAGCAATTGAGGAGGGAAAATACGGATATGCAGTGGTCTAGATTCCTCCTCCCCCAGATACAGCAACGGGACTGTCAAACACCCTGACTCAGTCATGGTCAAGGGTGCTTTGGGGTATTTTGGTCTTGGAAAGCTAGTGGTTTCCCCAAGGAATGTTACAGTCAACAAGGAGAGGTACCTGGAGCTCTTGCCAGACCATCTTGAGGACTGCTTTGACATCTGTCAATGTGAAGTGTACCAGCAGGATGGGGCACCAGCTCACATGGCAAAACTGGTAACGGATTGGCTGGATTTTATGGGAATTGAATATATAAAAGATTGGCCAGGCAACAGTCCTGACCTTTCTCCAATACAAAATTTGTGGGCTATGATAAAAACCCAGTGAGCCAAAACTTGTTGCTGCCCTTCAAAACATCTGGGCTAACTTCTCTCTTTCTCTGTTCCCCATCACCTCAGGTCTTGCCTGAAGAATAAGGGAGGGTACACAAAATACAGTCGAACCTCGAAAGCCCGGACCCTCGTATGACCGGTCGAAATGAACAAAGGGCGGACTTTTCAAGCAAAGTTCCCTATTTGTCCGGTAGGTGGCAGCGACAGCCGTACACATGTACTCAAACCCAGCCCAGTCAAGCCGCCACCAGGGCTGCCGTTTCGTAGAATTTTGTACCAAAAACGTAGTAAAATAGCGGCATGTGGCAACTGCACAAGGACATGAGGAATTTTTTTCTACATATCAGCGGGCTGTTAAAAACATTCAAAAACTCAAACTTTTGTTTAAAAATCATAGAACTAGTTATCAAATAATAAATGGTACATAAAAATATGACTTTTATTGGTAATTGTGTTACTTATAAAATGTTATACCCCAAAAGATACATTTTTACCGTGTAGAAAAAAAATCTACGCTAAAGTTTCAGCTTTCTTTTAGCGATAATAATATAAAAAAAAAATTATATCTTACTGAATATGTTAGGGCATGGGGGCCTTATATACATTCAAGAATAAAAAAAACTAGAACCACCATTTTGTCAAAGTTTGACAAGTATATCTTGCTATGAAAGTCTGCACACGCCTGAGAAAAATGTATGCCCCGGTATGGCAACACTCCCAATCTACATGGCAGTGTAGAAAACGCGGCAACTCTGGCCGCCACCGCTGTCCCGCGTGCATGCCTTCCGATATTTACAGTGTACGTAATAAAAAATACAGTACAGTACACTGTATATACAGTACATTTACATGCCTGTATTACAGTTATTATTACAGAATTATTAGTATTATAGCATTATTATTACAGTATTGTTATTATTACAGTGTTAGAATATTATTCTTATGTGTTTCTATGCCATATCATACATTACCTATACGTATACTGCTATGAAAATCTACGGGTGTTAGGGCAATATTTTCGATAACCGGACGTTTGGCATGACCGGACCACCCTTCCCCCCAATTAGTCTGGGCTTTCGAGGTTCGACTGTACTAAAAGTTAGAGAATACCCAACACGGTCTATTTTTGTTGTTTTGTGCACAAATATGATGTGACAGGGGTAGAAAATGATGCATGCCAATTCTGATGGTGCTAACTGTACACAAAAAGCTACCACCATACCATACAATATATCCACATTGAAACACGTTCATATCCAGACTACAAAACAAGCTTTTCAAGACATACCATCAAAACCCCACAGGAATCACCAAAGAAAATTCCCTTTCAAGCAAGAACCATACTAGTATGCTTGTGTTCAGGACATCACCTAGCTCTATGACAGTAACAGCACAAAATAGGCCTGGCCACATAATCAAACTCCCGTAGATTCAACCATCACACAGAGGACACTGAGCACCTAATCCTGCACTGCCCAACACTATTTCTTGACAACACAAAATTTCTTCCCTGAGTGACCTATAGGCCTGTCTAGTGGCTGGTTACCTGGGAATTGAGTCTCCTGCAAGAGACCTGGGTCAACAGATTGATTAATTGATCCCATGTATGTCATAGCAGGCAACCAACTGGTACAGAGTGAGGAGACTAGGGTTTCCCTACTCTATTTTTCTCCAACAAAAAATAATATTGCCGTTGTTGATGTTGTTATAGACTTTAGTTTACCAGCACTTCTATCCTTTTGGACAATTTCATGTCACTCTCATGCATTATCTTATGTTTCATACATTAGTTTAGTTAGTCAAGGGCATTTACTGTTTGATTAATAGTTCTGTTTTCTATGGGAAGATATAGAGATAATAGAGGTATTTGTGTTTTGTTGTAGAGACATTGCTGTGTAAGAGAGTAAATGTCAAAGTAGGTAGTTGTTGCAAGGTGTTGTGCAGCTTAGACAGTCAAACAGTATATACAGTATGTGTGATTTTTAGGCATGCTAGTACCATTTCAATGCATTGGTTAAGTTAATGTGAAAGATAGTCACAGGTATTTATGAGGTTTAATTGTTTTAAGGTGATCTGGAATTGTTTCC
This sequence comes from Oratosquilla oratoria, assembly GCF_046742065.1. NCBI lineage: Eukaryota > Metazoa > Arthropoda > Malacostraca > Stomatopoda > Squillidae > Oratosquilla > Oratosquilla oratoria. Next base: position 34,705,827 of record NC_134819.1, on the reverse strand, counting down.
AGCATCCTTGCCACATGTTCAACATTGCCAATCAAAGAATTGGATAATAGTATGTTAAGGTCTATGGAGTGGAGGCATCAAAAGGTGGTTAGATGCTACCTTTCAAGCCACATTTTTAGTTTCTTCATTGTTGGGGATGCCTGTTTGTTATTGCATCCAGCAAAAGGATACAAATTTGAAGTAGCTAGTGATTTGGATGATGCATGAATAGATTTTGTGGACTAGTGAGTGGGAGGATTTGAGGGTCAAAATTGCTTTTATAGAACTTTGTGAATCTGATAGGATTATACAGGATGCAGGGGGTCCTATACAATCCAGTGAGGATGGTGAAGGAGTCCAGCAGCGAGATGATTGGAAGGGGGGGGGTTAGTTCAAGATCTTATCTTATGTGGGGACACTACTGCATAACCTGCCCCATGGTTTGAGTGAGAGCCAATGGTGTATATGTTAATATGTGTTGAATACATATTATATGGATATTTGTTGAATTCTTGATAAGTAGCTGAGGTTTCAATGGTGCAGGAAACTGGATTAGTAGAGAGTGCTCTTGATGTGGTCTCTAATAATGAAAAGCATTATGTAAATGTCATATCATGAATAACAGTTTGTGCATGCACAGGCATGCTTTCCCAAAACACAGGAGGGTCCATTAAACTCAATTAAATGTGAATTAATAAAGGTTTTGGCTATATCCTAAGTTGCATAACAATAATACAGGTAAACGTCGACTTACGATGGCATTAGGTTTCGATAGAGACATCGTAAGACGATCTCATCGTAAGTCGATCCCCACTCTGTTCCGTGGTCACTGTACCTAGCCTACCTGTATATTAACCACCAGAGATACTGAATATAGCCTATTAAACATGTACAGTAGTTTATTTAATTATTTTTATCCTTTTTACCATATTCAAACACTATAATATGTATTTTCAGTACGGAACTTAAATCTCGCGGGCAGCAGCCAATGCCAGCCGGACGACGTGACGTAATAATACTCGCATCATAAAATATAGTCACCGCTTATATCGATCGTTCTCTCTTTCACCCGCGAATTTTGAAAACCACAGAGAATGGGATTTAGGGCACATTTGAGAGAATGTAAAAACACAGGGGCGACTACAATAAATATAATCAAGACGCCGATATGGCAGCGTCGCGAATCCACTTGCTCCTCATGACGCCTACGTGTGCGGCACCGTATGGAAGGGGTTAAATTATCATATCGTCGTCGTCGTCGTCGTCATCGTAAAGTCGAACAATCGTAAGTCGCGGCCATCGTAAGTCGACGTTTACCTGTACTGTACAGTCGGTAGCATAAACGCAATTTGATCCAATGTGTGTAGTTTAAGTCATACAATATTCAACTTTTCTTTAAAATCTTGAATAGTGTTTGCACACACGGTTTCCTTATCTAATTTATTCCAGGAATTCAGCACTCTATGTGGGAAGCTATTTCTTTTTATCTCTTCTATAGTTATCCTTTTTTAGTTTCTTTTCATGTCCTCTTGTTTTTCAATTGTCCCATTTTAATAAATCATCCCTATCTCTTGTTCATACAAGTGTGTTCCAAAGACATGTGAGGGTCCATTAAACTTTGCTAAATGTGATTTAAGAAAGATTTTAGCTACATTTTAAGCTATATAATAATTGCACTGTATCGTCAACAGCATAAATACTCTTCAATTCCATATGAGTAGTACAAGAAGTGACATTAAATTTACCTAGTTGTATCTTACAGAAAGGGGAGCTATGCTCGTGGTGTCATGTCTTTGTATTTCACAGTGTCTACCTTGCTCTGAAATTTGAGTATAGTTTTTGCACACACTATTGTTTTATCCAGTTTGTTCCAGATATCCACCACTCTGTGTGGAAAACTGTTTTTTTTCCGGGTCTCTTCTATAACTATCCTTTTTGAGTTTCTTTTCACATCCCCTTGTACTTTTCTTTTCCCAATTTAGTAAGTCCTCTCTATCAAGGACTTCTGTGCCTTTCATGATTCTGTAAATGGTCAGCAGGTCACCTCTTTCTCTTCTTTGCTTGCATGTGTGTGTGTTCCCAAGACAAATGAGGGTCTGTTAAACTCAAATATGAATTAATAAAGATTTTAAATGACAATGTAAACACTTCTCAGGATTCCCCCTAAGTGGCAGCACAGGTATATGAATACAAAACTCATGATTTTTGCCCGTTAATGTGAAAAATTGTGTAAATAGAAAATTTTCCCTCCAATAATAGGCCACATTGAAGTGTAAACACATTAACAGTCAGCCTGTCAGTTTTTCTCCCTATCTTGGCATTGATTTTACTTTCTCATCTTATTAATGGAGGGTGATGGAGTAACATCATTTGACCACTTTGGTAGTGAAGAAATTGATACTGCTTACATCTATGGGGAAATATTTAAAACTGACCAAAGAAATTACTAGTTATAATTGAGGGTAAATCCATTATTCATCCTGCAGGCTTTTATTGCTATATGGAGTACTTTGCATAGATTATGAGGAAAATTCAGTAAATCCGGAGAAGAGTATCATTATCATTTCCTGATTTCAAATGGCCCTTAACTACTAAAATCTATGGAACATAAGTTTGTTTGTTTGCTTTTTATTTTGCAATTGTATACACAGATATAAAAATACACTGTATAAAAATTGTTGAGATTAAATGCAATTCAAAATTTCAGCAACTAAAAATTATACAATAAGCTTTTTCTAGATCCAAAGATATATGCCAGCCAATGCTTCTGGCAATAAACAAGCCACATGTTCACTTCTATTAGGCCACATGTTCACTTCTATTGATAAGTAAATTCTATGATTTTTTAGACTTTCATCAGATTCCTAGGTTAGCTTATTTGTATTTTTAATGTGTGAATATGCTACCTGTTGGAGGGAAGAGGGCTACTTTACTGTCAGGCAATGTTGTGGCAGATCTTCTGCTACAGCAAATAAATGTGGTGTACTATGGCAGTGATTTTCTTGATTTATCATAAATACTTATACAGGTGTAAATATAAAATGAAAAAATAAAATAAAATGAGCTGCTGAATAAATAAAACTACCCTGTTTACCTAATGATGACATGTGGATTAGGTAAATTTCTTGGTATTTTTTCAGAAGTGCATATCTACATGATATAGCATTAGAAAATTAAATATTAATTATGATTGAATGAAATATTCAATCCCTTAGATGTCCAGTGTGCACATGTACAAATGCACACATTAGCTATAGTACGTCAGATCATGACCTGTCCAGAGAACTCCCATGGGACCTCCTATTGTGTTGGACCTCACCGTGGTCATCTGGCCGAGTGCAGGACACTTGTGTCTACCATTGCCAACTGCAAGTCGTCATATGACCAATATAATTTTAATTTCTGTGTTCCATTCTAAACTATGCATACTGTGTGTCCATACTCAGTTCATGTTTTCTACATTGTAGAAATAGATTAAGCAATAGATAGTATAGAATAAATTATATATATATCTTTTTCATTTGGCAACAGCCACCATTTAAATCTATATGTATATAGCACCATTGGTAACTGCCAGTATTTTCCTTGTGAAATTATTTGGGATGTTGTTAAGTTTTGACAGAGATTAAAGAAACAAACCACAACTTTGTTTTTTCAACACCTCCAAATCCAATGTAGACTATAAATAAATCTACACACCCCACAGTCCAATTGGATACTAAAATTGGCCATCAACATCCTTGATGACTACAACCCTGATGACCAATAGGATTACAGGTATACTACTACTAAATGCAAGTTAGACTAGAATAAACAAATCTATCATACTTTAATTTCTTCAACCACCACATCTATCAAAACAAAGATGGTATCTCAAACAGACCCCATGGCTCCGTTCATAAGAGTATCGTTTTTAGGAATATTTTCTGTTATTGATTTCTGCCAAGAAAACCATATGTGGATGTATTATACTATACAAAATTGGTAATTTTCTAATTCTACTTCACACTGGTCTGTACTTCTGAAAACTTACCAAGTTCTTTTTTCTGTCACCACCTTCAGCTTCGAAAATAGTCATGTGATAGAGTATTACATTATTATTGTTGAGTCTATCATATCTTGCTTCAAAACAGGATATGATAGGTACTGTCACAACATACTACAGTAGCCCATTCCACTAATTTACTATTACTAATATACTAAAATAAGTAAACAAAATTGAACGCGAACTGGACGCATCAGATTCATGGGTGATATGGCTACATTCCGGGGCGATAAGTTCAATTATGAAGTGCTAAACAATATTAAGCTTCCCATGTCCGGGAGAAAATAGGTTGATAAACTTGTTTATGTAACTTAAAATTATGTTTAGAGATTCCTTACCTTAATATTTTTACTCGGAAAACTATGTTGCCGAGTTTGACAACCAAATTTCCGTTTAAATCGCTGAAAATTTGTTTCTATTTCAAGAATTAGCCTTACACTTGCAAAACAACAAGATAATTTGAATATCTTTCGCATGCACTAAGCATTAAAATTGAACCAAATAAAAGCTAGTGGGCCGCAACATATGGCCATGAAAACAATACATGGTCGATGGTGGCGCTGCGCGTGGATTCGGGGGTACCTAAATATAGAACTGGGCACATTTGTGACATTACCACTGGACAGGTAATGGGTAACCGAAGAATCTGTGTATATATACTGTGTATGTGTATATACATATACATGTATGCAGTAACAGGGACTGCTCAAATGAAATTAAAATTGGTAACGTATTGACGGAAGTTGCAAATGCATCCCAGATTTTTTGGTAACGCACTACCTGTCTGGCAGTAATGTGCCCAGCCCTGCTAATATTATCATACTAATACTGGAACACTATTGTGACATATGGCATCTTGTTACCTTGATATCATGAGCAAGCATCGTTTTCTTTGCGTTCCCTGGAGGTCTCCATGCCTGACAGCCTTTTGGTCCCGTATAAGTCCGCGTAATCTGACTAAGCTCTTCAAGTGGTTGGGCAACATGCTCTTCTAACATTACCTCCATATCTTTATAAATTGCTTTTCTGGTATCTTCAATTGCACCTGCACGTATCGTATCCAGTGCTTTCCCATTGGATTTGGCAAATGTTGGATAACACTTGGCCAAAGTCGAGTATTTGCAAGTACCCAATATTTTTTCTGTTGCTTGGTTTAATGACAATTTTAATCCTTTTAATCTTGGACCTTCATCTGGACCAGATGATAGTCCTATATCTTCGTTACTCATCGTGACACAAGAAAATTATACGAAGAGTAATAATTCTTTACCCACTCCTCCCGTTCGAAGAAATTTGAATTGTTTACTTTTTCTCTGGTCTATTACATCAAAACAGATGAAAAGAGCTAACTTTAGCATTTTGTTTTCGGCTTCAAAGAGTTCGCAGTTTACAAATGTAATGTGTGTGGGAAATGCTTAGGAAGGGGTGTGGTCATATATAGGCGGGTTACATTTGGTAGGGCCATAAAATGAGGGGCGAAAACCGTTATCTTAATAGAAAATTAGATAATGTGTATCATATCCGTCTGTTCTCTCCTGCCACCCTTTCAGTGTTTTTTTTTTCCTAAACCTCTATTTACACTTAATCTTAAGCTTAAAAACATAAAATTACGATAAGAAAATAGAAAGCGAAAGATGAGGTAGTCCTATTTTTAAATAGAAATGATATTAGTAAACAACGGGTGCCCCGGTCTTTTCTCTCCTGTCTTTCCTTTCAGAATGTGTCTGTCCTAAATCCCTCTCTACCCCTTGCATTAAACTAAAAGATATTCCTTAAACCCGTGTAAAGGAATAACAGAAGTGTTATCCCTATATTTTTTCTCCTGGTTTCCACTCAGGACTTTTTCCTTTAATCCTCTCTCGACCCCATAGCCAGCCCATATATTCATAAAGCTAAATAAATTTTGAAATAGCAAGCGCAAATTGTGACGAGCACTCGCCTTTGGCGTATCTAATGACGATGATTTAGACTTATAATGTCTGCCGGCTATTAAATTTCTACTTGCATTGCTGATGTTTCTCTCCTGACAGTTGGAGAATTCCCTATGTGAAAAAACGATACCAAGAACACCCCTACAGCCCTGAAGACCAATCAAGCAGAATTCTTTCATGGTTGGAGATCACCTAAGAATGCTGGTCGTTTTTAACTTCTTTCCGTTATTCTTGGTAATTCCCAAGAGCATTTATAAGGCGTTGTTTTTATTCGCTTTGAACAAGTTTCTCAATTCGCTGGTGAAAGTCTAAAGACGCAGAGTCTTTTATTGGCTAGCGATTAAATAATGAATTCGCGCGATAAAGCTTAACATGTTCTACATTACCGCTCGCATCTACCGTTTCACTGGCGAGTGGCGAATAGATGGCTAGTCCAGACGACGACGGGAGTGTGTGGAGGTGTTTTTGCTCTGCTACTGGGAAAATTGTCCAGTTTTCTTTTTTTTTATGATGGCACCAACACTAACTCGACTGTAAGGGAATTGAATACTCTCACCTTCCTTAAGATTATGGAAAACTGCCTCATCACATGGAACATTAAATTAAAAGAATATTCAAATAAGCCATTGCGTGATGCACAAATGCTCAACGACTTTGCCCAAGATCTAAGGAATAAGGGCAGCACAATTTAGTTTTCGAAATTACCAGATGAGAGCTATGCAACCAAGAATGAAATATATATATATATATATATATATATATATATATATATATATATATATATATATATATATATATATATATATATTCGAGAAGCAAATTGAATGAAAAAAATTCACATTACGCTTCAAGAGCATTAAGCACACCTGTTGGAACTTACAATAACAAGGTAAAATAAAGCAAGAAAAGTGGAATAAGCCCAGCATCTTGTATGTCGCAAGGCTGTGCTAGCATGATAAAGCGGATTCATTTATACGGCAAATCGAAGGGACTGATAAGAGTCCCCTATGGCTAACAAGCGAAGAGTGATCTTTAGTTTGGTCCGGGATGGAATAGCAGGTTGCATCAAGTGTCCTTTTTTATTTACTTATCTATTTATTTATTTATTGTATAAAAGTGTGTATCTTCATCCATAGCTCCTTTTTTTCGCACGTTAACTTCAGTACATTCCGGTATGCAGTTGAGTCCTCTAATGCCATTTCCTTCAGGGAATTGTCTGAAACCCCCCGAGCCTGCCATACACTTATTTTTCTTGGCTGTTTTCTCATAACAGAATCACGCATTGTGGCTTGGGGCACCCTTGCACAAGGGACAACAGCATCTCGAAGCACATTCTCCTGCAATGCCATGACGTCTGGGATTGCTCAAGAACGCTAGCGAATTCAGTTTTTTTTTTCCAGCATCGTGTAAACGGTTTACCTCTTGCGTCTTTGACAGCTTGAAATTAGCTCTAGGAGGGCGGCAAGACATAAGAAGCTAGCGTCTAGCGTCAAAAGCAGCGCCGCGTAAACAGGACTATACGAAGCTGGACTGCTTAATTTGTAATTTCCGAAATTCAATATACTTGTACAATTCTTTACAAATGTGATTTTTTGTGGTATTGTGAATTTGTGAACTACTAATGTTAAACAAATGCTAATAACTTATGGAACCTATAAACTCTCGCCAAGCTTTATTGCATAAGAGGTCGTACCTAAAAGGTGAAGAAATGTATCTAGTTTATTTATCTTCAGAATATATATTGTTATAGGGGTTTATCTGCAAAACCGTAGCAGTTTGTTGATAATATATTTCCGCCGGCAGTAAATGTATATGAAAATAACCAATATTTCAACATTTGGTAAAATTATACAATCATTTTACATCTACATGCTTTCTTCTTACAAAAACTATCACGGTTTGTGGCAACATTAATTTCACAAATATAAATAATATTTATGGACACATACAATGGTTATTTAATCATATTGATTATTGTGTCAAAAAATGCTACGTGACTTAAGGGGATACTACAGTAGTGGTGTGTTCCCACACCATAAACCACCTAACTTTAACCCTTAACCCTAACCAAAATATTTTTTTTATTGAAATATAGTTATCCAAGTACCTGGAGTGATAGGGTATCAGAATGTATATGATTATGGGGGATGAATTTGTGAACAAACAAACAAACAGACAGACAGACAGAGGCTACTACTTTATTATAGTAGATAAGGGGACCTCATGAATCCCAAAACATCAGAAATAGGATGGGGGCAGATCACAAGGGATTGAAAGCTTAGTCTTAAAGATGTGGAAAACCAAATTATTGAAAGTGTTGGTCTTGTTGGTGCATTACTTAACCGTTTACTCGGCAGCTATACAATAGACCATAATTTCTTCAATTTTCTCAAAGCTATTCAATAGATTCAACTGGCGAAGATTCCCGAAACTGCTTACGAAGTGTAGACAGTTTTCCAGAGTTGAAAAATAACGTTTTTGTTGCCTAAATTCAAGATTAATAGCAAAAATATTTCGTGGGAATGGTCTGTAATACTTTTATATTTACTCTGGAGTTTTGAAAAAGTGTCTCCCTTTGTCACTCTGGCCTTGAAATGACATGACGAAGAGAATGGCAAACTACAATAAACATATCTGCAGAACACGCAAAGAGAATAGAAGATGAAGACTGCAAATTGCTACAGTAATATCTAGACAAAATATGTGATTGGAGCCCAGTGCGGGAAATGGACTTTCATGCTAAGAATACAAAGTATTTGGAAATGGGCAGAAGTATATATATAAATATATAAATATATATACATATATATATATATATGTATATATATATACATATATATATATTTATACATGTATATATATGTATATATATATATGTATATATATATACATATATATATACATATATATATATACATATATATATATATATATATAAATATATATATATATAAATATATATATATATATATATCAACGATTGAAATTAAGCGAAACAGAAACAAAAAAACAACAAGATGTGCGACTGTTGGTTATGGATGTGTCGTCCGATAAATACATGATCTATATTATGAGTGTTGACGTACACAAAGAACCTTTTCACATGTGAGAAAGAACACAAATTTTAGTAACCAGATTGATCCTAAGATTGTGCGAAAAAATATATATATGACGAAAGATAAGAAGTATTGGAGGTGTCATCATGATCACACTATCGTGTACGATAAAGGAAGTAGATTTTATTCATTCATTTATTAATCGTAATTATTTCTATGTATTTATTTACTCATTTATTTGTTGTATTGATTTATTTTTATTTTATTTTATTTTTCTGAGACTGTAGGCATTGTTTCAAAGAGACCAAGAAACAATTTTCCATATATTGTGTCAACTCCTAACAGGCGTAGTCCATAAAGAAACGGAACCCGTCGAGTGTAGACCCTTTTCTATATATCACAATTAGCTCATACACAAACAACCTATGGATAATGCTGTGACCTGACACACACACACACACTTTACTCCCCGCCCACAAGAGTTGGAGTAACGACCCGCAGCGAAACTGAAATTACTTCTGCCCTGAGCGGGAGTCCATCTCGGACCGCTGATTTAGTAGGTTGCGAACGCTACCACTGCGCCGTCGGGCCACGTACAGTTTATGATTGTATATGTGTATATTTATCTAGTTCTACCTAGTCGCAGGAATCTTAACTCCTGTTTTCCAGTGTATGTGAGTGCGTCAGTGTGATTCACCATAGTCTTGGATCACGTGTTGGACTCGTGATCGACAGCTATTTCTCTCCCGTAAGAGAGCTCAGAGCTCACATATGACCGATCTATGGATAATGCTGTGACCTTACACGCACACACACCCTCAACTCCCCGTCCACGAGAGTTGGAGTAACTATTGATTAAGACACTTGCTACCTTGGACAGGCAACCAAATCCTTCCCTGTCGTTGGTGATAATGTATGCATCTTCAACACTTTTCCACATCTTCTTTTCTAGTCCTCTATGTAAGATTTCCACATTGTTCCAATCACGCAGGTGGCAGCATTTTTCTAAAGGATGAATCAGGGAGTTAGAACCTCTGTGGACTATCAGGTCATTCTTATACAAAGGAGATGAAAACAGCAACTGACTTGAAAGGTTGTGTAAGTGGAAACAGTTAAGAATCATTGATTTAATTTAAGTGTATGAGCTCTAGATGCCGAGAAATAAGTTAAATAGGAGTTAGATTCCATATCTGGGCGTTTTTTAAGTGTGTAAGGGTTAATATGATGTAATGTAACGCAATGTGTATTTTAGAACTTTGTTTGATAGATCCAAACAGAAACGATAAGCATCTCAGTGACACAGAAATATTGTAATTTTGTAATAAGCACATTTCGAAAAAAAGAAAGAGAAAATAATTAAAAATTAAGAATTATTCATCCCAGTTTTAAATACTCTAGGTCCCCCAAAATTGCAACTGAATTTGAAGATGACAAACATTTCATTTTAGAATGCCCGTTCATTTCACGCACATGACATATATAGTAGTATGTCATGTGTATGAAATGAACGGGCACTCTAATAGTAATATGCAGAGCAGGGTGCGTTCTTCGGTGCGTTCCGCTTTAGTATGGCAGCGGGTAGCGCTCCCAAATTATTAAAGCTTAAGAGACAGGTTTATACCGAAATAAAAGTCCGGTAGGCTACATACTATACCAAAGAAAAATCTCGTAGGCCACATACTATACCGGCACCTGTATTGCTTTAATAGTTTAGGAGCGCGCCCAGCTCTAGTAATGTGCATGATAAGCCACTGTTTTATAATTATCTTCCGGATAATCTGCCTGACGGTTGCATAAAACAAAGGGCGATATAAACAATTTTATCGCCCTTTTAACTATTTTATTATTATTATTATTATTATTTCGCATACGACCTAGATATGGACCAAAAGGGGCGGGGGAAGGGTTATTCTTTAGTAGGAAATTCGAAGTTTTCTTGTTTTTGTAGTAGATAACGAAGTCCACCCGGTCGACAAATGGTACGACCAAGCTCCAGTCCTCCCCAATTCAGGCCAAAACATCAAATTATTCTACAAATCCCACATGACTACAGAGTACAAAACAGAAGAGAAAATCATCAGGCAAATCATCAAACGTCATGTCAAACCTGCCAATCCTGTCGACCGGGTGGACTTCGTCATCTACTACAAAAACAAGAAAACTTCGAATTTCCTACTAAAGAATAACCCTTCCCCCGCTCCTTCTGAGTTGCAACGCAGCCATCTAGTGTATGAATTCTCCTGTAAACAAGGGAACTGTGAGTCCCTTCATTCTTCATACATAGGATACTGCACTACTAAACTCTCTAGAAGAATTACATTACACTTACAAAATGGTACACCTAAGACACACACAGAATCTCACCACAACACTATTCTTACCAGACAGACCATGGCTGAAAACACTAAAATCATAGGACAGGCTCAAGATACAAGACGGCTACAGATCCTCGAGGCCCTCCTCATTCAAGCCAACATGCCCACCTTAAACCTTCAGTCACAGGAATTCATGGTCATACCGTCCGCCAGGAGAGATGTGCTTCGCCCGAAGCCTAATACGCGACTGATGACCTCTACTCCCTGACGCATCGTTCCAAGCCTCTGATTGGCTGACCCATATACGGCGTTCTGTTCTCCCATTGGTTCCCTCACACCACAATTTCCTATTGGTTCTCTTTATGTTCACTATGATCCTCTCCTTTACTATATAAGTCTATGTATTCTGACCTTTTGTCATTGATTTTGAAAATGTACATAGTGTACGAAACGTCAAGCTCCAGTAAAACGCTACTCTTCTCCCTTCTGAGTTTGAATCATGTCCTTTGGACCTGCGATAGCAAACTTACCTCCTGAAGCCAAGTCTATAGTTAGACGTATTGAAACTCTACACAAGAAGATCATCAATGCATCAATTGCTATTTTCTTCAATGAAACCTGTCTACAGGAAAACCTGCTGCCGAAATATACAAATATATATATATATATACATATATATATATATATATATATATATATATATATATGTTGGTACATTGTGACAAGTTGATGAAGGTGGAAAAAGAAGTAACGGGTCTAGTTCAGAGTTCCTGAGTTTATTCCTGACCGGTTTCGCTCTATGCTAATTTAGAGCGAAACCGGTCAGGAACAAACTCAGGAACTCGGAACTAGACCCGTGACTTCTTTTTCCACCTTCATCGTATATATATATGTATATATATATATATATATATGTATATGTATATATGTATATATATATATATTACAATTAATCACAGTGAACGTGTGACTAAAAGATTTTGCAGAAACCACAGTGAAATCAAAAGATAATATAAATTTGAGTTAAAGTTTGCATAAACTAGGTAATTCATCATTAATAGATAAATCAAACAACACCATGACACTCTACCATAATATCTTGTTGCACCCAAATGTCTCAGAGGGGTTTTTGGTCACATACATGTCATCTTTATCTATTTTTCAATTTATCTATTTTGTTATAATTTTATGTATGCAGTATGTGCATTTCTAACGCTTTTGTATATGTATATATATATATATATATATATATGCATATATATATATATATATATATATATATATATATATATATATATATATATATATATATATATATATATATATATATGGGCACGACAGACATCGAAGTGGATAGATGTTGATGGGACCTTCCCCATTTTCTTGCTTCTGTATTTGTATTGTCTTCTATTGTTCTTCCTTATATTCTGAAGATGCCTTAATAGACGAAAGCGTTTAGTATTCCGGTCTTTTGATTTCCCTGTGGTTTCTGAAAAAAATGTATATATATATATATATATATATATATATATATATCTATATATATATATATATATATATATATATATATATATATATATATATGCTGTATATATGACCCACGCTAACAAACCCTAGACGTCGGTAATTACCTGCGAGTCGGACCAATAGAGAGTTTATGCACAATTTAATAATTCAGAGATTAGTCGAAAATAAATATTGTGAGTAGACATTTGTTTACACCACCCCCCACTGTGTTGACCGACGTTTCTAAGGCGACTGGAGAATGTGTGTGGATGATTATTTTATGTAAGGAAGGGAGGGGCGGGGGATGTGGGGTAGGGGAGAGTCAGTGTGTGAATGATATTTTGACGCAGACCGAAGGGATTTCTCCCTGTCTTCTCTTTTCCTGCATGAGCGGACGGAGAGAGGGGCCGCCGATTAAGTGAAGCGGCCTTGCTGTGGATGTGCTGTCTCGCTACATTGCTTCTGACCTAGGATAGTTAGCGGATGCAGGGATGACCCGTCATCCACGAGGAGCCGAGATGGGGGATGTGGTGGAGGGAAGTGAAATGGGTAGGAATAGCTACGTGCCTCTGCCTTGGCTACCTCCCTCATAAAGGGGGCGGGGGAAACTCTTGGTATATAAATAGATAGATAGAAGATGAAAAGTATAGTTATTTCGCTGCGGGGCTCTTCCTCAACTTCATATAATTTCGGGTGACGTCATATATATATATATATATATATATATATATATATATATATATATATATATATATATATATATATATATATATATATATATATAATGTGGATCCGAAGTCAGAGAAGAGATTTGAATTGGGAGGGGGAAAAACCGTTGGGAAAGTAGTCTATTCGTACGCTGCCAAACATCTCCCTTCTAGAACGTTCTCTTCCCATGTCATTTAGAAAGAGAAACACGAGGTTTCTGTCATTACACAGATTAGGAGTCGAGCAAAAGCCATCGGAAAACTTCAACAGCGATCCGCACAGTTCCTAAAATTTCAAACAAACATTGCTATGACGTCACACTTGATGGCGCAGTGGTAGAGTTCTTGTCAAATATTGTGAATTTGAAAAGCTATAGGACAATTTCGCTTACAGTATTCTAGACTTCACTAAGGACAATTCAACAATGTGTATAATATTCGTATAGGTTTAACTTCTCTTAGTTCATCATTCAACTTCTCAACATATGACGCAAAGTTAATATGACATTTGGAGATTCGAAAAATGAAAATTTGTAAACGAAGTAATTTCTACTCAAACGAAGTTACTTGAATCGTGTATGCGTGACCGGGGATTTACTCGATTGGTTATTTCTAATTCTGCATTGGATTTTTTTCTTTAATGTCACACCAGACTGTTTGAAATAATCTGCAAACTCCAGTAAGTGTCACTTTAACTCACTCAATTCATCTTCGTTCATTGGTTCGTCTTCATTCACTCAACGCCTTATCTTCAATCCCGTTTATTCTCTTAATATTGAATGGATCATTTTTGGTTAGGTAATATCACTTAAGCGTTTAAAACACGATTATCTTTTATCTCTTCAGCCTTGTTCCAATACCATTTATAAGGAAGGGGAAAATATATCAAGTCTTACGATCTGCCAATGACTGGTAGCAGTTATTTCGTGCTGTGTACCTCCCCGTATTGTCATACACTAGGAGACAATAAATCTAGGTCCAGTTGCTCCCCGTCGCGTATAGAATAGGGACGTGTAGGCCTACTTGCTCCGACCATATCCGTCCGCGGCCCCGTGTCCAGCTCCCATCAGGCAGACGAACATGACCTTAATGTATCTCCCCAGAGCTCCTGTTTTCCCCAGGTCACTCTGCTCTTCCTCTTGAGTGTTAGTGCTGTCGTCCTTGTTCTTGGAAGCCATTCTTCTACAATTAAGTTCCAACTCGAGAAAGGCGTGTCAGCTTCGGCCTACGTGTACAATGAGGTCTCTGTCAAATCTACTGCCCAGTGCGCCATAAAGTGTAAAGGTGGGTCACGCGCGCGCGCGCACACACACACACACACACACACACACACACACACACACACACACACACACACACACACACACACACACACACACACACACACACACACACACACACACACACACACACACACACACACACACACACACACACACACACACACACACACCTTGTTATTAGGGACAAGGGGGATTTATTTTGTCCACACCTGACTGATAAAGTATTACTGGCTAGACAGTTAATACTGGCTCGCGACTCAGGGAAATGATGATGTACGCGTGTGGTTGATGACGACTAATGGTAGCTATTCCTCACTAAATATGCAACGACACCAGTAATTCAAAATCCAGAGCATTTTTATGACACATGGCGAACAATTAATAGGATAAAAGTTTGTGATGAACAACTGTCGAAACCATTCTCTTCGAGTGATATTTTAATAATTTAAGGATGCATCTTTCACCCTCTACTCCAGCTTGTCGTTTGTTTATGATGTCGAAGTTTCTAAAGTGCTGCACATTCACAACCTACACATACACTTCTAGTTTCACTTTTGCAAGTCATATGTACGGGTTTGTTTCTGAAAATCAAACTTTGCCCCAAATCAGACCTGATGTTATCCTTAACTTTAGAAAGGAGTGATACATAGCACCTTTACACACTGCATGAACTATGTATGGGAAACAGGTGCACCGAACAATAAGGCACTGGAGAGAAAGGAAGATCCACATAACATATATGGGATGAAAAAAAAAAAAAAAAAAAGGAAGGGAGGTGAAACAAAGAAGAAATGAAAACGAGGACGATTCTTAGAATCTTAGACCGTGTTTTTGCTAACCGAATCTCTTCCTAATATCCTCTTTTCTTCCTCCATGCCCACGACGTTACTAGTTTCGGCGAATTGCCAGGAACTTCTTGAATCAGGATTCACAACCGACGGCATTTATGCCATCGATCTGCAAGGTCTCGTCTTTCAGGTAAAAACTGACACAGCATTTTCAGAAATTTGTAAAGGTATATGGATAATTATCAGGCAAATGAGTACATGAAAATAACAATAATGATTATGATAATAGTGTTGATAATGTATTGATAATGATTGCATTAATGATAACAATAATGATAATGAAAATGATAAGTGATAATAGTAATAATAATAATAATAATAATAATAATAATAATAATAATAATAATGATAATAATGATAATAATGATAATAATGATAATATTGATAATATTGATAATAATGATAATATTAATAATGATAATAATGTTAATAATGATAATAATGATAACAATGATAACAATGATAAAAATGATAACAATGATAACAATTATAACAATGATGACGATAATGATGATAGCAATAATGATAATAATAATAATAATAATAATAATAATAATAATAATAATATTGATAATGATAATAGTAATAATAGTGATGATAATAAAATATATATATATAATAAAAGTTATAACGTTTCTTCTCAATGAAACATAATCCATCTGCTTATTTATTTACTCTTTACTTATATTGGCATGTATAATTTTGTATGTGTTTATATTTTGGTAGGTGCGTATATCTGTATTTTCATTTGTGTAACAGCACCCCACGGAGGTCATAATATAATTGATGTGACTTTTCCTAGTTTCTTATTTCTGTATATATGCTACCTTTACTGATTTTCCTGTATACTCTGAAGATGCCTTAATAGACGAAAACATTTAGTATATCGTTCTTTTGATTTCCTCGTGGTTTCTGAAAAATATGTATGTACGTACTGTATGTATGTATGTACGTATGTATGTGTTTTGTGTGTGTGTATGTTTGTAACAATAATAATAATAATAATAATAATAATAATAATAATAATAATAATAATAATAATAATGATAATAATAATAATAATAATAATAATAATATACGGTTTATTGGGTATTGCAACATTACTGCTGAAAATATATAGCCTACAGAATTAAAAAATTATAAAACTATGACAGTAAAATGATGTTACAAGCATTAAAATACAAAACAAATCAGTGAGCTAAGGAATAGCTGTGTTGTACAACATTGTTATTTCTTGTTGAGTCCACAAATTTCGGTATGAGGTTCTTCTTATCTTCTTATACCGGTCGGTGCGGACTATGATCAACTTGATGGTACTGTGGTGCCGCACCTGTCGCCGTGGTGTTGGTACTGCAGGGAGTAGCAGGTCCCGGTGTCGAAGACATTTCACTAGGGTGACCGCAAATGACCTTAGACGCTGAAGGTAACGGTCAGCAAGTGTTGGAAGTCCGAGTGTGGTGAGAGCGTGCCGATAGGTGATGTATTCATTGCCAAGGATTGTGCGACATACTCGTTTCTGCATTTTCTCCAGCTGTCGCTACTGCGTGACTGTAAGTGAGGAGCCCCAGGAAGGTGACGCATACATCAACTTGGGTAAAATGAAGGAGGTGTAGATGATTTTGATATTTTCAGCCTGTGCCCCTAATGATCTCAGGCGACGCAGCATATACGGCTTGTAGGAGGCTGCCCTGACGGTGTTGGCGTTGTTCTCCTTCCAAGTCAACTTACTGTCGATGGTTATCCCCAGTAGCTTAGTTGACTGGACCACCCGTAGGGGTTGGCTTTCAATTGTCAGCAGGGGGGTGGGCGAGAGCACGTCATTGGAGGTGTGGAAGTGCATTACCATAGTTTTCTTGTGGTTAATGGTGACTGCTGTGCACTGTCCATGTGTGTAGCCTGTACAGCGTGTCCTGCGGTGGGTTATAGTCCAGGTCAGTGTTGGACACAGGGATCCCCACCGTGCAGTCATCAACATATTCCCACCTGTGTGTTGTGCCTCACAGGGCATCTTCGATGAGTATTAGGGAACACTATGGCCCCATTCTTGTTCCCTGTGGTACCCCACAGGACAGGTGCTGGACTGCAGAGACGTGTCCCTGATATCTAACAGCTTGACATCGGTCCATCAGGAAGTCAGATAGCCAAGCCACCAAGGAGGTAGGAAGGCAAAGGTGGATGGCTTTGGTGATGATAGTGGTGTGATCAACAAGGTCGAAGGCTTTCTTGAAGTCAATGAACGCCACTGCAAGTGAAGTCTTGTGCTGTTCGAGATTTTTATAGAGAAAGTCAAAAGCTAATAAGATAGTGAGTGGTGGAGGATGTTTTCACGTTACCAAATTGTTGGGATCAATGAATTTACTGGTTTTTGAGTATGCTCACTCGAAGTCAAAATCCTCACAAATAAGACTAGGAATGGGAGTGATAGTAATGGGTCTGAGATCACTAAAGGACTGGGGTTTGGAAGTTTTGGGGATGGGAGTATGTCTTCCAATCCGTGGGACATTTACTCTGATTAAGTGCGGCATTGATTATTGAACAGATCGGGATGGCAAGTTCACGAGCAAATTCACGTTAAAGTTTGATGTGTAAGTCTACGGGTGTAGAGGAACGATTTGGCTTAATGCTGCCGGGCTTTTTGGAAACCTGAAAAACATGAACTGTCAGGGGGTGGGGGGCGAGGAAAGCAGGGAGGAGAGAAAGGTCAATCCTGGGCATCGTTTAACAGATGGATGCAAAGTGGTCGTCTATTTGCTCAGCCGCACGGTCAGGTGATAGTTGTGATAGGAGTGGGATGTCAGATGCCTGCCACATACCGCACAAACTTTTAACCCTGTTTTAAACTACAGGCTGCTGTTCTGCTGAAAGTGCTTGATCTTACTGGGGTAGTACATTTTCTTGGCTCTTTTGTGTGTTTGTTTGTGTGTGTGTGTGAGTGTATGTGTATGTATAGGTGTAGAAAACACTGTGACCGATAATGTCGCATGTAACTATTGAATAAAGTGACGTCCACGTTCTGCCAGGTATACTGCGAGCTCTCTGGCAGCGACGCCGGGTGCAAGATCTAAGAATATAAGGTCTAACCACTTCCGACCGAATTTCGAGGGAGTTGGCGCAGCGGGCCCGTGAACGTCACCTGGCTGTTCAAAGTGGGGTTAGCGGGTCCTATAGCTGTCAGTTGAAGTTGGTCCGTCGTTCGAAAATGACGTCGCCTTCGCTCGCACCGCTCCACTCAATTAGTTATATTCTGACAAATATTATATAAAATATATATATAAATATATATAAAATATTATAGTTCCTGTCTATATATATGAATATATAATATATATGATATATAATATATATATATAATATATAAAATATTATAGTTCCTGTCTTCCTTGGCGTTTCACAGTTTTCTTCAGTGTATCACAAAGAGAAAATGGACGCATCCAAATGACGTCAGAAGCTGCGCAGAACTGCTCCAGCGGTTAGACCTGTTTACTTAGACCTTGGCCGGATGGACGGTGCTGATGCGCCGAGCCCCAGCCGACGTCCACATCAACTTCAACCGAAAATGGGACGACTACAAGAACGGATTCGGGAACCTGTCCTCAGAGTTCTGGCTCGGTCAGTTACACCTTCAGCCCGCTGGGAACGACCATGGGATGTGTTTGAATTTTTGCTGGTCGTCACGTATAATTTCGTTAGATTCTTAAGTTATAAAATATCTATGTATGATTGATTTTCGACTGCGAGTCTGCAATTTAAACACATACTGGTACTACACATGACAGTGAACTGCATGGTCATTAAAGTCACCATTTCAGAGGTGAAAGATTTTTTTTCCTTGACCGCTTAACCATTAAACATTTTTTTATAATATTTTAATCCCCTCCGCCCTCCCGCACAAATTCCCTCGGACACCCATGGGAACGATCCCTTGGTTGAATAAAGTTCGTAAAGATCGCTACTTTGTGCTAAGTGCCTTTGGTGTGATGAGAGTATTGTCATTGTTATCATTATCATTATTGTCATTGTTATTATTATCATCATCATCATCATTATTATTATTATTATTGTTGTTGTTTTGTTATTATTAGTATTAGTATTATTGTTATTATTACTATCAGCAGCAGCAGCATCATAAATCATACATTATGGCCAAAGGGTGAAGGAAGTGGCCGAGTCCAAGGGCACATTCACCCACATTCAACCATTGACCCTCTCAGCATATCATGGCCGTCTCTGTTACCCGCCACATTGTTCGGGTCAAAACCAATGCAGCGAGACACAGCACCACAATAGCAGGACCCAACAGCTGATGCTGGTCCAACCCCACAGTTTCATTATATGATACCCCCCCACCCCCACCTTCCTCTCCCTCTCAATGCATTCCAAAATTCTGCAGAGCAGCCAGGAACATCCCTCCACATATCTCGCTATACCTATCATTATAACACCCTTGTTATCAATATGATTATATCATTATTACTTTTATCGCTATATGAATTTATGCTGGTGTGTCCACACCAGGGCTGGAGAAGATGCACCTTCTGACGAAGTCTCGTGCTGTCGAGATGCAAATTGATGCCGAGGACTTTGAGGGTGCCACCAGGAGCTACCGCTATTCGTCCTTCACCATCGCTGACGAGGCCGACAACTACCGGTTGAACTACGTCAGCTACCTCGGAGTAATAAGTAAGTACCTGCTTTAATCACCGATATATATCTGACATACAGCTTTACACCCATCTTACATTAAATCAGGCCAAAGTTTTTCCCTTTTCTTACTCATGTGTGGAGCTGATTTATCATTTTCCTTATTTCGTCAAATGTGCAGTTCTTTATATTTCACCGTTTTCTTTCCCTGTGTCTGTTTCACCCAGAATATCTAATAAATGACAACCCACACGGTTTTAGATATAGACAGCCTACCATGACTGATCTAGTAGTTTTTCAAAACAGTTGTCTCAAACTACGACCTATTAATCAGCATAGGTTTAATCAATCTTAACTTTGAAAGGACTTCTTATGTTGTTTCACACGCGATACTGCTAACTAAACTGACTTTGCATATCACATAATCAAGACTAGTATTGGCCAATCGTAAACAGCGAAAATATGTTACTAGTGGAGTTCCTCAGGGTTCCCTTATTTGGGCCTCTTTTGTTCGTAGCATGTACTCGTACCAGCACCATACATCATAGAATAAATTCTATTACATCTAAATTTGCTCGCCGTATTAGGTTGTATAAAATAACAAATTATCACTCGCATAGGTTTAAAATTTGAGAAAAAAATAGATGGTCTATTGCGGTGATCTGAAGAATGACGTATGTCAGTTTATAGTTGTGTGCACAGATTAAGAAAAAATGAATTACAAATTGATTGAGTTATTTGGAAAAAAATGGGGAGTGTAAAATATCTTGCTGTAATCATCTGTAACGACCAAAGTATTGTATTTTTGCCCCAGAAAGAATAAATGAGGTTCTACGACTGATAACACGATATTTCGACCTCAAACATTTAATTATCATCAACCAAATACACAAACCAATAATACGCCCACGTTTGGAATATGCTGTTTCCCATATAATCGCCAAATCTCATTAAAGATATTAATCGATTGAAAAAAGCGGCAAGTACTAAAGCTGAAACCAAAAATCAGAAACAAATCATACGAAAACCGCTTAAGACATTCGCATTTATTTCTCATACAAAAACAGTCTCAGGAATTGGCCAAAATTAATGTAGGCTTTCTAGATATTAAAGGGAATCTATTATATGATAACTGAGAAACATGTCACACTAAATGCTAACAACATAAGAAATAATGGACGCAATTTGATCTAGAATTAGCGACAAAGTAGCAATCACAAACTCAGTTAATGGCATATACTTCTTGGAGAGGCGACGGAATGTAGTACAGTTTGAATATCTAACATTTATATGAACACTTAAAAATTATGCTATAATGTTTACCAAATGGTAATTACAGTTGTTTGTTTACTTGCTCCTCTGTGTGTTTATTTACTTATTTATTCATTCATGAATCTGTTTGAATGTTTATTCATTAATTTATTTATCTATATAATAATTTATTATCTATTCATTTATATATTTATTTATCTATTTATCATTTGTCTATTTGTTTATATATTTATCTGTTTGTGTTTATTTACTTATTTGTACATTTGTATATTTATTAGTTACTTTATCAATTAATTCATCATGTATCTATTACTTCTCTCGTTGCAGCGGAGTGCCTGTACAGGGCTAAGGGATCAAGTTTATTTACTTATTTGTACATTTATATATTTATTAGTTACTTTATTAATTAATTCATTCATGTATCTATTACTTTTCTCGTTGCAGAGGAGTGCCTGTACAGGGCTAAGGGATCAAGTTTCACCTCTATGGATAGAGACAACGACCAAAGTTCAACCTCGAACTGTGCATCAGATTACAAGGGTGGTTGGTGGCACCGGGAATGTCATAGTGTAAGTACAATAGTTTGCCATATCACCCACCCACCCCATACTATGTGCCACTGTTTGCTGTCACGCTCATGTTTACATACAACTCCATGATGAATGGTGTAGAAAGACCTTGGTGCTGTTATCTCAAGTGATCTCAAACCAAGCAAACAGTGATCGAAGGTTATAAAAAGTGCAAATAAAGTGATTGGACTTATAGGTAGTGCTTTTGAGTTTAGCACTGAAGAAATCATTCCTAATATTTACAATGCTTTAGTCAGAAATAACCTAGAATACTGTGTACAGTGCTAGTCATCAAATTACAAAAAAGATATACAGAAGTTAGAAAGAGTGTAGTGTAGAGTAACAAAGTTCATTCTTTGGTTGCTGAACAAACCGTACGAAGAGCGCTTAAGTGAACTAAATTTGTTTAGTCTTTCGAAACGGAGATTGAGAGATCTAATTAACGTATTCAAAATTGCCAAAGGGATTGAAAACATGGATGTGGAAAAATATTTTTAAAATGACACCTCCAACACAACTGGGAGTAATGGATGCAAAAATGTAGGAAATTTATTTATTTCAAACAAACGTGGCAAAATACTCTTCCTTCAATCACGCCGTTAATATATGGAAAAGCCTACCATCAACGTCATCGATTGTTCCACTGTAGAGGTATTCAAAAAACGTCTCGACATTTACTTAGACACAAATTCCCGATTAGAATTATCTGCTTCTATATAGATTTAGGGGGAAAAGAAGAAAGAAAGAAAGAAAGAGAGAAAGAAAGAAACGTTATGTACCGAAACAGCCATGTAAAACCAATAGGTCGAAGATTGATTGATAAAAGAAATGTTCATTTTTCGTAAATATTCATAATTCGTGTTGCATTATTGATATTGATCTGCATGATGAAAAAACAAATGAAAATTCATTTTATTGTGAGGACTCGTTTAAATTTGAGCTTAATAAACCCAAAAAGTCACCAGTTAAATGTTCAGCTAGTAAATGTTTTGTTTAATTTTCCCAGGGTTCTTGGCTTGTACTTTACAAATATACCACTGCATCATTTATTTCCAGGTGAAAATAATCGATTATTAATCATTTATTGGCCGCAGGAGGAACCGAAGTAATCGATTACACACACACACACACACACACACACACACACACACACACACACACACACACACACACACACACACACACACACACACACACACACACACACACACACACACACACACACACACGCACGCACGCACACACACACACACGCACACACGCACACACACACACACACACACGCACTCACGCACACACACACACACACGCACACACACACACACACACACACACACACACACACGCACTGGTCGAAGTGACAGCAAAGTTTGGAACTCCATGAAATATTCAAATTTCGTCGATCTCAACGACGAAGGAGTACCTTTGTTGTATTAGTAGGGAAGGGGAAAGCTCGTGGTGTAGTGCGAAGGTGAAGAAAAAGGAGAAAGGGAGGGATTACCGAGGAAAATGGAAGGAAATGAAGAAGGAAACGAACGGGCTCCCCCGGACGTCAGAAGAAATGTCAACAAGAGGGCTGCAGACGACGCAGGTGAAGTCGAAAATATCAGTAAAGGCACTTACTTCTTACTTACTTCTTACTTCAGCTCCCAGTAGTAGGCGTTATGCCTGTCAGTGGTCCCAGCATGTTCCTCCATTTGGCTCTATCATGGAAGGCCCCTTCCTCCCTCAGAGTTTCGATGTTGGGCAAGTCATGTCTGCTGAGGGCTTCTTCAACATTTTCTTTCCATCTCTTTCTCGGTCTTCCTCTTGGCCTTCTTTCGCCCGGCATCCACTCCCAGCATCCCCTTGCAATTCTTTCTTCATCCATTCTTTCTAAATGTCCTAACCATCTTAACTGGGCAGCATCTATTTTGCTTAGCATGGAACAGACGCCAATGCTTTTCCTTATGTCTTCATTTTTTAATTTATCTCTCCTCGTCTTTCCAACTATGGCTCTTAATGGTCTCATTTCCGCTGCCTGAATCCTGCTTATGTCTACTTTTGTCATTACCCAACTTTCTGAGCCGTATGTTAGGGTAGGAGACAAGACAGTATTGAAAATGATTCTTTTCACTTCTAAAGGTACATGTTTTTCTTTTATTATTGGCCAGAGAGCTCTAACATTTGCACTAAATTTATTTATTCTTTCTGAAATATCTCTCTTATTTCCACCCTCCTTAGTGACTACACTTCCAAGATATTTGAAGATGTTTGTATTTTTTACCATCTTATTTCCTATGGTGATGCTAAACTCGTGTTCCTCTCTTCTGCTAACGGTCAGTATCTCTGTCTTTTCTACATTCATTTTCATGCCTTTCCTTATAAAGCACTCATTCCACCTTTTTATGTCTTCTTCAATCTCTTCCCTATCTGTGCTCCATTCAGCTATATCATCTGCATAAGCCATTATTCTGTTCTTATAATTTTCTTCTTTACCTTCTTTAAAATCCTCTATTACAGTTTCCATATATGCTATAAAAAGCAGAGGGGATAACACACTTCCTTGTTTAACCCCTGTTTCTACAGGGAACCACTTTTCTGCCCCCTTTGATGTTCTAACACTGCATACACAGGGGTAATACAAACTTTTTATAGCTTTCTTTAGATGTCCCTTGATACCATACCTCTCCTCTATACATTTCCATACCTTTTCTCGAGGTATTGAATCAAAAGCTTTCTGTAAATCAATGAAAGCGATGTATAGGCTTTGGTTATATTCCCATGCCTTCTCTATTATCATCCTTAGTCCAAAAGTTAAATCCGTTACTGATCTATTACTTCTATAACCATGCTGCTCTTCTCCTAATGAAGGTTCTACTAGGTCTCTTACTCTTCTCTCAATTATTCTCTCGTATAGCTTTGTGATGTGGGGTATTAGGGAAATCCCTCTATAGTTGTTACAATTTCCAGCATCACCCTTACCTTTGAAAATTGGGACTATTAGGGTTTTACCCCACTCCTCTGGTATTCTTCCTTCTCTATAGATCTTATTTATGAGCTTCAATATATTTTGCTGTACTACATTTCCCCCTTCCTTTATTAGCTCTATTGATATTTCATCTACTCCTGGTGTTTTGGAATTCTTCATTTCTCTCAATGCCCATTCAATTTCTTTTTGTGTGATTTCATCATGTTCTCCATCTAAATCTTCCTCCGCCTCTTGCCATTGTTCCTCATTTCCTGCATTTAGGAGCTCCTGGAAGTATTCTGTCCATCTGTTGTCTATCTCATCCTGATCTGTAAGAACATTCCCCTCTAGGTCTTTAATGTTATATTGTTTTGCCTTGCCTTTTCTATATGACTTTGCTATACCATATAGTAACTTTTTCCCTTTCTGCAAATCCTCTGTCAATCTCTCTCCCAGTTCTTTCCATGTCTCTGTCTTTGCTCGATATTTTGCAAGATTTGTTTCTTTCCTTGCCAGTACATATTCTGCTCGGCTTTCCGGTGTTCGTCTTCTTAGCCACTTTCTTAACTTTAAAGTTTTGTTTTTTACTGCCTGTTTGACCTCCTCATTCCACCAAGGTGTGTGTCTTCTCCTATTTCCTCCGATCCATTCTACCCCTAAAGTTTCTTCTGCTACTTCACTGATTGCTTCTTTCAAAATGTCCCATCTTTCTTTTTCCTCATCATTTTGCTTCTCTAATTTTTGTGTAAGTTTAGTTTTATAAGCATTCTTTTTATCTTCCTCTTGCAAACTTTTTGTTTTAAATATTTTTCTTTTTCTACATTGCCGTGGTTTTACCTTACCAATCTTAAGATCAGCCACCAGTAACCTGTGATCTGAATCTAAACTCACTCCTGGTATTACCTTTATATTGGTGAATATTCTTCTGTCTGAACATATTATGTAATCGATAATTGATTTTTGATCAAACTGTCCTGTATTTTGATTCCATCTATATCTAGTGAATTTATGTTCCTCTTTATGTTGATAAAAGCCATTCATTATTTTCAAACCGTTCCTCATGCAGTAATCTATCAGTTTTTCTCCTTCCGAGTTTCTCGTCCCTTCGCCAAATGTCCCTATTATACTTTCTATTCCTTCTCTTTCCTTTCCTACTCTAGCATTAAAATCACCAATCAAAAGTCCTATATCGCCATCTAGAATCTCATATTCTTCCTCTAAAAGATCCAGGAAATTTTCTTTTTCTTCTTCAGGACATCCCTGTTGTGGTGCATACACTTGATATATATTGTACTTTCTTCCTTTTATTCGTATTGTACACTTCATTAATCTTTCATTGATCAATTTCACCTCTTGAATATACTGCGTCAGTCTTGGTCCCACTATCATAGCTACCCCGTGCCTTCTCCCTCTCTCTTCTGATCCACAGTACATTAAGGTATATCCCCCTCCGAGGTCTCTTCCTTCATCTTTTCCCCAATGTCTTGTCTCTGCCATTCCTATAATGTCTATCTTTCTTTCATTCATCATCTCCAAGATTTCTTCCTCTTTGTCTCTATATGTTGCGATGTTAATAGTTGCAAGTCTTACTTTGTGGAGTGTCTTGTGCGAATTTCCTTTACGTTTCCGATTTCGTTTACCAAAGCGCCGTCTGGATTCCGAGGCTGGTCGTGGAGTTTCACGAGCAGAAGACTTTTTACATCACCGGCTAGCTAGGCCTGTCGTAGCAACCCTTCTCCTTTCTCATCCGGGCTTGGGACCGGCAATGGCAAGGCACTAAAATTAGAAATATTGATAAGAACATCACAATAGAAAGTGAAGATAATAATTTCCATGGACTTAGTGTGGGAGGGGATGCCAACCTCCCACGATATGAAAATCTCTAGAGAAAAACTAGAGAAAATGATCGAACACTGGGAGGTTAGGTTCAGCCAACTTACACGGATTACGCAAAGAGTTGATAAATTGGAAGAACTAAAGAAGGAGAACCAAAACCTAAATAAAGAAATAGAAGAATTAAAAAGACAGTTAAAAGAAGTAAAAGATGAGAATGAGGAATTAAAGAATAATAATAAAGAGAATAAAGAGTCCATAGCAAAAGAAGTACAGGGTTGGAAAAAAGTCCAAGAGAACAACAAAATTGTATTTAGAGATATAGTGACACAACAGATGAAAGAACAAACTAAGGACACAGTTATTAAAGTGATGAGAGAGAAGGAGAATATAGTAAGAGACTTAGCGGACAAAAAGAAATGTATAATTATATTAGGGATGGAAGAGAAGCATAATCCAAATAGGACTACATGAGTAAAAGAGGAGAAGGGAAAGATAAACAAGATATTAGAAGTAGTTTAAGAGGATGAACAAGAAACAGAGAAAGAAATTGAAGAAATATATAGAATAGGGAAATACAATACAGATAAGACCAGACCAATTAAGTTTAAAACATTCAGGTCACAAACGACAGCAGAGAATGTCTTATCAAAACAGGGTACCTAACAAAAAGTGATCAGTATAATCAGGTATGAATAAAAAGAGAGATGAAGAAAGAGGAAGGAGAGGAAGATAAAACAAAAAGAATAGAAGCTAAGGAAAAAAAAACAAGAACAGAACAGAGTCAGACAAAGAGAAATTCTATTGGAGAGTAGTGGATATGAAAGTGAGGAAATGGTTCATAGCAGAGAAAAACGGAAGGAAAACAGAAAACACGATGGAAGTAGCAGAAAATTAAAAGTGTCTTACACAAATATAGATGGCTTAATAACAGGCTTCAACGAACTGAATGATTACCTGAAGGAAAAAGAACCGGACATAATGGGAATTGTAGAGACAAAATTGAAAGGTCCACTATCACCCAACAGTGTAGGACATGGTGCATATAATTATTGGATTAGAAACAGAGAGGTAAAACAAGGGGGTGGAGTTATGTTCCTGACTAAGAAGGATATAAATGTGAGGAATGTCACATATGGAAAGAATAGAGTAGAGATGATTATGATGGCAGTGGAAGACAGGGATTGGAAGAGCAGGAAGTTTGTAGTAAGTTATGTGCCTCCTAAAACGGCTACATGGGAAGAGAGAGAACACAAAAATATGTTAGAAGACACAAAGATAACACTAAATAAGATAATGGAAGATAGAGGAAGAATAGTTATAATGGGTGACTTTAATTGTAAAGAAATCTGCTAGGAAGAGATGACAGCAAAGGGTGGAGACGACCAATGGGGAAATGTACTACTTGATATGATTAGAGAACATACAATGACGCAATGGATACAAGTGAATACTAGGTATAGAAATGAAAAAAAACGATCAAGACTGGACCTAATAATCACATCAGAACCCGAAATAGTGGACAAGATTGAATATAAGACACCAATTGGTAAAAGTGACCACATATTGGTTGAACTGGAACTAAATGAAAAATACATGGAAAAACCGAACAATGTAGTAAGGGAAGATTGATGTATGGATTTTTTTTTTTTTTTTTTTTTTTTATAAGAGAATTTTTTCTAAAAGCAGACTGGGAAAGGATACACAAGGAGGAAACAACAGTAGAAGAGAAATGGAATATTTTGACAAAATTTATAAAAGAGTGGAAAAGTATGTTCTAAGACAAAAACAAGAAAAAGGATATGTAAAGTGTTGGTACAACAAAAGATACAGCGAGTTAAAAGACAAAATGGAAGAAAAAAGACCTGAAAAATGGAAATATATACTAGTTATAGAAATCAATATGTACAAGTGTGCAGAGAAGAAAAGAGAAAATACGAAAAAGATGTCATAGAAAAATTTAAAGATCAACGAAAACTATTTTATATATTTGTAAACAAACAAAAAAACAAGAATTAGAGAAACTACGACAAGGAGGAGTTGAATACACAGAGGAAATAGAAATGGCAGAAATTATGAACAAGCATTATAAATCGGTGTTTACGAGGGAGAACATGCAACTTAAGAATATCGAGTGGGAGGAGAAAGTCCCTATGAAAGAGATAGAAGTAACAAGGAATGAAATAATGAATCACCTGAGTAATCTCGATGTCAGAAAATTGTATGGACCAGATGAAATGGCAAACTGGATATTGAGAGAATGCAGGAATGAACTAACAGACAAAATACATAGTCTAATAAGCAGTTCATTGAAAGAAGGAAAAGTTCCAGAAGATTGGAAAAGAGCAAATATAGTACCAATATATAAAGGGGGAAACAAGGAAGACCCTACTAACTATAGACCGGTCTTTCTTACAAGTACGATAGCTAAAATTTGTGAAAGAATTATCAAAATTAGATGGGTAAGGCATTTGGAAAAAACAACGTACTAAATCCAAGGCAATTTGGATTTAGACAAGGACGATCATGCATCACAAACTTAATGTGCTTCTATTCAAGGCTAATAGATGTAATACAAGAAAGAGATGGATGGGCTGATTGTGCATTTCTAGACCTGAAAAAAGCTTTTGATAAGGTGCCACATAAGAAGTTGCTAAAGAAATTAGAAACTGCAGGAGGAATACAGGGCAAACTGCTGAAGTGGATGGAAGACTTCTTGCATGAAAGAAAAATGAGAGTGGTGATAAAAGACAAACATTCTAATTAGGATGAAGTGATTAGTGGAGTTCCACAAGGAACAGTTCTGGCCCCAATAATGTTTGCTATATATATTAATGATATGGATGAAGGAATTGAAATTTATATTGATTTTTTTTTTTTTTTTTTTTTTTGCGGACAATGCAAAAATGTTGAAAAAGTGAACACTTCAGAATATTGTGAGTCGCTGCAGAGTGATCTCAATAAAGTATGGGAATGGAGTTGGAAGTGGGAGATGGAATTCAATATTAAGAAGTGTAGTATAATGGAATTCGGAAGCAAAAAAGAATAGTGGGATGATATAAATTGGGAGAGGAAGAAATTAAAAAAGAGAATGAGATGGACCTGGGAATCATTATTATGTATAATATATCCCCTGAGAAACATATAGAAGTTTTTTTTTTTTTTTTTTTTTTTTTGAGAAACGAGAAATATAAAAGCTGGGGGAGAAAAAATGCTACGCCCCTTTTTAAGGAAAATAAAATATCAAAATCATACAGGGTATTGATGTTCTCGCAAGTCATCTATATAGGCGATTTGTGCTGGTGTTAAATTTCCGTTCAAAACACCCTTTTTATATTTTTTAATTCTTTTTTTTTTTCCTTTAATTAATAACTTTTTTTTTTTTTTTTTTTTTTGCTTGCTTTTCTTGTTTCAAAACTTTGCGAATCGTTAAAGCTTTTGCTTTGGCCTCTCTCCGTTCCTTTCTAGCCTCCTTCTTCTTTATTCGTTCTTTTTCTTCTTCTTCTTCGAGTTCTTCTTCTTCGAGTTCTTCTTCTTCGAGTTCTTCTTCTTCTTCTTCGAGTTCTTCTTCTTCTTCTTCTTCGAGTTCTTCTTCTTCTTCGAGTTCTTCTTCTTCTTCTTCAAGTTCTTCTTCTTCTTCGAGTTCTTCTTCTTCTTCGAGTTCTTCTTCTTCTTCTTCTTCGAGTTCTTCTTCTTCGAGTTCTTCTTCTTCTTCTTCTTCGAGTTCTTCTTCTTCTTCTTCGAGTTCTTCTTCTTCGAGTTCTTCTTCTTCTTCTTCTTCTTCTTCGAGTTCTTCTTCTTCTTCTTCTTCGAGTTCTTCTTCTTCTTCGAGTTCTTCTTCTTCTTCTTCAAGTTCTTCTTCTTCTTCTTCTTCGAGTTCTTCTTCTTCTTCAAGTTCTTCTTCTTCTTCTTCGAGTTCTTCTTCTTCTTCTTCTTCTTCTTCTTCTTCTTCGAGTTCTTCTTCTTCGTTCTTCTTCGAGTTCTTCTTCTTCTTCTTCTTCTTCTTCTTCTTCTTCTTCTTCGAGTTCCTCGAGTTTTTCTTTTTCGAGTTCTTCTTCTTCTTCGAGTTCTTCTTCTTCTTCTTCCTCGAGTTCTACTTCTTCTTCTTCTTGTAACATAACGAACTTTCTTGCTTGTTTTGAAGTGTTCCTGAGGTTTTAAATGACGTAAAGGAAAATAACGTGTTAAATCCGACTAAATTCTTTAGAAAGCGATTCGATAAAGGGGACGTTCCGTTATATAAAGCCTCAAGATCGCCGTTGAGTTTCGTCGCTAAAAACATTGGTGTTTGTCCCACATTACAACATATGGTTCTACGTTCTTTTTCCCATAGTAACGCTTGACAAAACTTACATCTGAATGTTCCAATTTCACCGATCGAATGAAGTGGAACCCCTTTCTTATCAGTCTCTCGTAAAGATCCTATGTAAACCGTGGATAACCTCTCTAACGACTCCACAAATATTTGTTTATTTCTTATTGAGTTTGTTACGTTGTTCTCGCAAGTCATCTATATAGGCGGTTTGTGCTGATGTTAAACCCCCATTTAAAATACCCCCTTTGGATTTTTTTCATTCCTTTTTTCCCCTAAGCAATAACTTTTTTTTAGCTTACTTTTCTTGTTTCAAAACTTTGCGAACCGTTAAAGCTTTTGCTTTAGCCTCTCTCCGTTCCTTTCTGGCCTCCTTCTTCCTTGTTCGTTCCTCTTCCTCGGCTTTTTTACGGTCCTCTTTTTGAATACGAACCATTTCAATTTTCTTTAGTCGTTCTTTCTTGTCTTCAATACGTTTCTTAATCATTAAATCTTTCGCTTCTTGAATTACGTTGACGTTTTCTTCCACTTTCGTGTCAGTGCTTTTACTAATTTGATCTCTTACTTTTTTAATAACGTACTTGTTAACTCGATCTATTCGCCTCTGGGCTTTAAAAGTTCTTTCAAGATAATACTTTTGATAATCTGTGTGATCCGATTTACCACCCTTTTTCGTAAAACTTTTGTACCCTGCGAAGTAATGCTTTTCAAACGCACACAAACTCTCTTGTGAAATTTCCCCATCAAATGCTTCGAGAGACTCAAAAATTTCGTCGCTATATTTGTAGTTTTTATCTTCTTTCAATCTCTTACTAAATGTTAATAGTTTTCGATGGAACAATTTTATTGATTCTCTCACTGAAAATGTATTGGTATTGCCGTATAAACTTGGAAAACTCGAAGCATGTTCACGCCTCAATTCACACATTTGTTTTTTGTTTTCGTTCAGAAAAGCTTTGGTCAATTTTTTTTTTTTCTGCGTAATCCATTTCCAAAAATGACGATTTCTCTGCACCTTTAACCTCGATAACTCGGGCATCTTTAACGCGGGTAAAGAAGCGTCCTAAACACAGAACGCGAATATACACTTATGCCCGCCAGGCGTCCGGGCGATGTAACCAATTTGCCCCAAGCGCCGCTGGCCGCAGGAAAAGAAAATTTTCGGAAGACAAATATTTTTATTTAGTATAATATATAATCTAATAAGAACAAACAAAATGGCATTTACATACCTGGACGAAGAAATTGTGAGGAAAATACTAGTCACTTTGATAAGACTGGAGTATGCAGCAACGACGTGGTCACCCAAAAAAAAAAAAAAAAAAAAAAAAAAAAAAAAAAAAAAAAAAAAAAAAAAAGTATAACAAAACTTGAAAGAATACAAAGACCAATTACGAAATTGGCACCAGCGCTTTCATAAATATCTTATGAGGAGAGGCTGGCATAACTTGAGCTACAGACATTAGAGCAAAGAGAGAGAGGAGATTTGATAACTATTTATAGAATCATGAAAGGTACAGAAACTATTGATAGAGAGGAATGGGATAGTAAAATTACAAGAGGACACGGAAAGAAAATCAAGAAAGACAGTTTAGAAGAGACCTAAAAAAGAACAGCTTTCTCCACAGATGAATAGACGTTTGGAACAAGTTAGATGAAAATGTGGTGTGTGCTAAAACGATACACGAATTTAGAAACGGCCTAGATAAAACGAGATATGAAGACTGGACACCACGAGCATAGCTCCCCTTCCCGTAGAATACAACTAGGTAAACTAGGTAAATACACACACACGCGCGCGCTCCCACAATCCGGATCCTGGTATCCTGTTTTTCATCCTCACTACAAGTTATCAGATTGATACCCACCTCCGTTGCCGCCAACGTTATGGAACAGGGCGGAGAGGGTCTGCTCCACAGAGGCGTCGCTGAAAGAGGAAAGAAGCAGGTTGAGGAGGGTATTCCGGGCTAACGGCTACCCGAATCAAGTAGTGAAAAGGTGGACGGCGCCGCAGAGAAGAAAAATAGACCGGGGCGAGACACGAACAGCCACAACCAGGATAACGGTCCCTTACGTGAGGGGTGTTTCAGAGGTCGCAGCGAGGATATTGAATAAAAACGGGGTGACCATCACGCACAGACCCAGTAACACGCTACATGGAGCTCTCACCCGGGTCAAGGATAAGGTGAGCAAATTGAACCAGCCCGGGGCGGTGTACAACGTCAGTTGCTCCGATTGCACAGCGCGCTATGTGGGTGAAACAGGAAAACAGGCTAGTACAAGACTACAAGAGCACCAAAGGGCAGTAAATAGAAAAGACCAGAGTTCGGCGGTGTACAAACATACTGAACAGCACCAACACGAGTTCGACTGGCAGGGCGCAAAGGTACTCTACAACAACAACAGGAAAGGAGGCAGACTGTTCTTGGAGGCGTGGGCCACTAACGAAGACAGCATAAATAGGTCCATAACACTCAACCCCATATATGCAGGGGCAAGAGAGAGGTGGAAAAGTATCACGAACAACGGCGGGGGGTAAATGTCCTCCCCCCTTCTCTCCCCCCCTCCACCACCACGCGCTCTCGCCCGGCGCAGGTTACCGCGTCCCCCTTCTCTCCCCTCCTCCCTCCACCACCACGCGCTCTCGCCCGGCGCAGGTTGCCGCGTCCCTCCTGTGGGCACGGCTACTCGTATATTTAGACCATGTGATTTCTGTATTCCATCGTATCCCCTGAGGACGGGTCCCGGACAGGACTCCAAATATCGGGAATAAATTACCTACTTCTGGGTCTGGTGTTTTCTACGTTTCCACCATTATGATTCCCGGACTCCAGCTTTTTTTCGCACACACACACACACACACACACACACACACACACACACACACACACACACACACACCACACACACACACACACACACACACACATATACATATATATATATATATATTTATATATATATGCATGCTCGCTATTTTGCAAAAAAGTCTGATAACCATCATACTAAAATACTACAAAAAAAAAAAAAAAAAAAAATTATGTCCCATCCCCTGTATAATGTAGATAATACTTGTACTGCAAAACTATCTCCGAACTTTGGAATATATTGGCTAAATATTGTGTGATCTACTTCCAGGTCCATCTGAACGGCGTATACTACGGTGGGCCACATGAATCCAATGCTGATGGAGTCAACATTTATTGTTTTCGGGGCCATTACTACTCCTTAAAGTACGCCTCCATCAAGGTCAGACCCCAATAGACACAAGTCCTTCTCTTCGTCCTCCTACTGGCCACTGGAAGTGTTGAAATTCTGTGTGATTCTGTGGTTCAATCCCGACTTCTTCCGCCCTGTGGAGACGTGGCAGATAATCGCAGCTGCGGTGGATGTCAGGATCGTTTTAGGCGTTTCCCACATACGAAATCAGACTCACATGTGATTCAATGTGAATGTATGGGGTTTCGTGACTTTTTGTTTAGTCACTGGGGAGAATGGGCATTGGTATGCTGTCCCCTTGTCACTTTGTGTAAGCTGGTTTATACACACACACACACGCACACACACACACACACACGTACACACACACGCACGTACACACACAAAAAAGAAAATTCAATAAAGTAATAATATGAATTATGTAGTATGAAGCTACCCACAATGAAGGAGCGAAGAGAGTCGACATAATAGTTATACAACATTTAGAAATCGTCGGAGAGTCTCAGTCTATGCTCCTACATGGCACGTTAAAATGTCAGGAAACATAAGAGATGATATACTTTAATTTAATACACAACATAATTTAAATGTATGTCGGAGCAGAGACAGTACCAATGCCGCACTCCTATCTTACGCCCCATGTCAGCTGACAGAAATCAGAGAGGAATCGCGATCATTATGCAAATGTGTATATGACAGTATTTCAGGCCGATGGGCCTGGTGTCAAATGAGACTATTTATCTCCTTGATGTATTTTTATTTCATGTGTTGCACTTGTATATTTAATATTTGAATAGAGTGGCTGTGCACGCGGAAGGCTGGACCAAATAACTTAATACAGACCTTACTAATGATCGTTGGACTTAAACTGACGGCTAAACTTGAGACTCAGCTGAACACTGGAAAACTGAACTCTCTCCTGCTTGTTAGCTTCAAGGAAATCTATGGAGGGCTAAAGCTCTTCCTTTAGGGATGGACCTAGTTGTCTTTAGCATTTATGATTGGCCATTGTTACATATATAAGTATCCTATATATATAAGGGTTGAATATAGATTTTACTTTGGTTGAAAAGACGTCAATTATGCAACGGACGAGGATCCAGCGTTACGTAATGCATAGAGATATGTTGGGTTGACGTCTTAATATCCCACTTGAATAATTTTAGCTCTGTAAGATGCAGTAGTTTTGTGTATAACCCTATAAGCATTAACGTGAATTTAGTATTGTGTTTCTGTGTTAATGTAATACCAATTATGTATTAGTTCCATGCATTACAAAACATACTTCCCGCGGGACGCTAAGCGTGAGTACCCGAAATGTTTAGGCTGTCTTGGCCAATCAGGTTCAATCTCCATAGACGCTAATCCTAAGGGCCAATCGAGGTGATTTTTGTAGGAGGAATAATCGCTCTGGGGTGTATTGAACTGCTGGTTTTAGAAGCGGAGTGCCATGTAGAGGATGTGTAGCTTCGGGCAGGATAGTCGGCTGATGCAAGTCCTCTGTACTCACCTGTTTGTACGTAATCTAATCAACTCAGCTAGTAAATAATTTGGATGATATGTGATGCGGGAAGCCTGGACAGTGAATCTCTTGATAATTATTTCTCTTCCAGCCGCGTTTAAAAGATTAACAAACCTAGAAATATTATGTCATTATTGTGGCGAAATTGCATGTATGAATGTTGCATAGTGTGCCTGGATGGTTGGTATCCGTGTAAGTGATGCGTGATGTCGGAGAGTCGAAGCTTAAGCAAGGGTGTGTGTAGCGGGGGGATGCCGGGGGTGGTCCCGGCAGCACTCACGTCAAAGATGAGACAAATCCGTGTACGTTTCTCGCTGTGTAGGTGAACAGTTGCCAGATGTCGCTAGCCATTTATAGAATCGTCCTGTTTTCAAAAAAGGATGTGTTTGTTGGATAATCATTTCACTTTGTGTAACAATTAGACTCTATAGGTAACGTTTATTCTAGTTCTAGTTAGGTATATAATTTCAAATATGATAATGATGCCATAAGATAGCGCTGTGCAGGAATTTGCAAACAGAAGTACGTGTATCTGCAAACATATAGTCACGTGCTGGGAGGTTGGTACGATGCATTGCATGTAGCTAGATAATGTAGGCCCTTGTGGACACTTAGTTGTAAGCCGAGGTATTTAATATATACTATAATAAGGAGCAATGTGCCTCTGTGTATACTTCTTTCTGTGTGTGGTTATGTGCGTAATGTCTGTCAATTAAGATACGCCGGAAAAACGATCTTCTAGAAAAAGTGAAGATGAAAATAGTGTGATTCAAAACTTAAACATTAAAAAAGACTAGGTAATAAAATCTTATATGTCATTTGACAGTGACTTGGATGCGCTTTTGGTTTAAAATATAACAATTGAAAATGTTATATCAAAAGTAATCGCCTAAGCAACGAAATAATAAATTTATTTCGAAAAAATGTGCATTTTAATTTATTAATAAATAGTTAAAGGAGATCGAAATCGAATAACAAGAGAAATCAGAATCCCGTGATTTTCAGGGGCGTTTACACTAATATTTCATAATCTTCCTAAATAATAAATAAAAATGTAACTGTATTCTAAAATAAAGGCAATTACCTAGAGAACATTTATTTGAATGCCTCATGCTAAATTGTTTTCATTGATTATTAGTTAGTATATATTTGTGATTGATTTGAAATAAGTTAGGTATAGGAAATGAAACAGTAATATGGAAACATCAATGTATTTTAGCATTTGGTAGATTTTTTAATATGTTTAAGGCTAAATTCCTTTTCCTTTTTGTTATCTTGCCTTTCAGTAAGGCAGCTTTGCCTCTTGGTTGGCCAAACTGACGCCTAGCAATGGTCGTTGGCTGACAAGGAATTTTTCTCTTTGCCGCCCCCGATGCCTTAAAAATAGTGCAGCCTGCAGTCCGAAGGAAAGTATTAACCTGCGCAGGATTTCTGCAGGATTTCAGCCTCTGTTCAAATACCGCAAAGGAGCTGAGCATGCAGGTGCTTTTAGTTCTTTTTAATTCTCTATTGATCATGCTTGTGAACTCATCAATGCTGGTGTCAATTGATTGATTTTCATTTGTTGTCTGTGCGGAGGTCTCGATAACGACAGCTACATCTCCTTGCTCATCGTCACGTGCAGCTGGTTCTTTATTAACATGAGATACTGCATTAACAGGTGTATCAGCAAATAAGCCATCGAAAAAATTCAATGTCGGCATCGGTTTGTCGCCGTATATCACCTTATACAAGACTTCTTTTTCAGCAACAGTGCAGGCGTATAGTTGTGGAAGGCGAACTGCGCTGTACTGCGACGCTGCTAATTGATGTTTGCAAACGCTTCCTGTGTTTCCACAGAGGCAGCTGCACATGCCGATTGAGAGGTCCACATTGTAACAAATGCCCTCTTGTGAAGCTGACTTAACAGTATAAACTGTTCCTCCAGCATGAGTGACAGCGCACATTGGAATGGTGCTGGTGGAAGGTTTGCAAGAACTGTCCTTTTTGAGGAGGACATCTGACAACCGTAGACGAAGGTAATTGTTGTAAACGTCAGCCATTACCAACAGCAGCTGGGCACCGTTGTGTGCCTTGTTCCTGTACACAATTAGGAAATAATCATTACAATTATGAATTTTTGTTAATTAAAAGAATTCCTATTATTAAAAATTTACATTAAAATTACGCTCAAATCTAAGGCTAAAGTAAGTGGGTTGCATACATCAAACATCTAAAATCAAGTATTTAAAGTTGCTGCAATCCAAAATCAGGAGTAAAATTTAATAGGTATAAAACGCCAAGGTTGCAATATTTTCAGGAATTAATATGTGTTTTTACATTGAAAGTACTATTCTGCAACTTTTTAATTAACTTTTTTATTAATCATCACCATCACACTTTGTTTGCATTGATTTGATAGGTGTTAGTTGATTATGTTTTTTTTCTGTCTATTAGCTCAAAATAAATGTATTATTAATCAATTTCAATATTAATAAATTAAAATTGCGGTAAACTGAGGTAGATGATGACTAGGCTACCATCTCGCTATTTAGCAATTTCCTTCCATAAAAAGCAACTGCTATAAAATGTCTTGGCATTACAATACCTGTTGAGCACGATGTCCTTAATCACCATCATCATGCTTTCACACATATTGTTGGTGTTGTGACCCCGTAGTAGAAAGCCACATCTCCATGGTAGGCTCCACTCTTCCCTGCGTTCTACTGCTGATCTAAAGTACCTGAAACAAGTACAATTCTTAAGATACTACAACTTAATAGTTAATTTATGTTATTATATCACATATTATTGTGTAACCATATTAGATATTTGGTATGTGCATTATAATTTACATGAGTTTGTAAGTAGTTACTAACTCGGTACATTTGACGTTATTTTGCGAGAGTTCTGAGTTTAGAAACTCTAACCATATTTCTTCGAAAGAACATATGGACTCTGCGTACACCAGCTTCTTGAGAACAGAAATCAGGGGTTTTCGATGTTCGTTGGCGACTTTATTTCTGGAATTCCATAACCAGCGCCATGCGGCCTGCAGGACATGGAACACGCAGAGAAACAACTTGCTCTGAGGCCACATCTCGTGCAATGCTCCTCGCTCAGCGTCACTGTCATCCGTCATGAAGCACTCAGGGTGCAGCTTGCCGTTGAACGCGACGTCACTCAGCATAGCTTGAAGACTGAAACCTGCAAAACATTCAAGTGGAAATAAAGACAAATATAAAGCTACCTATTTGAATGAAAAAATCTTAATCAGCAGATTACTTCTAGTTACATATGTGTTGGTATAATTTAAATTGCAATTTTTGTTATGTGACGTACCTCTGAGGTAATCTTCTTTAGTTTGGGTTGATGATAAGATGACCCCGAGGGGAAGACCCCCAGCTGCGCTCGAGCAGACAAGGATAGTAAGTGAACAGTTGGTCTTGTCCACGTGACTAGTCGCGTCCACAAACACCACCTCGCATGCTGATTGCATTTCCTTGTGGATCCTATACATAAAATCGGTGACGAGAACTGCAACGTATCCGCCAGGAGTCTCTGCAAAATTGATGAGATGCTGCGGCATTTTGTTCTTGGTTCGCTGCATGGCATCCAAGACGGACATGTCATCGAAATTACCGTGGTTCTCTGCCGTCCATCTTGCCCTCAGACTGACTACAGCGTCTAATGTGGGATTCACTCTTCTATCTGCCAGCAGAGCGATGTCACTTTCAAAATCATTCTTCAGCTGGTGATGGCGTCGAGCTTGGGCACCTAGCATGCCTTTAAAATATTGGTTCACATTGTTAGTTATATATTTAGTAGATATAAGTACGCACTTTTTATGAAATTAAGACGCGCTGCTCTACAAGTGCCTAGATACAGTATGATAAAAAATAAAACATAATTGAACTAATCTTGTGGTACGATGGTCTTTTAGTCTTTTTCTTTTTGCTGATTTCAATAGCAATGGTACGAGATAAGAAGCTTATTCGATAGGTATGCTGCATAATTTGTAAAAATAGTTACACGCATCACCGACATGAAAATAAAATATAAAGTTCTCTTACCTACTGCAAGAATTGTTCACGATTTTTTTTTTTATCTCTCTGTACCAACTGCACACATGTACAGTGAGTCATGAAAATTGTTTTACACTTGCGGTGGTACTACTTCATTTTGTTGCGGTTTTATACTAAATTTATTAGCTGTTTTGCGTAAAAATGATACGGGATAAGAAGCATAATCCATCTTCTATCCATCCCTATTGTTGTTACATGATCCATCGTTGTAAGAGCGCCACCAGCACCATTCCAATGTGCGCTGTCACTCATGCTGGAGGAACAGTTTATACTGTTAAGTCAGCTTCACAAGAGGGCATTTGTTACAATGTGGACCTCTCAATCGGCATGTGCAGCTGCCTCTGTGGAAACACAGGAAGCGTTTGCAAACATCAATTAGCAGCGTCGCAGTACAGCGCAGTTCGCCTTCCACAACTATACGCCTGCACTGTTGCTGAAAAAGAAGTCTTGTATAAGGTGATATACGGCGACAAACCGATGCCGACATTGAATTTTTTCGATGGCTTATTTGCTGATACACCTGTTAATGCAGTATCTCATGTTAATAAAGAACCAGCTGCACGTGACGATGAGCAAGGAGATGTAGCTGTCGTTATCGAGACCTCCGCACAGACAACAAATGAAAATCAATCAATTGACACCAGCATTGATGAGTTCACAAGCATGATCAATAGAGAATTAAAAAGAACTAAAAGCACCTGCATGCTCAGCTCCTTTGCGGTATTTGAACAGAGGCTGAAATCCTGCAGAAATCCTGCGCAGGTTAATACTTTCCTTCGGACTGCAGGCTGCACTATTTTTAAGGCATCGGGGGCGGCAAAGAGAAAAATTCCTTGTCAGCCAACGACCATTGCTAGGCGTCAGTTTGGCCAACCAAGAGGCAAAGCTGCCTTACTGAAAGGCAAGATAACAAAAAGGAAAAGGAATTTAGCCTTAAACATATTAAAAAATCTACCAAATGCTAAAATACATTGATGTTTCCATATTACTGTTTCATTTCCTATACCTAACTTATTTCAAATCAATCACAAATATATACTAACTAATAATCAATGAAAACAATTTAGCATGAGGCATTCAAATAAATGTTCTCTAGGTAATTGCCTTTATTTTAGAATACAGTTACATTTTTATTTATTATTTAGGAAGATTATGAAATATTAGTGTAAACGCCCCTGAAAATCACGGGATTCTGATTTCTCTTGTTATTCGATTTCGATCTCCTTTAACTATTTATTAATAAATTAAAATGCACATTTTTTCGAAATAAATTTATTATTTCGTTGCTTAGGCGATTACTTTTGATATAACATTTTCAATTGTTATATTTTAAACCAAAAGCGCATCCAAGTCACTGTCAAATGACATATAAGATTTTATTACCTAGTCTTTTTTAATGTTTAAGTTTTGAATCACACTATTTTCATCTTCACTTTTTCTAGAAGATCGTTTTTCCGGCGTATCTTAATTGACAGACATTACGCACATAACCACACACAGAAAGAAGTATACACAGAGGCACATTGCTCCTTATTATAGTATATATTAAATACCTCGGCTTACAACTAAGTGTCCACAAGGGCCTACATTATCTAGCTACATGCAATGCATCGTACCAACCTCCCAGCACGTGACTATATGTTTGCAGATACACGTACTTCTGTTTGCAAATTCCTGCACAGCGCTATCTTATGGCATCATTATCATATTTGAAATTATATACCTAACTAGAACTAGAATAAACGTTACCTATAGAGTCTAATTGTTACACAAAGTGAAATGATTATCCAACAAACACATCCTTTTTTGAAAACAGGACGATTCTATAAATGGCTAGCGACATCTGGCAACTGTTCACCTACACAGCGAGAAACGTACACGGATTTGTCTCATCTTTGACGTGAGTGCGTCCCGGCATCGCCTGCCATACCCTCGCATAGAGAGAGTAAGCCTAGC
Organism: Oratosquilla oratoria; assembly: GCF_046742065.1. NCBI lineage: Eukaryota > Metazoa > Arthropoda > Malacostraca > Stomatopoda > Squillidae > Oratosquilla > Oratosquilla oratoria. The sequence continues at coordinate 34,663,819 of NC_134819.1, read as the reverse complement.
ATTGGTGTTGAACACACGTGTAAAATCCTCATGTTCGCTAAGCAGAATAAACAAGAGAAGACTGAACTCCTGCCTTTCCCTGATCCGGACAATTGTAGGCGTGAACTTGTCTTTAACTCGTGATTCCATGATCACGGCCCACGAGAAAGAGAAAAAGGTGAGTTAATGTACACGCGAATACGTAACATTATTATTATTATTACTGTAATTATTATTATTATTATCATTATTATTTCTTAATTGTTACTCAATTGTATGTCCTTGGTTATAACCATCTTGTTGATCCTATTAACTGAAATAAATAATGTTAAACTTTCCAATTGTGTTTTTTTTTTCGCGATACAAACAAATGGAATGGCAACCTGCTTTCTGGTACTGTGATCTGAGCAACCCAAAGATATAGGGTCTTGTGAAATATTCATACAATCTTAGAACTTCCTATATGTTACGGGTCAGAAGTGTGAGATTCGTAACACCATCTACATTTCTTTGTATAATATTTTAGCCAATAGCACAGGCCCTGAAAGTCACCGACACGGCCATTTGAAGCACTGGGCATCTTTGCTGAAATGAGTCTCTTTCGTTCGGGGGTCACTGATGTCATGCCATATATTCACTCCCCCCCCCCCCCCCCGTGATAGGAGCCCGTGTTGAAGCGCTTACCCCGACAGAACAATAAATACTTAGTCTTTGAATTGTATTGTCTCGTTTAAATAACGGTACAGACACTAGCATTGAAAAATAGCGAAAAAAATTTTTTTTGTCGGAAATGGGCATTTCTCGTGTGTTTTGAGATTAAAAAAAAGTTTGGGTGCCTGTAATTTTGCGCCCAAACTTTCCGCTACCACTGTACATGCAGACATTAGATTCGAATTTCTTCTGTCAAAGAATATGTAAAACTAAGTAGAATTCCTCAGGTTCGATGATACTGTATTCATCAGTTTGCCTGATGGAAGAATGAGAATGTTTTATATAGTGGATAAAATATGTGATGGCTGTAGACATTTATTATCAACCCCCCCCCACACACACACACATGCACAAACACACGCACGCAAAAGAATGTGTGCATATGATATTTGTGTTTATGTATGCATGTATTTTCAAACAATATGAAGATTAATAATTCTTTATCCACTCCTCCCGTTCGAAGAAATTTGAATTGTTTACTTTTTCTCTGGTCTAATACATCAAAACAGAGAAAAAGAGCTAACTTTAGCATTTTGTTTTCGGCTTCAAAGAATTCGCAGTTTACAATTGTAATGTGTTTGGGAAATGCTTAGAATAGGGCGTGGTCACATACAGACGGCTTATATTAGGCAAGGTCTAAATATACAGGTCAGACCGTTTAAATTATTGTGCGCAGCTTCTGACGTCATTAGGCTGGGTCCGATTTCTCTTTGTGAAACACTGAAGAAAACTGTGAAACGCCAAGGAAGACAGGAACTATAATATTTTATATATTATATATATATAATATATATATTCATATATATAGACAGGAACTATAATATTTTATATATATTTATATATATATTTCATGTAATATTTGTCAGAATATAACTAATTGCGTGGAGCGGTGCGAGCGAAGACAACGACGGACCAGCTTCAACTGACAGCTATAGGACCCGCCAACCCCACTTTGAACAGCCAGGTGATGTTCACGGGCCCGCTGCGCCAACTCCCTCGAAATTCGGTCGGAAGTGGTTAGCCCTTATCCTTAGATCTTGTTATTAGGTAGGGCCCTAAAGTGAGGGACGAAAACCGTGATCTTAATAGAAAATTAGATCATGTGTATCGTATCCGTCTATTCTCTCCTGCCATCCTTTTCAAGGTTTTATCTTCCCTAAACCTCTATCTACACTTTATCTTAAGCTTAAAAAACAAAATTACTATTTAAAAATAGAAAGCGAAAGAAGTAGTAGTCCTCTTTTTAATTAGAAATAATAATAATAGTTCAACAAACAACGGGTGCCCCCGTCCTTTCTCTCATGTCTTTCCTTTCAGAATTGTGTCTGTCCTAAATCCCTTTCTGCCCGTTGCCTTAAACTAAAAGATATTCCTTAAACTCGTATAAAGAAATAACAGAAGTGTTATCCCTATATTTTTTCTCCTGATTTCCACTCAAGGCTTTTTCCTTTAATCCTCTCACGACCCCATAGCCAGCCCATATATTCATAAAGTTAACGAAATTTTGAAATAGCAAGTGTAAATTGGGCCGGGCACTCGCCTTTGGCGTATTTAATGACGATTATTTAGAATATAATGCCTGCCGGCTATTAAATTTCTACTTGCATGTTTGATGTTTCTCTCCTGACAGTTGGATTTCAATGACAACCATACAGCCCTGAAGGCCAATCAAGTTTTCGAAATTACCAAATGAGAGCTATGCAACGAAGAATGAATTAAATCATAATGAAAAACGTATATGTATATATATATATATATATATATATATATATATATATATATATATATATATATATATATATATATATATATATATATTACAAAGGATTACAAGGGCGGATGCGAAAAAAAAATCATATTAACAATAAAACAATAAACAAAAACTATAATAATGTAAATAACAAACAAAATACATAAATAAATGCACAGGTATAGCCAAACAACAAACAAACAGGTAAACAGCAAACAACAATAAATCGACACACAACCAACAATAAATGAAAATCAGACAGACAAATGACGACAAAACAAAAACAAACATAAAATTAATTATAAGCATTACAGCATCTTGCTTAGGTGTTTATCTAAATGATTCTTAAAGCTTCGAACTGAACTACATTGCACTACCTGTGCAGGAAATTTATTCCATTCATTAACTACACGGTTGGCAAAGTTGTTTCTACCTACTTCCAAGTTGAATCTACTTCCTGACAGTTTGAGACCATTATTTATTGTCTTATTCGCATTCAGTGTAAAAATTTCGTCACTTTTGATGCTGTCAATTCCCTTTAGAATCTTAAAGACCTGTATCAAGTCACCCCTGAGTCTTCGCTTATTTCTTTTAGTAAAAATAGATTCATATGTATGATTTATTTCTGATATTTGGAATCAGTTTTGTGGCTTACCATTGTACTTTTTTCCAATCTGTCAATGTCTTTAATGAGATTCGGTGACCATACGGAAACAGCACATTCCAAAAGTGGACGAACTAACGATTTAATGATATATGGACTTTTGAGGTCAAAAGATCGCGCAATCAGTCCTAGAATCTTGTTTGCTTTCTCAGAGGCTGAAATACACTGCTTAGAGGATTTGAGATCGTTATTGATGGTTACGCCGAGATCCTTATAATTATTCACTTATGTTAACGATTTCCCAAATAACTTGTAATCGTACTTAATGTTATTTTTACCTATGTGCATCACCTTGCATTTATTTGTGTTAAATTTCATTAGCCACTTTTCAGACCATTGCTGTAATTTATCTAAATCTTCTTGAATATGTAATTGGTTTGAGTGATCATTTGCCACTCCGCACAGTTTTGTATCATCAGCAAATTTGGAAACAGTAGATTTTAGTCCATGGTCTATATAATTTATATATACTATGAATAGAAGTGGTCCAAGAACGGAACCCTGAGGAACTCCACTTGTAACATTTTTCCATCTAGAAGTTTTTCCATTTAAAACAACTCTCTGTTTTCGACCATTCAACCAATTACTAGTCCAACCTAATAGGCTACCACTTATTCCGTGTAAAGCTAATTTAGTAAGTAGTCTTTCGTGTGGGACGGTATCAAAAGCTTTTGCAAAGTCTAGATATATTAAATATATATTGTTTCTTTTGTCATAATTCGAGATAACTGTGTTGTAGAATTCGAGTAAGTTAGTCACGCAAGAACGTTTCCGTCTGAAACCATGCTGACTATCATTTATCAAACGGTTACTTTCTAAATGATGTTCGATAGCATCTCTGATGATAGTTTCCATTATTTTTCCTACGATTGAAGTCAAACTTATAGGCCTATAGTTATTTGGCTTCTTTTTGTCACCTTTTTTGAATATGGGAGTAACGTTAGCTAGCTTCCATTCTCTTGAGACATCTCCGGATATGATGGATTTCTTGAAAATAATTTCTAATGGAACAACAATCTCATTTTTCATTTCCTTTAAGATTCTTGGATGCCAACCGTCAGGCCCTTGTGTTTTATTAACTTTGAGTTTATCTATACACCTTTTAATTTTTTCTTTTGTTATATTTACCGTAGTGAGTAAGTTTACCCTAGACTTTTCACAGGTTTCAGTTTGGAATTCACTTTGAGGTGTTTCGTTTACGAATACCGAGCTAAAATAATTGTTTAAGATATTACACATTCCTTCATTTGAATATTCAAGTTGACTGTCAGCAGATAATAATGGACCAATGTGATTCCTAACAACCTTTTTATCTCTAATGTAACTATAGAATTCTTTGGGGTTCTCTTTGGATTTATCAGCGATATTCATTTCGTATTGTCGTTTTCTTTTTCTTATTGTCTTTTTTAAATCTCTCTGTATTGATACGTAACTTTCATAGTCATTAGATGCACCCGAGCACATATATTTCTTATAAGCCTGTCTTTTTAGCAATACTTTATATATATATATGATATAATATATTATATATATAATATATATATACATGTTTATATATATATATATATATATATATATATATAAATATATGCAAGGTTGACCACGAAGAAAAACTATTAAAGCAGAGCGCTTTCATGTATTCACATCTTCAGTGTTTTTCCTGCATATATATATATATATATATACATATATATATATACAAGAATATATATATATATATATATATATATATATATATTTCGAGAAAGAAATTGAATGAAACATATGTTCACATTACGCTTATATTTCTTATAAGCCTGTCTCTCTTTAGCAATACTTTTTTCATATATATATATATACTTATATATATACATATACATATATATATATATGCAAGGTTTACCACGAAGAAAAACTATTAAAGCAGAGCGCTTTCGTGTATTCACATTTTCAGGAACACACGCTCCCAGTGTTTTTCCTGCATATATATGTATATATATATATATATATATATATATATATATATATATGTATGTATATATATATATATATATATATATATATATATTTCGAGAAAGAAATTGAATGAAACATATGTTCACATTACGCTTCAGGAGCATTAAGCACACCTGTTGGAAGGAACTTACAATAACAAGGTAAAATAAAGCAAGCAAAGGTAATAAACCTAGCATTTTATATGTCTCAAGGCTTTACTAGTATGAAGAAGCGGATTCATTTGTACGGCAAATCGAAGGGGCAGATAGGAGTCCCCTATGACCAACAAGCGAGTGATCATTAGTTTGGTCCGGGATGGAACAACAGGCCGCATCAAGTGTCCTTTTTTATTTCTATTTATTGTAATTATTTATTTATTTATTTGTTTATTTATTTGTTTATTTATCTATTTTTGTATAAAAGTATGTATCTTTATCCACAGCTCTTTTTTTTTTTTTTTTTTTGGCAATACTAGTTCCTTCAGGAGATTGTCTGAGACACCCTGAGCCTGCCTCCTGCCTTCCTACTTCCGTACCCATACACTTATTTTTCTTGGCTGTTTTCTCATAACAGAATCGCGCATTGTGGCTTGGGGCACCCTTGCACAAGGGACAACAGCGACTCGAAGCACATTCTTCTGCAATGCTATGACGTCTGGGATTGCGCGAAAACGCTGGCAAATTCGTTTTTTTTTTTTTTTTCAGCATCGTGTAAATGGTTTACTGCTTGCGTCTTTGCCAGTCTGAAATTCGTTCTGGGAGGGCGGCAAGACAAAAGCTAGCGTCTAGCGTCAAAAGCAGCGCCGTGTAAACAGGCCTATACGAAGTTGAACTGTTTACTTAGTTTGTAATTTCCGAAATTCAATATACTTGTACAATTCTTTACAAATGCGATTTTTTGTGGTATTATGAATTTGTCAACCGCTAATGTTAAACAAATGTTAATCAATTGTGAAACCTATAAACTCTCGCCAAGCTTTATTGCATAAAATGTCGAACCCTTTACCCCTACTGAGAAGACTGCCGATCTTTCACAAATGCATATAAAATGTGTCTACATACATAGGTTTTAATTAAAATAGATGACTACATGTGTAACCATATAAGGAATTATACATTTTATTCAAATGCATCCGAAATCACGCATGCCATCACATATTCTATTTACTAATAACAAAACATTCTTCCATCAGACAAAAAAGAAAAAAAAAAAGTGATAAATACAGTATCATCGAACCTAAGGAATTCTACTTGGTTTTGGAAATCCTTTGACAGAAGAAAGTCGAATCGAATTTCTGCACGTACAGAGGTAGCGGAAAGTTTGGGCGCAAAATTAGAGACGCCTAAACTTTTTGCTAAACTCAAAACACACGAGAAATACCAATATCCGACCATTTTTGTTTTCGCTATTTTTCAATGTTAGCGTTTGTACCGTTATTTAGACGAGACAATACGCACCACTTGGCAACTGTGTTAAGTCGCTCCCGGGACCACGTGGTGTCAGTTTGTAAACATCTCTCACGTGGACTAGTTGATTTTTTGCGGTGGTCTCTGTTTTTGTGTCACGATATCTCCGTGATGGGAAGTGGTAAAGAGCTATTATAACACTCTATAAGGAGGATTATAAGTGTAAAGATATAGCCACTCATGTGGGAATCGGAGTGCGGGAAGTGCAAAAGTGGACCAAGAAATTTCGAGACGAAGGAAGTGACGCCATTCCTACCCCCAAGCCTCGCTCTGGCCGCCCAAGGAATATATCAAATCGTACTTCTATGGTTATTAGGAGGGACTTGGATAAAGATCCAACACTCACAGCTCAAAAAGTGAAGGAAAATAACCCTGCACTGCTGCAGGACGTGTCTGTAAAATATATTTCTGATCACTTAGCCTCCGCCGCTGTTTTTTCGTGCAAGAAAATCAGCGTTCTTTGAGTACGCACCCTTTTACGGCTGATGACAGCTCATCAGCGAGGATGTGGAGCAGCAGAGCGCTTTCTCGAGAGGTTTGTTTGGGCCCGTACCACCCGATCTGGAAGAAAGCACCCTGAAGCATTGTCCTTGGACCACGCCTGAGATGACGGACCGAATTTACATTTTCGTGGAATTAGGCCCACACACGAGGACAATTCTTTCCTTCTTCGTCCAACGATCGGACCGGGGTAAGTTTTGTCGGGGTAAACGTTTCAACACGGGTTCTTATCAAGAAGGGGGTGGGAGCGAATATATAGCATGGCATCAGTGACCCCCGAACGAAAGAGGCTCTATTCAGCAAAGAGGCCCAGTGCTTCAAGTGGGCATGTCGGGAACTTTTAGGGCCTGTGCTATTGGCCAAAATAGTATACAAAGAAATGTAGATGATGCTACGAATCTCACTCACACTTCTGACCCGTAACATATAGGAAGTTCTAAGATTGTATGAATGGTTCCCAAGACCCTATGTCTGGGTTGCTCAGTTCACAATATCAACAAGCAGGCCGCCATTCCATTTGTTTGTATCGTGAAAATGGAAAAAAGAAACACAATTGGAAAGTTTAACATTATTTATTTAAGTTAATAGGATTAACAAGATGATTATAACCAAGGACATACAATTGGGTAATAATTCTAAAGAAAACAACAACATAATTTCTAGGTTTGTTTAATATCTTTAACGGGGCTGCAAGAGAAATAATTACCAAGAGATTCACTGTCTAGGCTTCCCGCGTCACTGCCATATTTTTCACACATTATCCAAATGATTTACTAGCTGAGTTAATTAGATTGCATACAAACAGAAGAGTACAGAGGACTTACATCAGCCGGCGATCCTGCCCGAAGCTACACATCCTCTACATGGCACTCCGCTTCTAAAACTAACTGTCCGACACACCCTAGAGCGCTTATTCCTCCTACAAAAATCACCTCTGATTGGCCCTTAGGATTAGCATCTATGGAAATTGAACCTGATTGGCCAAGACAGCCTGAACGTTTCGGGTACTCACACTTGAAGTGTGTTGTGTAATGCATGGAACTAATACATAATTGGTATCACATTAACACAGAAACACAAGACTAAGTTCACTTTCATGCTTACAGGATTATACACAAAACTAATGCATCTTACAGAGCTAAAATTATTCAAACGGGATATTAAGGCGTCAACCCAACCTCTACGCGTTACGTAACGCTTTATCCTCGTCCGTTGCATAATTGACGCCTTTTCATCCAAAGTAATATCTATATTCAAACCTTACATAGATAGGATACTCATATATGTAACAAAGGCCGATCATAAATGCTAAAGACAACTAGGTCCATCCCTAAAGGAAGAGCTTTAGCCCTCCATAGATTTCCTTGAAGCTAACAAGCAGGAGAGAGTTCAGTTTTCCAGTGTTCAGCTGAGTCTCAAGTTTAGCCGTCAGTTTAAGTCCAATAGTCATCAGTGAGGTCTGTATAAAGTTATTTGGTCCAGCCTCCCGTGTACACAGCCACTCTATTCAAATATGAAATATACAAGTGCAACACATGAAATAAAGATACATCAAGGAGATAAATAGTCTCATTTGACACCAGGCCCATCGGCCTGAAATACTGTCATATACACATTTGCATAATGATCGCGATTCCTCTCTGATTTCTGTCAGCTGACATGGGGCGTAAGATAGGAGTGCGGCATTGGTACTGTCTCTGCTCCGATGTACATTGAAATTATGTTGCGCATAAGTCCGTTATGATATACACCTTGTTTCGTCGAATTGATAAAGTATATCATCTCTTATGTTTCCTGACATTTTAACGTGCCATGTAGGAGCATAGACTGAGACTCTCCGACGATTTCTAAATGTTGTATAACTATTATGTCGACTCTCTTCGCTCCTTCATTGTGGGTAGCTTCATACTACATAATTCATATTATTACTTTATTGAATTTTCTTTTTTGTGTGTGTACGTGCGTGTGTGTGTACGTGTGTGTGTGTGTGTGTGCGTGTGTGTGTGTGTGTGTGTGTGTGTGTGTGTGTGTGTGTGTGTGTGTGTGTGTGTGTGTGTGTGTGTCTGTGTGTGTGTTTGTGTGTAAACCAGCTTACACAAAGTGATAAGGGGACAGCATACCAATACCCATTTTCCCCAGTGACTAAACAAAAAGTCACGAAACCCCATACATTAACATTGAATCACATGTGAGTCTGATTTCGTATGTGGGAAACGCCTAAAACGATCCTGACATCCACCGCAGCTGCGATTATCTGCCACGTCTCCACAGGGCGGAAGAAGTCGGGATTGAACCACAGAATCACACAGAATTTCAACACTTAGCCAGGAGGAGGACGAAGAGAAGGTCTTGTGTCTACTGGGGTCTGACCTTGATGGAGGCGTACTTCAAGGAGTAGTAATGGCCCCGAAAACAATAAATGTTGACTCCATCAGCATGGGATTCATGTGGCCCACCGTAGTATACGCCGTTCAGATGGAGCTGGAAGTAGATCACACAATATACAGCCATATTCCAAAGTTCGGAGATAGTTTTGCAGTACAAGTATTATCTACATCATACAGGGGATGGAACATAAATGATATAATATATATTTATATATTTGCAGTATTTTAGTATGATGGTTATCAGACTTTTTTTGCAAAATAGCGAGCATATATATATATATATATATATGTATATATATATATATATGTATATATATATATATATATATATGTGTGTGTGTGTGTGTGTGTGTGTGTGTGTGTGTGTGTGTGTGTGTGTGTGTGTGTGTGTGTGTGTGTGTGTGTGTGTGTGTGTGCGCGAAAAAAAGCTGGAGTCCGGGAACCATAATGGTGGAAATGTAGAAACCACCAGACCCAGAAGTAGGTAAAATATTCCCGACGTTTCGAGTCCTGTCCGGGACCCGTCCTCAACGGATATAATAGAATACAAAAATCACATGGTCTAAATATACGAGTCGCCGTGCCCACAGGAGGGACGCGGCAACCTGCGCCGGGCGAGACCGTGTGGTGGTGAAGGGGGGGAGAGAAGGGGGACGCGATAACCTACGCCGGGCGCGAGCGCGTGGTGGTGGAGGGGGGGGAGAGAAGGGGGAAGGTCATTTACCCCCTGCCGTTGTTCGTGATACTTTTCCACCTCTCTCTTGCCCTGCATATATGGGGTTGAGTGTTATAGAACTATTTATGCTGTCTTCGTTAGTGGCCCACGCCTCTAAGAACAGTCTTCCTCCTTTCCTGCTGTTGTTGTAGAGTACCTTTGCGCCCTGCCAGTCGAATTCGTGTTGGTGTTGTTTAGTATGTTTGTACACCGCCGACTCTGGTCATTTCTATTTACTACCCTTTGGTGCTCTTGTAGTCTTGTACTAGCCTGTTTTCCTGTTGCACCCACATAGCGCGCTGTGCAATCGGAGCAACTGACGTTGTACACCGCCCCGGGGTGGTTCAATTTGCTCACCTTATCCTTGACCCGGGTAAGAGCTCCATGTAGCGTGTTACTGGGTCTATGCGCGATGGTCACACCGTTTTTATTCAATATCCTCACTGCGACCTCTGAAACACCCCTCACCTAAGTGACCGTTATACTGGTTGTGGCTGTTCGTGTCTCGCCCCGGTCTATTTTTCTTCTCTGCGGCGCCGTCCATCTTTTCCCTACTTGATTCGGGTAGCCGTTAGCCCAGAATACCCTCCTCAACCTGCTTCTTTCCTCTTTCAGCGACGCCTCTGTGGAGCAGACCCTCTCCGCCCTGTTCCATAACGTTGGCGGCAACGGAGGTGGGTATCAATCTGATAACTTGTAGTGAGGATGAAAAACAGGATACCAGGATCCGGATTGTGGGAGCGCGCGCGTGTGTGTGTATTTACCTAGTTTACCTAGTTGTATTCTACGGGAAGGGGAGCTATGCTCGTGGTGTCCAGTCTTCATATCTCGTTTTATCTAGACTGATTTTAAATTCGTGTATCGTTTTTGCACACACCACATTTTCATCTAACTTGTTCCAAACGTTTATTACCCTGTGGGGAAAGCTGTTCTTTTTCAGGTCTCTTCTATAACTGTCTTTCTTAATTTTCTTTCCGTGTCCTCTTGTAATTCTACCATCCCATTTTATTAGATCCTCTCTATCAATAGTTTCTATGCCTTTCATGATTCTATAAATAGTTATCAAGTCTCCTGTCTCTCTTCTTTGCTCTAATGTCTGTAGCTAAAATTTTGCTATTCTCTCCTCATATGATAGTTCTGAGAGTATTGGTGCCAATTTCGTAATTGCTCTTTGTATTCTTTCAAGTTTTGTTATACTTTTTTTTTTTTTTTTTTTTTACTTGGTGACCACGTCGTCGCTGCATACTCCAGTCTTGGTCTTATCAAAGTGACTAGTATTTTCCTCACAATTTCTTCGTCCAGGTATGTAAATACCATTTTGATTGTTATCAAATTATAAGTTTCTCCAAAAATTTTGTTTATATGTTTCTCAGAGGACATATTATACATAATAATGACTCCCAGGTCCTTCTCATTTTCTACTTTTTTAATTTCTTCCTCTCCCAATTTATATGATCCCAGTATTCTTTTTTTCTTTTTCTTTGCTTCTTCCAAATTCCATTATACTACACTTCTTAATATTGAATTCCATCTCCCACTTTCTACTCCATTCCCATACTTTATTGAGATCACTTTGCAGCGACTCACAATCTTCTGCAGTGTTCACTTTTTCAACAATTTTGCATTGTCCGCAAAGAAGCTCACATAACTTTCAATTCCTCTATCCATATCACTAATATATATAGCAAACATTATTGGGGCCAGGACTGTTCCTTGTGGAACTCCACTAATCACTTCATCCCAATTAGAGTGTTTGTCTCTTAACACCACTCTCATTTTTCTTTCATGCAAGAAGTCTTCCATCCACTTCAGCAGTTTGCCCTGTATTCCTCCTGCAGTTTCTACTTTCTTGAGCAATTTCTTATGTGGCACCTTATCAAAAACTTTTTAAAGGTCTAGAAATGCACAATCAGCCCATCCATCTCTTTCTAGTATTACATCTATTAGCCTTGAATAGAAGCACATTAGGTTTGTGATGCATGATCGTCCTTGTCTAAATCCAAATTGCCTTGGATTTAGTACTTTTTTTTTCAAATGCCTTACTCATCTAATTTTGACCATTCTTTCACAAATTTTAACTATCGTACTTGTAAGAGAGACCGGTCTTTAGTTAGTAGGGTCTTCCTTGTTTCCCCCTTTATATATTGGTACTATATTTGCTCTTTTCCAATCTTCTGGAACTTTTCCTTCTTTCAATGAACTGCTTATTAGACTATGTATTTTGTCTGTTAGTTCATTCCTGCATTCTCTCAAAATCCAGTTTGTCATTTCATCTGGTTCATGTGATTTTCTGACATCGAGATTACTCAAGTGATTCATTATTTCATTCCTTGTTACTTCTATCTCTTTCTCCTCCCACTCGATATCTCTAAGTTATATGTTCTCCCTCGTAAACATCGATTTAAAATGCTTGTTCATAATTTCTGCCATTTCTATTTCCTCTGTGTATTCAACTCCTCCTTTTCGTAGTTTCTCTAATTCTTGTTTGTTTTTCAGTTTGTTGTTTACAAATCTGTTAAATAGATTTGGTTGATCTTTACATTTTTCTATGACATCTTTTTCATGTTTTCTCTTTTCTTCTCTGCACAATTGTACATGTTCATTTCTATAGCAAGTATATATTTTCTATTTTTTAGTCTTTTTTTTCATTTTATCAAAGCTTTATCCCTTTTGTCTTTTAACTCCCTATATTTTTTGTTGTACCAACACTTTACATATAATTTTCCTTGTTTTTGTCTTGGAACATACTTTTCCACACCTTCTTTATAATTTTTGGCCAAGATATTCCATTTCTTTTCTACTGTTATTTCCTCCTTGTGTATCCTTTCCCAGTCTGATTTTTGAGAGAATTCTCTTATTTTATCAAAATTTGTTTTTCCATACATCAATCTTCCCTTTCTATATTGTTCGTTTTTTGTTTTGTTTTTTCTATGTGTTTTTCCTCATTTAGTTCCAGTTCAACAAATATGTGGTCACTTTTACTTATTGGTGTCATATATTCAATCTTGTCGACTATTTCGGATTCTGATGTGATTATTAGGTCCAGTCTCGACGGTTCTTCCTCATTTCTATACCTAGTATTCTCTTGTATCCATTGCGTCACTGTAACTATGTTCTATAATCATATCAAGTAGTACATTTCCCCATAGGTCTTCTCCACCCTTTCCTGTCATCTCTTCCCAGCAGATTTCTTTACAATTAAAGTCACCCATTATAACTATTCTTCCTCCATCTTCCATTATCTTATTTAGTGTTATCCTTGTGTCTTCTAACATATTTTTGTGTTCTCTCTCTTCCCATGAAGCCGTTTTAAGATTCACATAATTTACTACAAACTTTCTGCTCTGCTCCCTGTCTTCCACTTTCATCATAATCATCTCTATTCTTTCCATATGTGACATTCCTCACACTTATATCCTTCTTAGTCAGGAACATAACTCCACCCCCTTGTTTTACCTCTCTGTTTCTAATCCAATAATTATATGCACCATGTCCTACACTGTTGGGTGATAGTGGACCTTTCAATTTTGTCTCTACAATTCCCATTATGTCCGGTTCTTTTTCCTTCAGGTAATCATTCAGTTCGTTGAAGCCTGTTATTAAGCCATCTATATTTGTGTAGGACACTTTTAAATTTTTTCTGCTACTTCCATCGTGTTTTCTGTTTTCCTTCCGCTTTTCTCTGCTGTGAATCATTTCCTCACTTTCATATCCACTACTCTCCAATAGAAATTCCCTTTGTCTAACTCTGTTCTTTTCTCGTTTTTTTCCCTTAGCTTCTAGTCTTTTTGTTTTCTAATCCTCTCTTTCCTCTTTATTAATTTCTCTTTTTGTCCATACCTGTTTATACTGATCACTTTTTGTTAGTTTCCCTGTTTTTGGTAAGATATTCTCTGCTGTCGTTTATGACCTAAATTTGATCTTAATTGGTCTGGTCTTATCTGTATTGTATTTCCCTATTCTATATGTTTCTTCAATTTCTTTCCCTGTTTCTTGTTCATCCTCTTGAACTACATCTAATATCTTGTTTACCTTTTCCCTCCCTCTTTTACTCTTGTAGTCCTATTTGGATTATGCTTCTCTTCCATCCCTAATATAATTATAAATTACTTTTTGTCCGCTGTCTCTTACCATATTCTCCTTCTCTCTCATCACGTTAATAAATGTGTCCTTAGTTTGTTCTTTCATCTGTTGTGTCACTATATCTCTAAATACAATTTTGTTGTTCTCCTGGACTTTTCTCCAACCCTGTGCTTCTTTTGCTATGGACCCTTTATTCTCTTTATTATTATTCTTTAATTCCTCATTTTCATCTTTTACTTTTTTTAACTGTCTTTTTAATTCTTCTATTTCTTTATTTAGGTTTTGGTTCTCCTTCTTTAGTTCTTCCAATTTATCAACTCTTTGCGTATTCCGTGTAAGTTGGCTGAAACTAACCTCCCTCATTAAATCCATGGAAATTATTATCTTCACTTTCTATTGTGATGTTCTTATCTATATTTCTAATTTTAGTGCCTTTACTGATATTTTCGACTTCACCTGCGTCGTCTGCAGCCCTCTTGTTGACATTTCTTCTGACGTCCGGGGGAGCCCGTTCGTTTCCTTCTTCATTTCCTTCCATTTTCCTCGGTAATCCCTCCCTTTCTCCTTTTTCTTCACCTTCGCACTACACCACGAGCTTTCCCCTTCCCTACTAATACAACAAAGGTACTCCTTCGTCGTTGAGATCGACGAAATTTGAATATTTCATGGAGTTCCAAACATTGCTGTCACTTCGACCGGTGCGTGTGTGTGTGTGCGTGTGTGTGTGTGTGTGTGTGTGTGCGTGTGTGTGTGTGTGTGCGTGTGTGTGTGTGTGTGTGTGTGTGTGTGTGTGTGTGTGTGTGTGTGTGTGTGTGTGTGTGTGTGTGTGTGTGTGTGTAATCGATTACTTCGGTTCCTCCTGCGGCCAATAAATGATTAATAATCGATTATTTTCACCTGGAAATAAATGATGCAGTGGTATATTTGTAAAGTACAAGCCATACATTTATGTTTTTTAGTGTATTCTCTGCAGGCCAAGAACCCTGGGAAAATTAAACAAAACATTTACTAGCTGAACATTTAACTGGTGACTTTTTGGGTTTATTAAGCTCAAATTTAAACGAGTCCTCACAATAAAATGAATTTTCATTTGTTTTTTCATCATGCAGATCAATATCAATAATGCAACACGAATTATGAATATTTACGAAAAATGAACATTTCTTTTATCAATCAATCTTCGACCTATTGGTTTTACATGGCTGTTTCGGTACCTAACGTTTCTTTCTTTCTCTCTTTCTTTCTTCTTTTCCCCCTAAATCTATATAGAAGCAGATAATTCTAATCGGGAATTTGTGTCTAAGTAAATGTCGAGACGTTTTTTGAATACCTCTACAGTGGAACAATCGATGACGTTGATGGTAGGCTTTTCCACATATTAACGGCGTGATTGAAGGAAGAGTATTTTGCCACGTTTGTTTGAAATAAATAAATTTCCTACATTTTTGCATCCATTACTCCCAGTTGTGTTGGAGGTGTCATTTTAAAAATATTTTTCCACATCCATGTTTTCAATCCCTTTGGCAGTTTTGAATACGTTAATTAGATCTCTCAATCTCCGTTTCGAAAGACTAAACAAATTTAGTTCACTTAAGCGCTCTTCGTACGGTTTGTTCAGCAACCAAAGAATGAACTTTGTTACTCTAGACTACACTCTTTCTAACTTCTGTATATCTTTTTTGTAATTTGATGACTAGCACTGTACACAGTATTCTAGGTTATTTCTGACTAAAGCATTGTAAATATTAGGAATGATTTCTTCAGTGCTAAACTCAAAAGCACTACCTATAAGTCCAATCACTTTATTTGCACTTCTTATAACCTTCGACCACTGTTTGCTTGGTTTGAGATCACTTGAGATAACAGCACCAAGGTCTTTCTACACCATTCATCATGTAGTTGTATGTAAACATGAGCGTGACAGCAAACAGTGGCACATAGTATGGGGTGGGTGGGTGATATGGCAAACTATTGTACTTACAGCATGACATTCCCGGTGCCACCAACCACCCTTGTAATTTGATGCACAGTTCGAGGTTGAACTTTGGTCGTTGTCTCTATCCATAGAGGTGAAACTTGATCCCTTAGCGCTGTACAGGCACTCCGCTGCAACGAGAAAAGTAATAGATACATGAATGAATTAATTAATAAAGTAACTAATACATACATACATACATATACCAAGGCTTTTTCCCTCTTTCAAGGGAGGTAGCCAAAAAGGGCAAAGCATAAAATCACTCCCACCCATTTCATCCCTAAATACACTCCACACCCCTCCCACCCTCCCTCTCATCTGAGCACCTCCTGGATGACGGGTCATCCCTGCACCTTGCCCACCGCCCTGGGTCAGAAGCAGTGTCGTAACTAATAAATATAGAAATGTATAGATAAGTAAATAAACTTGATCCCTTAGCCCTGCACAGGCACTCCGCTACAACGAGAAAAGTAATAGATACATGAATGAATTAATAAATAAAGTAACTAATAAATAGAGAAATGTACAAATAAGTAAATAAACTTGATCCCTTAGCCCTGCACAGGCACTCCGCTGCAACGAGAAAAGTAATAGATACATGAGTAACTTGATTAATAAAGTAACTAATAAATATATAAATGTACAAATAAGTAAATAAACTTTATCCCTTAGCCCTGTCCAGGCACTCCGCTGCAACGAGAAAAGTAATAGATACATGAATTAATTAATTAATAAAGTAACTAATAAATATATAAATGTACAAATAAGTAAATACAAACATTTAAATAAATAGATAAGTAGACAAATGGATAAATAAATAAATAAATGAATAGATAACAAATTATTAAATAGATAGATATATAAATGAATGAATAAATATTCAAACAGATTCATGAATAAATAAATAAATAATAAACACACAGAGGAGCAAGTAAACAAACAACTGTAATTACCATTTGGTAAACATTATATCATAATTTTTAAGTGTTCATATAAATGTTAGATATTCAAACTGTACTACATTCCGCCGCCTTAATACGGCGAGCAAATTTAGATGTAATAGAATTTATTCTATGATGTATGGCGCTGGTACGTGTACATGCTACGAACAAAAGAAGCCCAAAAAGGGAACCCTGAGGAACTCCACTAGTAACATATTTTCGCTGTTTACGATTGGCCAATACTAGTCTAGCTTATGTGACGTGCAAAGTAAGTTTAGTTAGCAGTATCGCGTGTGAAACAACATAAGAAGTCCTTTCAAAGTTTAGATTTATTAAACCTATGCTGATTAATAGGTCGTAGTTTGAGACAATTGTTTTGAAAAACTACTAGATCAGTCACGCTAGGCTGTCTTTATCTAAAACCGTGTGGATTGTCATTTATTAGATATTCTGGGTGAAACAGACACAGGGAAAGAAAACGGTGAAATATAAAGAACTGCACATTTGACGAAATAAGGAAAATGATAAATCAGCTCCACACATGAGTAAGAAAAGGGAAAAACTTTGGCCTGATTTAATGTAAGATGGGTGTAAAGCTGTATGTCAGATATATATATCGGTCATTAAAGCAGGTGCTTACTTATTGCTCCGAGATAGCTGACGTAGTTCAACCGGTAGTTGTCGGCCTCGTCAGCGATGGTGAAGGACGAATAGCGGTAGCTCCTGGTGGCACCCTCAAAGTCCTCGGCATCAATTTGCATCTCGACAGCACGGGACTTCGTCAGAAGGTGCATCTTCTCCAGCCCTGGTGTGGACACACCAGCATAAACTCATATATCGATAAAAGTAATAATGATATAATCATATTGATAACAAGGGTAAGTGTTATAACGATAGGTATAGCGAGATATGTGGAGGGATGTTCCTGGCTGCTCCGTAGAATTTTGGAGTGCATTAAGAGGGAGAGGAAGGTGTGTGTGTGTGGTGGGGGGTATCGTATAATGAAACTGTAGGGTTGGACCAGCATCAATGGTTGAATGTGGATGAATGTGCCCTTGGACTTGGCCACTCCCTCCACCCTATGGTCATAATGTATATATGATTTATGATGCTGCTGCTGATAGTAATGATAATGATAATACTAATACTAATAATAACAAAACAACAACAACAACAACAATAATAATAATGATAATAATTTTGTTGAAGGTGATGCTGTTTTCTGCATTAATAATTTTCTTGGAGATACTTTCTAAAGATCTCACTAATCGCCTCGTGCGTAGGTGGACATATTCTCCGATCCGGATTTCGGCTCAACTGAGACTTCTTCAGGGAGTGTGTCAAATGTTATCCAAGTGCGATATTTGACCACGCGAAATTATTTGACTAGAGGAGATCACATGATTGATTGAAAATTATGCATAAATTACCTCCTCATGCTTCTGGCCTACCCTGTGTTCTCATACTGGGTAGCGCTAATAAATCAAGTGCCTGTATATTCAAGTTGGGGTTTTTATCCTTGATATAAAGGGCCTCGATTATCTTTAACTTTCTCGGGTCCATGCAGGTTTCCAAGATTTTCGTGTTCTGTTCTAATTCTTCTCGTGTGATGTGGTATCCATGTGATGCCAAAGCATGGTTCCGGATCCGAGAATATGTCCACCTACGCACGAGTTTTACAAAGTGTACAGGTAGACCCTGCTACATGGCGATTAGTGAGATCTTTAGAAAGTATCTCCAAGAAAATTATTAATGCAGAAAACAGCATCACCTTCAACAAAATTTGTGTATTAGAAGACTTACTGCCTGTATATACTTTAAATAATAATAATGATAATAATAATAATAATAATAATAATAATAATAATAATAATAATAATAATAATAATAACAATGACACTAATAATAATAATAATAACAATGACAATACTCTGATCACACCAAAGGCACTTAGCACAAAGTAGCGATTTTTACAAACTTTATTCACCCGAGGGATCGTCTCCATAGGTGTCCAAGGGAATTTGTGCGTGTGGGGGGGGGGGGGGTTAAAAACATAATAAAAAGATGTTTAAGGGTTAAGCGGCCAAGGAAAAAAATCTTTCATCTCGGAAATGGTGACTTTAATGACCATGCAGTTCACTATCAATAGTACCAGTATGTATTTACATTGCAGACTCGCAGTCGAAAATCGATCATATATAGATATTTTATAACTTAAGAATTTAACGAAATTATGCGTGACGACCGGCAAAAATTCAAACACATCCATGGTCGTTCCCAGCGGAATGAAAGTGTAACTGACCGAGCCAGAACTCTGAGGAAAGGTTCCCGAATCCGTTCTTGTAGTCGTCCCATTTTCGGTTGAAGTTGATGTGGACGTCGGCTGGGGCTCGGCGCATCAGCACCGTCCACCCGGCGTCGCTGCCAGAGAGCTCGC
Organism: Oratosquilla oratoria; assembly: GCF_046742065.1. Lineage (NCBI taxonomy): Eukaryota > Metazoa > Arthropoda > Malacostraca > Stomatopoda > Squillidae > Oratosquilla > Oratosquilla oratoria. The sequence goes on along the minus strand of NC_134819.1, from coordinate 34,644,236 downwards.
AGTATACCTGGCAGAACGTGGACGTCACTTTATTCAATAGTTACATGCGACATTATCGGTCACAGTGTTTTCTACACCTACACACACACACACACACACATACACACACACACACACACACAAAAGCCAAGAAAATGTACTACCCCAGTAAGATCAAGCACTTACAGCAGAACAGCAGCCAGTAGTTTAACAGGGTTAAAAGTTTGTGCGGTATGCGGCAGGCATCTGACATCACACTCCTATCACAACTGTCACCTGACCGTGCGGCTGAGCAAATAGACGACCACTTTGCATCCATCTGTTAAACGATGCCCAGGATTAACCTCTCTCTCCTCCTTGCTTCCCCCCCCCGACAGTTAATGTTTTTCAGGTTGCCAAAGAGCCCGGCAGCATTAAGGCAAATCGTTCCTATACACCCGTAGACTTACCATCAAAATTCATCGTGAATTTGCTCGTGAACTTGCCATCCCGATCTGTTCAATAATCAATGCCTCACTTAATCAGAGTAAATGTCCCACGGATTGGAAGACAGGTTTCATTACTCCCATCCCCAAATCTTCCAATCCCCAATCCTTTAGTGATCTCAGACCCATTACTATCACTCCCATTCCTAGTCTTATTTATGAGGATTTTGTCTTCGAGTGAGCATACTCCAAAACCAGTAAATTCATTGATCCCAACAGTTTGGTAACGTGAAAACATCCTCCACCATTCATTATCTTATTAGCTTCTTTGACTTTCTCTATAAAAATCTCGAACAGCACAAGACTTCACTTACAGTGGCGTTCATTGACTTCAAGTAAGCCTTCGACCATGTTGATCACACCACTATCATCACCAAAGCCATCCACCTTGGCCTTCCTACCTCCTTGGTGCCTTGGCTATCTGACTTCCTGATGGACTGATATCAAGCTGTTAGATATCAGAGACACGTCTCCGCAGTCCAGCACCTGTCCTGTGGGGTACCACAGGGAACAAGGTTTGGACCATTGTGTTTCCTAATACTCATCGAAGATGCCCTGTGAGGCACATCGCACAGGTGGAAATATGTTGATGACTGCACGGTGGGGATCCCTGTGTCCAACACTGACCTGGACTTTAACCCACCGCAGGACACGCTGTACAGGCTACACACATGGACAGTGCACAGCAGTCACCATCAACCACAAGAAAACTATGGTAATGCACTTCCACAGCTCCAATGAGGTTCTCCCCCCCCCCTGCTGACAATTGAAAGCCAACCCCTACAGGTGGTCCAGTCAACTAAGCTGCTGGGAATAACCATCGACAGTAAGTTGACTTGGAAGGAGAACACCGCTAACACCGTCAGGGCAGCCTCCTACATTCCGTATATTCTTGTAGGTGGCCTGAGACCATTAGGGGCACAGGCTGAAAATATCAAAACCATCTACACTTCCTTCATTTTACCCAAGTTGATGTATGCGTCACCTTCCTGGGGCTCCTCACTTACAGTCACGCAGTAGCGATAGCTGGAGAAAGTGCAGAAATGAGCCTGTCGCACAATCCTTGGCAATGAATATATCACCTATCGGCACGCTCTCGCCACAATCGGACTTCTAACCCTTGCTGACCGTTACCTTCAGCGTCTGAGGTTGTTTGTGGCCACCCTAGCGAAATATCCTCGGCACCGGGACCTGCTACTCCCTGCAGCACCACCACCACGGCGACAGGTGCGGCACCACAGTACCATCAAGTCGATCATAGTCCGCACCGACCGGTATAAGATAAGAAGAACCTCATACCGACATTTGTGGACTTAATCAACAAGAAATAACAATGTTGTACAACACAGCTATTCCTTAGCTCACTGTTTTGTTTTGTATTTTAATACTTATAACATCATTTTACTGTCATGGTTTTAGTTTTTTAATTCTGTAGGCTGTATATTTTCAGTAGTAATGTTGCTATACCCAATAAACCGTATATCATTATTATTATTATTATTATTATTATTATTATTACAAACACACATGCACGCATACATACGTACATACATACATACAGTACGTACATACATATTTTTCAGAGTATACAGGAAAATCAGTAAAGGTAGCATATATACAGAAATAAGAAACTAGGAAAAGTCACATCAGTTATATTATGCACTCCGTGGGGTGCTGTTACACAAATGAAAATAAAGATTTACGCACTTACCAAAATATAATTACATACATTATGCATGCCAATAAAGAGTAAATAAATAGATGGATTATGCTTCATTGAGAAGAAACGTTATAATTTTTGTTATATATATATGTTATCATCACTATTATTACTATTATCATTATTATCATTTTTATTATTATCATTATTATCATTATTACTATTGCTATTTTCATCATTATTATTATTAATTATTATTATTATTATTATCATTATTATCATCATTATTCATTATCATCATCATCATCATTATTGTTATTATTATTATTATCACTGTTATCATTTTCATCATCATTATTATCATTAATGCAGTCATTATCAATACATTATCAACACTATTATTATTATCATAATCATTATTGTTATTTTCATGTACTTATTTGCCTGATAATTATCCATATACCTTTACAAATTTCTGAAAATGCTGTGTCAGTTTTTACCTGAAAGACGAGACCTTGCAGCTCGATGGCATAAATGCCGTCGGTTGTGAATCCTGATTCAAGAAGTTCCTGGCAATTCGCCGAAACTAGTAACGTCGTGGGCATGGAGGAAGAAAAGAGGATATTAGGAAGAGATTCGGTTAGCAAAAACGCGGTCTAAGATTCTAAAAATCGTCCTCGTTTTCATTTCTTCTTTGTTTCACCTCCCTTCCTTTTTTCATCCTATATATGTTATGTGGATCTTCCTTTCTCTCCAGTGCCTTATTGTTCGGTGCACCTTTTCCCCATATATAGTTCATGCAGGGTGTAAAGGTGTTATGTATTACTCCTTTCCATAGTTAAGGATAACATCAGGTCTGATTTGGGGCAAAGTTTGATTTTCAGAAAGAAACCAGTACATATGACATGCAAAAGTGAAATTAGAGGTGTATGTATATGTTGTGAATGTCCAGCACTCCAGAAACTTCGACATCATAAACAAACAACAAGCTGATGGATGGAGTAGAGGGTGAAAGATGCATCCTTAACTTATTGAAATATCACTCGAAGAGAATGGTTTCGACAGTTGTTTACCACAAATTTTTATCCTATTAATTGTTCGCCATGTGCCATAAGAATGCTCTGGATTATGAATTACTGATGTCGTTGCATATTTAGTGAGGAATAGCTACCATTAGTCGTCATCAACCACACGCGTACATCATCATTTCCGCACGCGTGAAGATCTCCTAGTATTCTAAACATAATATTTAAATTTAAATTGTATCACAAAGTTTCGTGTTCCATACGTTTTATCAAGCAAATTCAAGTACCGTTGGCTGAATTGACGTCGCGGGCCGGATCCGGCCGTACTTTGGTGACCCCTGATCTAGAGTCTAGACAGTAGTACTTCATCAGTCAGGTGTGGACAAAATAAATCCCCCTTGTCCCTAATAACAAGGTGTGTGTGTGTGTATTTACCTAGTTGTATTTTACGGGAAGGGGAGCTATGCTCGTGGGGTCCCGTCTTCATATCTCATTTTATCTAAACTATTTTTAAATTCATGTATTGTTTTTGCACACACCACTTTCTCATCTAACTTGTTCCAACTGTCTATTGCTCTGTGAGGAAAGCTGTTCTTTTTAAAATCTCTTCTATAGCTGTCTTTTTTTATTTTCTTTCCGTGTCCTCTTGTATTTCTGTCATCCCATTTTATCAGATTCTCTCTATCAGTAATTTCTATGCCTTTCATGATTCTGTAAATAGCTATCAAATCTCCTCTCTCTCTTCTTTGCTCTAGTGTCTGTAGTTTAAGTTTTTGTAGTCTCTCTTCATATGATAGTTTTGAGAGTGTTGGTGCCAGTTTAGTAATTGCTCTTTGTATTCTTTCAAGTTTTTTTATACATTTTTTTGTACTTGGTGACCATATCGTTGCTGCATATTCCAATCTTGGTCTTATCAGGGTGATTAGGATTTTCCTCACCATTTCTTCATCCAGGTATGTAAATGCCACTTTGATTGTTCTTATTAAATTATAAGTTTCTCCAAAAATCTTATTTATATGTTTCTCAGGTGACATATTATTCATAACAATGACTCCCAGGTCCCTCTCATTTTCTACTCTTTTTATTCCTTCTTCTCCCAAATTATATGATCCTGTTATTCTGTTTTTGCTTTTTCCAAATTCCATTATACTACACTTTTTTGTATTGAACTCCATCTCCCACTTCCTACTCCATTCTTGTACTTTATTTAGATCTCTCTGTAGTGATTCACAATCCTCTTCAGTTTTCACTCTTTTCAGTAATTTTGCATCATCTGCAAAGAAGCTCATATAGCTTTCAATTCCTTCATCCATATCATTAATATATATAGCAAACATTATTGGGGCCAGAACTGTTCCCTGCGGGACACCGCTTATTACTTCATTCCATTTTGAGTGCTGATCTCTTATCACTACTCTCATTTTTCTTTCTTGCAAAAAGTCTTCCATCCAATTTAGCAATTTACCTTGTATTCCTCCTTCATATTCTAATTTCTTAAGCAACTTCTTATGTGGTACTTTGTCAAAAGCTTTTTTTAGGTCTAGAAATGCACAATCAGCCCATCCATCTCTTTCTTGTATTATATCTATTAGTCTTGAATAGAAACATATTAAATTGGTGACGCATGATCGTCCTTGTCTGAATCCAAATTGCCTTGGATTTAGTACGTTGTTTTTTTCCAAGTATTTTACCCATCTACTTTTGATAATTCTTTCACATATTTTTGCTATTGTACTTGTTAGAGAGACTGGTCTATAGTTGGTAGGTTCTTCTTTATTTCCTCCTTTATATATAGGTACTATATTTGCTTTTTTCCAATCTTCTGGAACTTTTCCTTCTTTTAAGGAACTGCTTATTATGCTATGTATTTTGTCTGCCAGTTCATTCCTACATTCTTTCAGAATCCAGTTTGCTATTTCATCTGGCCCATGCGATTTTCTGACATCAAAATTACCCAAGTGTGTCAATATTTCATTCTTCGTTACTTCTATTTCTTCCATAGGGGGGACTTTTTCCTTCCACTCAATCTCTTCAGGTTGTATATTTTCCCTTGTAAACACTGATTTAAAATGTTTGTTCATAATTTCTGCCATTTCCATTTCCTCAGTGTATTCAACTCCTCCTTGTCTTAATTTCTCCAAGTCTTGTTTGTTTTTCAGTTTATTGTTTACAAATCTGTAGAATAGTTTTGGTTGATCTTTACACTTTTCTATAACATCTTTTTCATATTTTCTTTTTTCCTCTCTGCACTTTTGTACATATTCATTTCTATAACCAGTATATATTTTCCATTTTTCAGGTCTTCTGTCTTTTTTCCATCCGGTCCAGGCTTTGTCTCTTTTGTCTTTTAACTCCCTACAACTTTTGTTGTACCAGCATTTTACATATTCTTTTTCTTGTTTTTGTCTTGGGACATACTTTTCCACTCCTTCTTTGTAAATTTTTGTCAAAATATTCCATTTCTCTTCCACTGATGTTTCTTCTTTGTATATTTCTTCCCAGTTTTCTTGTTGGAAGAATTCTCTTATTTTATCAAAGTTTGTTTTTTCATACATCATTCTTCCTTTTCTATATTGTTCATTTCTTTTCATATATTTTTCTTCATTAAGTTCCAGTTCAATCAATATGTGGTCACTTTTACCTATTGGTGTTTTATATTCAATCTTGTCCACTATTCTAGGTTCAGATGTAATTATTAAGTCTAGCCTCGATGGTTCTTCTTCATTTCTATACCTAGTGTTCTCTTGTATCCATTGTGTCATTGAATGGTCAGTAATCATCTCAAGTAGAGCATTTCCCCATGAGTCATCACCACTCTTTACTGTCATTTCTTCCCAGCAGATTTCTTTGCAATTAAAGTCGCCCATCATAACTATTCTTCCTCCGTCTTCCATTATTTTAGTTAATGCTATCTTTGTGTCCTCTAACATACTTTTATGTTCACTCTCCTCCCATGAGGCTGTTTTCGGAGGCACATAATTGATCACAAATTTTCTGCTCTTCTTATCTCGGTCTTCCACTTCTATCATAATCATCTCTACTGTATTCTTTCCATATATGACACCTTTCACGTTTATATCCTTCTTTGTCAGGAACATAACTCCACCCCCTTGTTTTTTCTCTCTGTTTCTAATCCAATAATTGTATGTATCATGTCCTACACTGTTGGGTGGTAGTGGGCCTTTTAATTTTGTTTCTACAATTCCCATTATGTCCGGTTCTTTTTCTTTCAAATAATCATTCAGTTCATTCAATCCTGTTATCAATCCATCTATATTTGTGTAAGACACTCTTAGTTTTCTGCCACTTCCATTGTGTTCTCTGTTTCCCTTATGTTTTTCTTTAGTATGTCGAACTGCTTTATTTTCATGTTCACTACTCTCCAATAGAATCTCTCTTTCTCTGACTCCGTTCTTTCCTCGTTTTTTGCCTTAGCTTCAATTCTTTTCTGCTTTTCTGCCTCTCTTTCCTCCTTATTCATTTCTCTTTTTATCCATACCTTTTTATATTGATCATTTGTTGCTAGTTTCCCTGTCTTGGATAGAATTTTCTCTGCCGTTGTTTGTGACCTGAATTTAATCTTAATTGGTCTGGTCTTATCTGTACTATATTTTCCGAGTCTGAATTTTTCCTCAATTTCCTTTATAATTTCTGGTTCTTCTTCCTGGACTAATTTTAATAAACTGCTTACCCTTTCATTTTCCTCCTTGATTCTTGCGGTTCTATCTGGGTTATGTTTCTCTTCCATTCCTAATATAATTATACATTTCTTTTTGTCAGCTAATTCTCTTACTATATTCTCCTTCTGTCTCATCACTTTAATAACTGAGTCTTCATTATGTTCTTTCAATTGCTGTTTGACTATGTCAGTGAATGAAACCTTATTCCCTTCTTGAGTTATTCTCCAATTTTTAGCTTCTGTAGCTATTTTC
>NC_134819.1:34549655-34634655 GCF_046742065.1 Oratosquilla oratoria | reverse complement strand
GAAGTTCCTAGCTCCTCTTGCATTTGGTCGGGCGCATGAGGCGGCTTCTCCACAAAGCCACACACCGTCGCCCCGTCGTCGCCGACCCGGACATTGACACCCCAGCACTGGGCGAGGTCCTCTATGGAGAAAGAAGACCCACATGACTTTCCTGTAGGAAACAGCCTTCCTCGGGACCTCACGTTAGCCTGAATGCAAACTGAAACGTAGGCGAGGAAGGCGAGGTAGCACAGATCAAAGGTAGAATTCCTGTTGCTGAATTTAAGTACAGTTTGAGTTTTTCTCCCACGTGAAATGCTTCTAGACGTACTACCTTAGCAACAAGAAGTCTGCCTTTGCTCTGTGCTGCGTTGCCTGTGTCGACTGCGTCTCAATCTGCGCTTAGGGGCAGCTGGTCCCAGGTAGTTATATTCCGTTTAGGGATGGACCCTAGGTAGCTAAAGGACAAAATGCACTACAAAAGCGATTACTTTCAGTGGTAACAGAACTTTAATTTAAACTAACAACTTGTTAGTTTAAATTAAAGTTCTATTGGGCATTGTTAGGTTAGGTCGTGTTAGGTTACGTTACGTTAGGATTATATCGGGGTAGACCTGGTGACAAACATACATATACCAAAGGCTTTTTCCCCCTACACGGGGGGGAGGGGTTAGCCAAAAAGAAAAAGGCATAGAAACCACCCCCCACCCATTCCATTTCCTATATATTCCACTCCCCTCCACCCTCCCTCTTATCTTGGCACCTCCTGGATGACGGATCATCCTTGCATCCTGTCCACTGCCCTGGGTCAGAAGCAGAGTCGCAAGACACAGCACATCCACAGCAAGGCCGCTTCATAAATTCGGCGACCCCCCATGCAGAAAAAGAGAAGACGGGGAGAAATCCCTTCGGACTGCGTCAATTTTTTTCTCATACATACTTCCTCACCCCCAACCCCCACCCACTCCCCCTCATGCATCACAGTATCATCTATACACAAACCCTCTCCATTCACCCCTATCTTCTGTCCTCTCCCGTCCTTCCTCAACAGACATTCCTCTCTTTTGTAATGCCCCTTTCACCCAATCCATCCATCTCATCCTAGGACGCCCCCTCATATTCACTCCTTCCACCTCTGCTTTCCACACTTCTTTTATTAATCTTTCTTCACTCATTCTTTCCATGTATCCAAACCATCCTAATACTCTTTCATCAACCCTATCTCCCAGTTCCCTTTCCACCCCTGTTCTCCTCCTCACCTCCTCATTTCTCACTCTATCCAGCCTAGTAACCCCTATCATACTTCTCAGACATTTCATCTCAAACATATTCAAACTTCTTCTCTCTCCCTTTTTTATGTTCCATGTTTTTGCCCCGTACAATGCTGTTGGCACAATCACTCCTTCATATAACCTCCTCTTAGCATCCATTCCCAGATGACAAACACTAACAGTGATTGACTTTTTATTATTTTTTATTTTTATAAATATCCTTATGTACTCACCTTCTTACAATCCCATTCATATAAGAGTAAAGAAAATAAAAGTAAAATCTTCCGGTTTGCTAAGTGACTTGCGATTTCACATCTGTGAGAAAGGTAAGTGCCGTCAAGTAAATTAGGATAAACGTCATATGAGAACGAAGACCTTATTAGTACTACAAAGTATCGCTAATTCGATCTTAATAAAGTACATGTCAAGCACTTGATAAAGGTCATATGAACGAAACGTTATATCAATAAAGACTTTGTCATTTGGTGATTTGATATACCTGCATCCGTTTACATAATTATGATCGAGTAAAAACATAGTGGGTTTGATATACACGGTCTTCTAATTCCAGAAACTTAAATGTCCCTCACTTTGAGATATTCAACCCATTCATCTTTCACAGTTCTCTCAAATAAAGTAGAAAAACGGGTCTTTGGTTCAGCGGCTTCTCTTTACTTTCTCTTTTAATAAGTGGAACTATGTTAGTTTTTTCTAGTTTTGTGATACTACCCCCTCCTCTGATTGGTCTCTGCATTCTATAAATATGTAATCTGAGATGCTTCCAAGCCCAGGAACCTCACATCTACTGCTATCAAGAGTCCGTTTATTTCCACGTCAATTTCATACAACCTGACGTCACTGACTTCCTCTCCCTCTTGCGAAATCATTTTCTACAATGAAAACTGAATGGGAATTTTATTTCTTCCTGTTTTGATGCCTCTTCATAAACTTTTCCATCCACTACCTGGCGAAGCCTTCTTTGGGTCTCAATTTAGCGCTGACAGACAGAAGAACAGGTTATAAACCGTTTTCACAATTATTTTCCTCTTTATGGGTTCTTGTGTAAGCAGTCTGTGCACTTCCATAGTTATGCTGTTCACTCGCCTCTTCCACTTTCGCCAAGCCACATCCCTAGATTCTTGCTTATTTCACATTTCTTAATGAATCAGTCCGTAAACCCGTTTTTCAATAAATCCTAGCACATTCTTCACACCAAAATTGTAAAAAAAAAAAAAAATGAAAAAAAAAATAAAGATTCGCCACTTCTGGTTTCATTAGCATTTATGAATCCTTCCTAATTTTCTTCTTCAGGAAACCTCCTCACACTGAAGAAATTTCTCTCCAAAATTGTATCTGTCTTGCCTGTATGGCTCATTTCTTGGTTTTATTTCCTGACAATTGGAATTCAAAATCTATGCTGTCAGTCTTTCCAATGACTGGTTAGCTTGCTGGATTCTCTTCTCACTCGTGTCACCCAATGCGTCGTTATTTTCCAATGCAATGTTTATTAAATGACACCCATGGAATCCTCGTTACCATGTGTTTGTATTTGCATAATTTATCTAATTGTAGTATACAGGAAAGGAGCAACTCTCGCACGCGCGCGCGTGCGTGCGTGTGTGTGTATGACCCACCTTTACACTTTATGGCGCACTGGACAGTAGATTTGACAGAGACCTCATCGTACACGTAGGCCGAAGCTGACGCGCCTTTCTCGAGTTCGAACTTAATAGTAAAAGAATGGCTTCCAAGAACAAGGACGACAGCACTAACACTCAAGAGGAAGAGCAGAGTGACCTTGGGGAAAACAGGAGCTCTGGGGAGATACATTAAGGTCATGTTCGTCCGCCTGATGGGAGCTGGACATGTGGGCACGGACGGATAAAGGTGGAGCGATGCACGTCCGTACTCTATACGCGACGGGGAGCAACTGGACCCAGAGTTTTTGTCTCCTAGTGTATGACCATTACGGGGAGCAACACTGCAAAAAATAACAGTCATTGGCAGATCGTAAGACTTGATATATTTTCCCCTTCCTTATGAATGGTATTGGAACAAGGCAGAAGAGATAAAAGATAATCGTGTTGTAAAAGCTTAGGTAACATTACCTAACCAAAAATGATTCATTCAATATTAAGAGAATAAACGGGATTGAAGATAAGCCGTTGAGTGATTGAAGACGAACCACTGATAGAAGATGAGTTGAATGAGTTAAAGTGACACTTACTGGAGTTTGCAGATTATTTCAAACAGTCTGGTGTGACAATAAATAAGATAAAAAAATCCAGTGCGGAATTAGAAATAACCAATCGAGTAAATCCCCGGTCACGCATATACGATTCAAGTAAGTTCGTTTGAGTAGAAACGACTTCGTTTACAATTTTTTATTTTTCGAATCTCCAAATGTCATATTACCTTTGCGTCATATGTTGAGAAGCTGAATGATGAACTAAGAGAAGTTAAACCTATACGAATATTAGACACATTGTTGAATTGTCCTTGGTGAAGTCTAGAATACTGTAGGCGAAGTCGTCCTATAGCTTTTCAAATTCACAATATTTGACGAGAATCGTGATACTGTGATTTAGGCGCAAATGTTCTATGAATGGAGCACTAATGTACCCTTAAGTGAAAGAAAAACACACCTATCAGAGTTAAAATAATGATATAGAAAACTATCCTGAGTCCCTTGCAGTCTTCTCCATTTTTGTGTTCTTTTGACAATTGTTGTTACTTGGTTGTGAGTATTGGGTGCAGGGGAAGAGATGAGAGTTCCGAGACTGATTAAGGAAGTACCGCAGTGAGACGGAGCAAGGAATGACAGCATAAGAGAAAATTTGGATACGAATCCCATACACAAATTAATTGAAAGAAGCCAGCTAAGAGGGCACCAACACGTCATGCGCATGGATGAAAACAGAACACTTACGAAGCATTACACATCGACTCCATCTGGCAAGACCTACTGTAGCAGTTAAAATCGAGACGCTGGAATATAACGAAACTACTCAGACAGACAAGAATGTAGAGTATTAACGCGGAGCTATAACTGATTGGGGAAATCCTAACCGGTGTATGGTGAGATCGGTGAGAAAATGCACAGTACCTTCTCCGTGTATTTTGTCGTTTTGCATCCCGAGTTACTAGCCGGTGGGAAACCGAAAAAAACATAATTTCACCCTGTGCCACACATCAGTCAAAAATAAATACATGAAATAAGTACATAAAAAAATCAAGAGATAAATACATAGATAAAGATATAAATAAGTAAACAGACAAGTAAAAAATAATAAATATATAAACAAATTGATATGTTAGGAATAGGACCTCCATCCATGAAAGATGTGGACAACCTTAGCTCAGAAGGCCGTTGAAGACAACTATGTATGATTTGACATAATTAGAGATTAATGTTGGTTTTATTCATTTGTTTATTACTTGAACGGTAGGATTTATTCAATAGCAAACAGCAATGTCGACATCACAATTACCACGCTCTCTATCGGCAGTTGAGCAAACTGCCGGGTAGCTGACAAACGGAAAAACAGTGAATTTTGTTTACGATAAGAGAGTAACAATGAAGCGCGACTAATTTCCAAAAGTTTCATTGTTAGAGGAAGATGTCCCTGGGAACAAGATCGACATTCAAACTATTGACAGATATTCCAACATTCGATTGAAGCATTGGTTGGAATGTCGAGGACTAAAAATGAGTGGAAACAAAGCCGAAGTTGTGGACAGGTAAATCTATTTTCCACGGCATCATATGGCCGGTCTGGTCTTTCTTAACATTTGTTTAAATTTAGTTTCTCCATATATCGCATCACCCAGTCATTAAAGTGTTAGGCTTCGTACATTATCATTTTTAACACGCACACACACACACCCAACTCCCCGCCCACGGGAGTTGGAGTAACGACTCGCAGTACAGCGATACTACTGAAATTATTTCAGGCCTGGACGGGATTCAAATCCAGACCGCCGTAGCGGCGGCCGGGAACTCTACCACTGCGCCATCAAATTTGACGTCATAGCGATGTTTGTTTCTAAATTTAGGAACTGTACGGATCGCTGTTGAAGTTTTCCGATGGCTTTTGCTCGACTCCGAATCTGCGTAATGACAGAAACCTCGTGTTTCTCTTTTTAAATGACATGGGAAGAGAACGTTCGAGAAGGGAGATGTTTGGCAGCGTACGAATAGACTACTTTCCCAACGGTTTTTCCCCCCTCCCAATTCAAATCTCTTCTCTGACTTCGGATCCACATTTTATATATGTATATATATATATATATATATATAATATACATACATAAATGCGTTAAAATGCATATACTGCATGCATAAAGTTATAACAAAATAGATAAATTGAAAAATAGATGAAGATGACATGTGTGTGACCAGAAACCCCCCTGAGACATTTGGATGCAACAAGATATCATGATAGAGTGTCATGGTGTTCTTTGATTTTTCTATTAATGATGAATTATCTAGTTTATACAAACTTAAATTCAAATTTATATTATCTTTTGATTTCACTGTGGTTTCTGCAAAATCTGTTAGTCACGCGTTCACTGTGATTAATTGTAATATATATATATATTTATATATATAATACATACATACATATACACATATGTATACACACACACACACACACACATACACACACACACACATATATATATATATATATATATATATATATATATATATATATATATATATATATATATATATATATATGTGTGTGTGTGTGTGTGTGTATTCACTTGGTCTTTGGTCTTTGGATCACGTGTTGGACTCGTGATCGACAGCTATTTCCCTCCTTGCACACACACCCGGGCGAGAGTCGAACCCGGACCTCCGTAGTGGCAGGCCAGAGTTCTAACCACAGCGCCACAGTGTGTGTGTGTGTGTGTCTGTGTGTGTGTGTGTGTGTTTGTGCGTATTCACCTTGGTCTTTGGATCACGTGCTAGACTCGTGATCGACAGCTATTTTCCCCTCGTAAGAGAGCTCAGAGCTCGTATGACCGATCTATGGGTAATGCTGTGACCTTACACGCACACACACTCCCAACTCCCCGCCCACGAGAGTCGGAGTAACGACCCGAAGCGCAGCGATACTGAAATTACTTCAGCCCTGGGCAGGATTCGAACCCGGACTGCTGTAGTGATGGTCAGGGGCTCTACCAACCACTCAATCGAGTCGTGTCGCGCTACCGAGTCATGTGTGTGTGTGTGTGTGTGCGTGTGTATGTATGTATGCATGTACGAGTATGTGCGTGTGCATGTTTGTCATATATCGTCGTTAGTGGTACTGACCTCAAGTTTGTTGGGCAGACTCCTTACTGGAAGTATGAGGGATTCCGCGACAAAATTATGGATCCGAGTCACGCAACGTTTTCTTAGTAAGATATTAATCTCCATGAAAGATAATAATACTCCTTTACCATCATCAATCCCTGTCTTTACGTGTTATATTTGTGATCGACAATTAATACCCTCCCGGATGAGAGCTCAGAGCTCATACGTGGTTCGATGTGTGGGTAATGCTGTGACCTTTGTATGTGTTTATATGTGTATATATATATATATATATATATATATATATATATATATATATATATTATATATATGTGTGTGTGTGTGTGTGTGTGTGTGTGTGTGTGTGTGTGTCTGTGTCTGTGTATGTGTGTGCGCGCGTATAAATGTAAATATCACTGGGAAGAATATTTTCTTGTAGACAGGTGAGATTAAATGAGAGTACTGTTTCTATATTGTTTAGTTTCTTTTAAAGGCTCTCTTTATTTCTGCCTAATTTACGTAGATTATTGGTAGATTGCTAATTAGTTGTCCGTATGAAGCAACGTTTCGCTCTTCGCTTGAGAGCATCTTCAGGTCAACTGTTTTGTATTTACTTTTCTAATATATATTTACTGGATTCCTGTCCTGTGATTGGTCGGCAACGTGAGTTCACCGACGAAAACGATATTCCTGATTGGCTACACATTACCCAATAGGAGCCTCGGTGTTAGATGCTATACGTCATAGACAGCAACCAAACTAGTTCCAAGACTGGCATGCAGACCGTGTGAAGAGACTAAAAATACTGGATCTGCCAACTTTCAAAGATCAACGAGAAAGAAAGAGGTACTTTGATGACAGTATTCAGGTCGCTTAAGGGTATAGACTACAATGACAGACGAAATATCTTGATTAGGGCTACGGGAACTTTTAAGAGATTATAAAAACAAATTAAGAAGGATTACATGTCTAAAGACGAAATACAGCTCCCCATATAGATGCATAGATATTTAGGCCAGCTTAGAAGATGATATAGCCTAAGCTGGAACAATAAATGAATTAGAATATAAATATGATAACTGGAAATTAAGGACATAAACCAAGTTGGAATCGTACTTAAACTTGAGAACAAATATGATAAACAAGGCGAACACAATTAGGTAAAAAACACACACACGAACATACACGAGCAATTACATATGACACACACACAAACACATACACACAAATACAAAAACACAAAAAATATATATATATGGCTGATTTGAGCATGCACATTTGTTATATTACCAAAGAGTGGTAAATAATTTGTATCCGTAGATACTGAGGAGGGGGCGTAAGGATTCCTTGGAAAATTAAAAGGTGGCGACCATGAAAATATGTTAGGTGATGGAGATCACTGCTCTTGTTCCAATGTCGGTGTTTCTTCTTTGAGGCACGGGAAGCTTCACATTTGTCTTCAAAATCACCATACACTTCCATGAGGCATTCTCATGTTAATGACTTATCATTTGTCAGGACCAAGTCAGGGCCCACTTAGTCGCTATATAGGTCAAGTAGGCTCGGGAATGCCGTATCTTATACATAGTGGGGTTGGGGTTGTAGTTATTGATCGTGGTGTTTAGGTGTGTTGATGACGCCGACGACGGCAATTATTACCCAATGAGAAGGCTGAGTAGCTGTTTTGGTGTTACCATGGTAGGCTGTTCTCGGTTTCGGTTGCGGTGAGAAGGGGGCTCTTTGATTTGGAAAAAAAAAATTGAAGTACAACAGAGGGACTTTGATTTCGTGATAGTCTTTGTTGTTGTTGTTATTTTGTCTTTGTATCATCATTCACGCCGCTCCCCAGTAAGTTAGGTGTAAGGAGGCCAGAGCGGATCCTAGATAAGGCTGCTCCGTTGTGTAGGATGCTGCCACGCTGATATTCATTAGTCCTTTCACAGAGTGATTCCCTGTCCTGTGGGTTGTGATTAAAGACTTAGAGAGAGCACCTACCCTCACCATCCCGTCCCATCGCTGTAGGAATTGTAATTGTTAGTCGGAAGAGTAAAGCCATTGTTAGTTAGCGAGAGAGAAAAATATGAATGGATATGCTCTCAGTCTCAGTTACTCCCTCACTTTTAGCAACTCCCAGGTAGGAGTAGATCCCGGGGACCACCAGCTGGTCCTCCTACTCCAAATGTCCAATCCTTGAGTCTCGCCTCGAGATCTTGGTGTCTTCTTATAAGGGTGATGAGGCAAAGAGACCATGAGGACTTCAGAATGAAATAGATAGTAGGTACAGGATACCTGCCGGGGGGGTGGAGGTAACCTTCGCCGCCCGAGAAGTCACATGATGCGACGGCTAGTGGCTATCACGGCGACGTTAGAGAGCAAGGAAGGGTGGAGATGTTCTTGTGTTAACACCAGAAGATTGTCTGTTCGTTGGTTGCTAATGGGACTCCTTTTCCTAGGATTTGTTATATTTCAGTGTCGGGGTGGAAGTCAACTTTAATCGTTCCCTTAATAGAAAAAGATTATAATAAACTACTGTTGACCCCCAGAGTAATCCACCACAAGGTTACAAGACCAATACATTCTGTGTTATTCTTGTGAGCAACTTTAGCCAGTCTTATGGTGGCGGCACATTAGACTAGCATGCTACATGCTTTTGATATTTGTTTGAGTAGAAACGAACTTGGTTAAAATATTCTACACTTTTGTAAGAACATCTCAACGATGTGTCTGACATTCGTATAGGAAATTTTCTTAGTTCGTCGTTCAGCTTCTCACTATGTGACGCAAGAGTAATTTGACACTTGGAAATTCGAAAAAAAAAAATCGTAACCGAAGTCGTTTCTACTCAGAGGAAGTAGCAAAAGCAAGTAGCATGCTAGCGAGAACTACCTCCCACTTTAAGGAGGTGTCTGTCTGTTGACGATGACTTCTGCCGCTTGTGTCCATAAATCTCTTATTTACGAGACGCATTCCCAGACGAAAGATAAATTTTACGCCAGTGGTTCCTAACCTTTTCTGGCTTGAGGCACCCTTGCCAACCCTTTCAGAAATCCCCGGCACACTTATTAGAAAATCTAAATTCTAGTTTGTCAGTATTTTGTTGATTCAACATCAGTGTAACAAAATTTTGTCCCTGGGTAATATGAAAATACTCATCCTTACACTGATGCTGCTTTAATGAACAAAATGGATGACAATACAAAAATATAATTGTGACTAATTTTTGCCCTGAATTTTGGCGGCACTCTCAGTTGATCTCACGGTACCCTTTGATGCCGCGGCACATCAGTTAGGAACCACTGTTCTACGCCCATGTCATCTGCGCCATCGACCGGGCCAAGTCAAGGAGGCAGGCCGTTGGTGTTGGCGCCATAGGTCATTTTCGTCTCTCCCAGTGACGCCAAAACCAAAGATGACGCGAGAAAAGAAGGCGAAGCATCAAATGAAATTGAATTCTTGGCGGATATTGAGACCCAAGGACCTTCTGCCCCTAAAGTAGAGGATGGCAGGGGAAAGAGGTAATGTGTGTGAGTGTGAGAATTTGTGTCTGTGAGTGTGCGTGCGTGTGTGTCTGTATGTGCGTGCGTGTGTGTCTCTGACTGTGTGCGTGTGTGTCTGTGTGTGTGTGCATGTGTGTGTGTGTGTGTGCATATGTATGTGTGCGCGCGCGCGTGAATAAATGTGTGTGTGCGCGTGTGCGTGAGTGAGTATATGTGTTTGAGATTCACCATTGTCTTGGATCATGTGTTAGACTCGTGATCGACAGCTATTTCCGCCTCCCGGAAGTGAGCTCAGAGATCGTATATGATCGATCTACGCTACGGGTAATGCTGTGAAATTACGCGCACATATACCCCCAACTACCCGCCCACGAGTTGGAGTAACGACTCACAGCGCAGCGGTACTGAAAATATACCTGCCCTGGGCGGGATTCGAACCCGGACCACCGTAGTGGCTGCCAGGAGCTCTCGTAGTATACAGGAAAGAAATAACACTCGTGGGGCCCTGTCTCCTGCTCTCCAACCTGAACCCACAGTACTGGGCAGGGGCGTCACCAGAATAGATTTATTAAAGTGGTGGGGGAGGTTCTGAGGAGGAGGGTGAGGGTGAGGGGGAGGGGATGGCACTGAAGAGTCAAAGGGGACGAGTCTCGGTTGCCAAATTTTACTGACACAGGCACAGGAATGGTTCCATCCGTACGAAGAGGTAATTTGACCATTGCCAGGAAGTCTCGAGCGAGGAGCGCGTCGGCTGGGCCCTGGTTCGAACCCATGGAGTTGTCTGGAGCCGCAAAGATCAATTGAATTTTTGTCGACATTTTATCTGAATTTTTCATCAGGCTTCCCGAGCCACGGAAGTCTTGAGTAGACAGAAGTGTAAACATGTAAGCCATGGTCTCCAAGTAAACTTGACAAAGAAACGTCAGCTTGCGTGTTTGTGTGTGATTCATCATGGTCTTGGATCACGTGTTGGACTTGTCATCGACAGCTATTTCCATTTCGGAAGAGCTCACAGCTCATATATGATCGATCTATGGATAATGCTGTGACCTTACACTCACACACTCCCCCAACTCCCCGCCCACGAGACTTGGAGTAACAACCTGCAGCGCAGCGATACTGAAATTATTTCAGCCCTGGGCGGGATTCGAAACTGGACCACCGTAATGGCGACTGCGAATGCTACCACTGCGCCATAGAGTCGTGTGTGTGTGTGTGTGTGCATGTGTTTGTGTGTGTGCGTTTCCGTGTAGCATGTTTTATGTGACACACACACGCACACGCACACACACACACACACACCTTCAATTTGAGGCTAGGTATGATAACATTGGAGAGAAGGAGACGGGACCTAACGACCTAACCTTTCCTGTATAATACAGTTAGGTAAATTGGCTTTATGTATATATATATATGTATATATATATATATATGTATATATATATATATATATATATACATACATACATACATACATACATACATACATATATATATATATATATATATATATATATATATATATATATATATATGCATGCGCGCACACGCATACATGTGTGGAATGATATGGAAGAAACTGCATAGTCAGACAACAGTAGTGAATTCAAAACTGAATTTACCTGATGGAAGCATAGAAACAGTACTCCACAAACACAGTTCTTATCCCGTAAATTACAATTACGTAAACACGCGCGCGCGTGCACACACACACACACACACACACACACACACACACACACACACACACACACACACACACACACACGCACACACACACACACACACACACACACACACACACACACACACACACACACACACACACACTTTCGTCGGATGGACGGCGAAGATTGGAGTTCCGAAGAAAAATCAAATTTTACGTGGATCTCAACGTCAAGGAAGTACCTTATTGTATTTACATGGAAGGGGAAAACTCGTGGTGTAGTGGGAAGGTGAGAAAAAAGGAGAAGGGGAGGGATTGCTGAGGGAAATGGAAGGAAATGAGGATGGGGAGGACTTGGTCCAGTAGGCCAGGCGTCTTGTAAACAAACGAAGGACTGAGGATTTTGGAGAAGAAGGGATTAACAAAAAATGTAAAGATTAGAAATATAGATAAGAGCAGACTAGAGGAAAAACTTTAAAAAATGACCGAACATTGGGAAAGTAGGTTCGGTAACATAGCAAAGATTGCCAAGAGAGTTAAAAAATTGGAAGAACTAGATAAGGTGAACAAAAACTTAACTAAAGAAATAGAAAAAATAAAAAGACAGTTAAAAGAAGTAAAAGAGGAGAATGAGGAATTAAAGAGAAATGATAAAGACAATAAAGAGGCCATAGCAAAGGAAGCACAGGGTTGGACAAAAATCCAAGAAAACAGTAAAGTTGCATTTACTGACATAATAAAACAGCAAATGAAAGAACAAACTGAAGACTCAGTTATTAAAGTGATGAGACAGAAGGAAAATATAGTAAGAGACTTAGTAGATAAAAAGAAATGTATAATTATATTAGGAATGGAAGAGATATATAACCTAAATAGAACCACAAAAATCAAAGAGGAAAAAGAAAAAGTAAGCAGTTTACTAGAATTAGATCAGGAAGATGAACCTGAAATAATGAAACAAATTGAAGAGATGTATAGACTCGAAAAATATAGTACAGATAAGACCAGACCAATTAAGATTAAATTCAGGTCACAAACAACGGCAGAGAATATCTTAGCAAAAACAGGGAAACTAGCAAACAGTGAACAATATAAAAAGGTATGGATAAAAAGAGAAATGAATAGAGAGGAAAGAGAGGAGGAAAAAATGAAAAGACAAGAAGTTAAGGAAAAAACGAAAACAGAACAGAGTCAGAAAAAGAGAAATTCTATTGAAGAGTAGTGAATATGAAAGTAAGGAAATGCGACATACTAGAGAAAAACAAAAGGGAAACAGAGAATACAATGGAAATGGCAGAAAACTAAAAGTGTCTTACACAAAAATAGATGGATTAATAACAGGATTGAATGAGCTGAATGATTATCTGAAGGAAAAAGAACCGGACATAAGGGGAATTGTAGAAACGAAATTAAAAGGTCCACTACCACCCAACAGTGTAGAACATGATGCATATAATCACTGGATTAGAAACAGAGAGATAAAACAAGGGGGTGGAGTTATGTTCCTGACTAAGAAGGATATAAACGTGAGGTGTGTCACATATGGAAAGAATACAGTAGAGATGATTATGATCGAAGTGGAAGACAGAGATAAGAAGAGCAGAGAGTTTGTGATAAATTATGTGCCTCCAAAAACAGCCTCGTGGGAAGAGAGTGAACATAAAAGTATGTTAGTAGACACAAGGATAACATTAAATAAGATAATGGAAGATGGAGGAAGAATAGTTATGATGGGCGACTTTAATTGCAAAGAAGTCTGCTGGGAAGAGATGACAGTAAAGGGTGGAGACGACTCATGGGGAAATGTTCTACTTGAGATGATTATTGACCATACAATGACACAGTGGATACAGGAGAACATTAGGTATAGAAAGGAAGAAGAACCATCGAGACTAGACCTAATAATCACATCAGAACCTAGAATAGTGGAAAAGATTGAATATAAAACACCAATAAGTAAAAGTGACCACATATTGGTTGAATTGGAACTAAATGAGGAGAAATACACGAAAAGAAATGAACAATATAGAAAAGGAAGAATGATGTATGAAAAAACAAATTTTGATCAAATAAGAGAATTCTTTCAAAAAGAAAACTGGGAAAGAATATACAAAGAAGAAACACCAGTGGAAGAGAAATGGAATATTTTGACAAAAATGTATAAAAAGGGGTGGAGAAGTATGTCCCAAGACAAAAACAAGAAAAAGAATATGTAAAGTGCTGGTACAGTGAAAGTTGAAGGGAGTTAAAAGACAAAAGAGATAAAGCTTGGACCAAATGGAAGAAAATACAAAGACCAGAAAAATGGAAAATATATACTTGTTATAGAAATGAATATGTGCAAGTGTGGAGAGAGGAAAAGAGAAAATATGCTTTTTCCAAATTCCATTATACTACACTTTTTTGTATTGAGCTCCATCTCCCACTTCCTACTCCATTCCTATACTTTATTTAGATCTCTCTGTAGTGATTCACAATCTTCTTCAGTTTTCACTCTTTTCAGTAGTTTTGCATCGTCTGCAAAGAAGCTCATATAGCTTTCAATTCCTTCATCCATATCATTAATATATATAGCAAACATTATTGGGGCCAGAACTGTTCCCTGCGGGACACCGCTTATTACTTCATTCCATTTTGAGTGCTGGTTTCTTATCACTACTCTCATTTTTCTTTCTTGCAAAAAGTCTTCCATCCAATTTAGTAATTTACCTTGTATTCCTCCTTCAGATTCTAGTTTCTTAAGCAACTTCTTATGTGGTACTTTGTCAAAAGCTTTTTTTAGGTCTAGAAATGCACAATCAGCCCATCCATCTCTTTCTTGTATTATATCTATTAGCCTTGAATAGAAACATATTAAATTGGTGACGCATGATCGTCCTTGTCTGAATCCAAATTGCCTTGGATTTAGTACGTTGTTTTTTTCCAAGTATTTTACCCATCTACTTTTGATAATTCTTTCACAAATTTTTGCTATTGTACTTGTTAGAGAGACTGGTCTATAGTTGGTAGGTTCTTCTTTATTTCCTCCTTTATATATAGGTATTATATTTGCTTTTTTCCAATCTTCTGGAACTTTTCCTTCTTTCAAGGAACTGCTTATTATGCTATGTATTTTGTCTGCCAGTTCATTCCTGCATTCTTTCAGAATCCAGTTTGCTATTTCATCTGGTCCATGCGATTTTCTGACATCAAGATTACTCAAGTGTATCAATATTTCATTCTTTGATACTTCTATTTCTTCTATAGGGGGGACTTTCTCTTTCCATTCAATCTCTTCAGGTTGTATGTTCTCCCTTGTAAACACTGATTTAAAATGTTTGTTCATAATTTCCGCCATTTCCATTTCCTCAGTGTATTCAACTCCCCCTTGTCTTAATTTTTCCAAGTCCTGTTTGTTTTTCAGTTTATTGTTTACAAATCTGTAGAATAGTTTTGGTTGATCTTTACATTTTTCTATGACGTCTTTTTCATATTTTCTCTTTTCCTCTCTGCACGTTTGTACATATTCATTTCTATAACCGGTATATATTTTCCATTTTTCAGGTCTTCTGTCTTCTTTCCATCTGGTCCAGGCTTTGTCTCTTTTGTCTTTTAACTCCCTACAACTTTTGTTGTACCAGCATTTTACATATTCTTTTTCTTGTTTTTGTCTTGGGACATACTTTTCCACTCCTTTTTTGTAAATTTTTGTCAAAATATTCCATTTCTCTTGCACTGATGTTTCTTCTTTGTATATTTCTTCCCAGTTTTCTTGTTGAAAGAATTCTCTTATTTTATCAAAGTTTGTTTTTTCATACATCATTCTTCCTTTTCTATATTGTTCATTTCTTTTCATATATTTTTCTTCATTAAGTTCCAGTTCAATCAATATGTGGTCACTTTTACCTATTGGTGTTTTATATTCAATCTTGTCCACTATTCTAGGTTCAGATGTAATTAATAAGTCTAGTCTCGATGGTTCTTCTTCATTTCTATACCCAGTGTTCTCCTGTATCCATTGTGTCATTGTGTGGTCAATAATCATCTCAAGTAGAGTGTTTCCCCATGAGTCGTCTCCACCCTTTACTGTCATTTCTTCCCAGCAGATTTCTTTGCAATTAAAGTCGCCCATCATAACTATTCTTCCTCCATCTTCCATTATCTTATTTAATGTTATCTTTGTGTCCTCTAACATACTTTTATGTTCACTCTCCTCCCATGAGGCTGTTTTTGGAGGCACATAATTTATCACAAACTCTCTGCTCTTCTTATCTCTGTCTTCCACTTCTATCATAATCATCTCTACTGTATTCTTTCCATATATGACACCTTTCACGTTTATATCCTTCTTAGTCAGGAACATAACTCCACCCCCTTGCTTTTTCTCTCTGTTTCTAATCCAATAATTGTATGCATCATGTCCTACACTGTTGGGTGGTAGTGGGCCTTTTAATTTTGTTTCTACAATTCCCATTATGTCCGGTTCTTTTTCCTTCAAATAATCATTCAGCTCATTCAATCCTGTTATTAATCCATCTATATTTGTGTAAGACACTCTTAGTTTTCTGCCACTTCCATTGTGTTCTCTGTTTCCCTTATGTTTTTCTTTTGTATGTCGAACTTCCTTAGTTTCATGTTCATTACTCTCCAATAGAATCTCTCTTTCTCTGACTCCGTTCTGTTCTCGTTTTTTGCCTTAGCTTCCAGTCTTTTCTGCTTTTCTTCCTCTCTTTCCTCTTTATTCATTTCCTTTTTTATCCATATCTTTTTATATTGTTCACTTGTTGCTAGTTTCCCTGTTTTGGATAAGATATTCTCTGCCGTTGTTTGTGACTTGAATTTAATCTTAATTGGTCTGGTCTTGTCTGTGCTATACTTTTCGAGTCTAAATTTCTCTTCGATTTGTTTCATAATTTCTGGTTCATCTTCCTGAACTGATTCTAGTAATTGGCTTACTTTTTCATTTTCCTCTTTTATACTTGTGGTTCTATCTGGGTTGTGTTTCTCTTCCATTCCTAATATAATTATACATTTCTTCTTGTCTGCTAAATCTCTTACTATATTCTCCTTTTGTCTCATCACTTTAATAACTGAGTCTTCAGTATGTTCTTTCAATTGCTGTTTGACTATGTCAGTGAATGAAACCTTATTTCCTTCTTGGGTTGTTTTCCAATTCTTAGCTTCTTTAGCTATTGTCTCTCTGTTTTCTTTACTATTCTTCTTCAATTCCTCATTCTCCACCTTTACATCTCTTAACTGTCTTTTTAGGTCTTCTATTTCATCAGTTAAGTTTTTATTCGCCTTTTCTAGTTCTTCCAATCTTTCAACACTTTGTAAAATGGTGTTCATATGACCTAACCTACTCTCCAAGTCCTCGATCACCTTATCAACCTTCTCCTCTAGTCTTGTCAGTCGGGGGGGGGGGGGGTTGTGTCCCCCCACCCTCTTTAAATCCCTTGAAAATATTCTCATCACTTTCTACTGTATTGTTCCTATCTATACTTCTAATCTTTACATTCTTATTAGACATTTCGTCGTCTTCCAGTTGGGCTTGCGGTCGTTTTTTTAATTTTAGGCGGTCTGCTTGGGCCAAGTCCTCTACTTCCTCATTTCCTTCCATTTCCCCAGCAATCCCTCCCCTTCTCCTCTTTCCTTACTTTCCCACTACCCCACGAGCAATTTCCCCCCACCCTGTAAATACAAAAAGGCACTTCTCTTTGCGTTGGGATCCACAATCGGCACTTTTCTTCAGAACGTTCTTCAAGCCGTCCGTTCGTTGAAAGTGTGTGTGTGTGTGTGTGTGTGTGTGTGTATGTATATATATATATACACACACACACATATATCTATATATATATATATATATATATATGTGTGTGTGTGTGTGTGTGTGTGTGTGTGTGTGTGTGTGTGTGTGTGTGTGTGTGTGTGTGTGAATTTATACTGGTTATACCATTAGTCCAAATTGATCCATTCATGGCACAATGAATGTCTTCCTCGTCAATTTTATATTTCAAGATTATAAATTTATTCATGAAAGTAGCAGTTGCCGACAAGACTGACGAGTTAAACACCGTATGAGGACGGAGCCTTTATTTGTACGACGTTTCGCTTATTACAGCTTTTTCAAGTACAAGTTGAGATACATATGCTTGAGATTAAATAAGGGAAAGGAGGGAACGGGGAGAGAAAAGACGTAGGGGGGAAGGAAGAGGAGGAGGAGGAAGAGGAGGAGGAGGAGGAGAAGGGGGGGCTGAACACTGGAAAGGTTGAGAATGTTGGCCCAAACGTCCAGGGGGCAAAATGTTCACAAAGGGTGGTTTAATTTTTTCTTTTTTTCTTTTTTTCTGGCCATGGGTATTAGGGGAATTATGTGGGGTGAGATGTTGAACATGCCCCTATTTTGTTCAATAGTGTTCGTTCCCTGAAAGATCGCTGCCTCTAAACACTTCCAGCGGATCTTGTCTGGTTCTCGTATCAGCAGCTCTGCATTCCTCCAGTCCATAAGATGGTTTTCCCTGTTTCTATGTGTCACTCATGCATTGGTGGTGACATCTTGCCTGACGTCGTAACGGTGTTCACGTATTCGTGTATTCAGGTCGCGTGATGTTTCTCTGATGTAAACTTTATCACATCCCGAGCACGGAATACGATGAACACCGGCTTTGGTGCCCGGTGTTTGGTTGTATATTCTCGTCTTTGTGATGTCTTTTATGAATTTAGTTGAATTTTTCGCTTATGCAACACTGCATGCCAATTTCAGCCACAATTTCATCACCCACTTTCTTCACTACTGTAACTATACTATGGTCGGACTTCCCATTTTCATCACCATTTGTAATTTGTCTTTTGGATGTAAGACTAAAAAAAAAACATGATTTTCTCATTTATTGCCGGAGTAGCAAAAGTCTACTCGAACTTTTTTTTCCTCATCTCATGGTCTAGTTCACGATTCTGAAGAGCAACTTAGGGACGTTCTGAGCACACGATAAACCCTAGTCCACCTCAGGCAATATACTATAGGCCTAGGTTGCCTATGTAACGCACATTCTGCGAATTTGCACAATTATGAATATCCATAAAATGTGCAACACCAATTATGAATCCACATTTGGACGCACAGACAACGAATCCATTTCATATGCACACATAAAGATTCGTTAAAAGGTTAGGTTCGTAATGTGTCCATGTCTAATGGATTTTTTATATGTGCACTCAATTATGAATCCATTATTGGTGCTGCACATTCAACGAATATTCATATGTGCAGATTCACAAAATGTGCAGGCAGCCTACACAAATGACATACCTAGGCCTAGGCCAGGCGCGGATACAAGGGGAGCGCCCCCCCCCCCCCCAACGCCCCGACTATGGTACTCATCTCGAGTTTGATTCTCCTTGGATAAACACTTTTTAGTGCGAATTTATCATTTGAATTATATTTGTGAATTGTATATGATTTTACATACAATTACGAGCTAAACAGACTTAGATTTCTGGACCAATCTCCAAGCCAACAGCATTATTCTTGGGTCGTGTTTCAAGTATCGGTTATCGCTTATCGGTTCGCCCCCCACCCCCAAATAACATTCCTGGATCCACGCCTGGCCTAGGCCCTATAATAGACCATGGAGCTGAATTTGGCAGTCCCAATACTTCCAAGTTATGGCGTATGTTATTGGCCTATACCTACGTGACATGAGACTGAGACTGCCATGATTGGCACTAGGCCTATGGCTATCCACCAGATAACCCCCACCCCCTGGCTTGGCCAGGGGGTGGGGGTGAATATACTCATGGTTAGGCCTATGGCCACAGCACCCATTCGTTGATTAGGCTAACAATAAGAGTAAGATGATGATCTAGTTTCGCCTCAGGCCTAGCCTATCTCTACATATACCAGTCAATGTTTCCTATTCTTTCTACCGTATTCCTAGTTTTTCTCTTCTTGATCCTGTTTCTACCCACTTCCTTCACTACTGTAAGTATACTATGGTTGGACTTCCCATTTTCATCACCATCAAGGTCAACTTCGGCATGTTCAGTCATTTTCTGTTCATCTTTTGACGTTTGGTGTCGTATTTATGGGCTGGACGGATGAACAACTTCACTGTCTAACTTCTCTTCTTCAGATTCAATTAAATCCTGCTAGTTTTTCGGTAGAAACCGCGAGTGTGTACGCAACAATCATTTCTAAGGCGCTATTATTTAGATACAATGACTTCTATGAGGTTCCGCTGATGTGTGATGAATGGCTGCACGTCTCGGGAATCTACGGAAATCTTCGGAAATCCACTCCCGTAAACATGCACTTTAATAAAATAAAAATAATACAACCATTACGATGGTGGAACCGGCTGGGATATTTTACAAAATAATTTCTAAAATGTAGTGTGTGGTTTAGAAAAATTACTTCATCTATTGCACTCCGACCTTAAATAAAACATTGGGTGTGTATTTATCTAATTGTAGTATAAAGGAAAGGAGCAACGCTCGTCAGGTCCCGTCTCCTATTTTCTATTCTTTGACATACCTACGAGTGTATGCATTTATCTAATTACATTGTATAATATTCTGTCTCTTCTTTGCTGTAGTATAAGTCAAACATTATCTATCTCATTTTGTTTATCTTATTAATTTATTTATTCTATTTGATCCATTTCTTTAGTTATTTCTATAATTTTCATTTATTAGTTTTTCTATTAATTTATTTATTTACATGTACATTTGTGCATTTCTCCGTACGACTCAGCATGGACCATACGTGATCGACAGCTATTATCTTTCCGAAATAAGTTTCATACCTCATATATGGATCCACATATGGATAATTAATGCGATGTCCCGCTCACCACGCACGGACCTCTTCTTGCACATGTAAAATTGTGCTGATTGCGTATTTTCGATTACCCAAGTCTTGATCGGGGCTCGATCTGTATTCCGCTTCAGTTCCGTCCCTGGATCTATCCACTACAACACCAAGTAGTGTATAAGTGTAATTAATGCATATGTAATTGTTGTTGCATGTTTGTCATTTAAGTGTTAGTCTGTCAAAGTCATTTTGGTTTTTTATAACACAATTGTGTGTATTTACCTAGTTGTATTTTACAGGAAGGGGAGTTATGCTCGTGGTGTCCCGTCTTCTTTCAGGTGATCATTCAGTTCGTTCAAGCCTGTTATTCATAATAATGACTCGCAGGTCCTTCTCATTTTCTACTTTTTTTTTAATTCCTTCTCCCAATTTATATGATCCTGCTATTCTTTTTTTGCTTCTTCCAAATTCCATTATACTACACTTCTTAGTATTGAACTCCATTTCCCACTTCCTACTCCATTCCCATACTTTATTAAGATCTCTCTGTAGTGATTCACAATCTTCTTCAGTGTTCACTTTTTTCAACAGTTTTGTATCATCCACAAAGAAGCTCATATAGCTTTCAATTCCTTCATCCATATCATTAATATATATAGCAAACATTATTGGGGCCAGCACTGTTCCTTGTGGAACACCACTTATCACTTCATCCCAATTAGAGTGTTTGTTTCTTATCACTACTCTCATTTTTCTTACAAAAAGTCTTCCATCCATTTCAGCAGTTTGCCCTGTATTCCTCCTGTAGTTTCTAATTTCTTAAGCAATATTATATCTATTAGCCTTGAATAGAAACATATTAAGTTTGTGATGCATGATCGTCTTTGAATCCAAATTGTCTTGGATTTAGTAGGTTGTTTTTTTCTAAATGCCTTACCCATCTACTTTTGATAATTCTTTCACAAATTTTTGCTATTGTGCTTGTTAGAGAGACTGGTCTATAGTTTGTAGGGTCTTCTTTGTTTCCCCCTTTATATATAGGTACTACATTTGCTCTTCTCCAATCTTCTGGAACTTTTCCTTCTTTCAAGGAACTGTTTATTATGCTATGTACTTTGTCTGCCAGTTCATTCCTGCATTCTCTCAAAATCCAGTTTGCTATTTCATCTGGTCCATGCGATTTTCTAACATCAAGATTACTCAAGTGATTCATTATTTCATTCTTTGTTACTTCTATTTCTTTCATAGGGGGGACTTTCTCCTCCCATTCAATATCACTAGGTTGTATGTTCTCCCTTGTAAACACTGATTTAAAATGTTTGTTCATAATTTCTGCCATTTCTATTTCCTCTGTGTATTCAACTCCTCCTTGTCGTAGTTTCTCTAAATCTTGTTTGTTTTTCACTTTATTTACAAATCTGTAAAATAGTTTTGGTTGGTCTTTACATTTTTCTATGACATCTTTTTCGTATTTTCTTTTTTCTTCTCTGCACACTTGTACATATTCATTTCTATAACAAGTATATATTTTCTATTTTTCAGGTCTTTTGTCTTTTTCCATTTGGTCCAAGCTTTATCTCTTTTGTCTTTTTAACTCCCTACAACTTTTATTGTACAAGCACTTTACATTTTTTTTTTTTTTTTTTTTTCTTGGGACATATTTTTCCACTCCTTTATAAGTTCTTGTCAAAATATTCCATTTCTCTTCCACTGTTGTTTCCTCTTTGTATATTCTTTCCCAGTCTTCTTTTTTAAAGAATTCTCTTATTTTATCAAATTTTTTTCATACATCAATCTTTCTTTTCTATATTGTTAATTTTTTTTATGTATTTTTCCTCATTTAGTTCCATTTCAACCAATATGTGGTAATTTTTACTTATTGGTGTTTTATATTCAATCTTTTCCACTATTTCAGGTTTTGATGTGATGATTAGGTCCAGTCTCGATGGTTCTTCATATCAAGTAGTACATTTCCCAATGAGTCGTCTCCACCGTTTACTGTCATCTCTTCCCAGCAGACATCTTTACAATTAAAGTCACCCATTATAAATATTTTTCCTCCATCTTCCATTATCTTATTTAATGTTATCCTTGTGTCTTCTAACATACTTTTATGTTCTCTCTCTTCCCACGAGGCTGTTTTTGGAGGCACATAATTTATTACAAACTTTCTGCTCTTCTTATCTCTGTCTTCCACTCCCATCATAATCATTTCTACTCTATTTTTTCCATATGTGACACTCCTCACATTTATATCCTTCTTAGTCAGGAACATAACTCCACCCCCTTGTTTTGTCTCTCTGTTTCTAATCCAACAATTATATGCACCATGTCCTACACTGTTGGGTGGTACTGGACCTTTCAATTTTGTCTCCACAATTCTCATTATGTCCGTTTCTTTTTCTTTCAGGTAATCATTCAGTTCGTTCAATCCTGTTATTAAGCCATCTATATTTGTGTAAGACATTTTCAATTTTCTGCTACTTCCATCGTGTTTTCTGTTCCCCTTCTGTTTTTCTCTGCTATGTACCATTTTCTCACTTTCATATTCACTACTCTCCAATAGAATTTCTCTTTTTCTGTCTCAGTTCTTTTCTCGTTTTTTTTCCCTTAGCTTCTTGTCTTTTTGCTTTCTCATCCTCTTTATTCATTTCTCTTTTCATCCATATCTGTTTGAATTGTTCACTGTTTGCTAGTTTCCCAGTTTTTGCTAAGACATTCTCTGCTGTTGTTTGTGACCTGAATTTGATCTTAATTGGTCTGGTCTTATCTGTATTGTATTCCCTAGTCTATATACTTCTTCTATTTTTTTCACTCTTTGTGTTCCATCTTCTTGGACTACTTCCAATATCTTATTTACTTTCTCCTTCTCCTCCTTTATTCTCGTAGTCCAATTTGTATTATACTTCTCTTCCATCCCCAATATAATTATACATTTCTTTTTATCCGCTAAGTCTCTCACTATATTCTCTTCCCTCACCACTTTAATAATTGTGTCTTTAGTTTGATCTTTCATCTGTTGTGCCACTATATCCTTAAATACAATTTTGTTATTTTCTTGAATTTTTTCCAACCCTGTACTTCTTTTGCTATGGACTCTTCTCTTAATTATTACTCTTTAATTCTTCATTCTCATCTTTTACTTCTTTTAACTGTCTTTTTAATTCTTCTATTTCTTTAGTTAGGGTTTGGTTCTCCTTCTTTAACTCTTCCAATTTATCAACTCTCTGCGCTATCCGTGTAAGTTGACCGAACCTACTCTCCCAGTGTTCGGTCATTTTCTCTATTTTTTCTTCTAGACTTGCTTGTCGGGGAAGGTTGGCATCCCCCCTCATTAAATCCATGGAAATTATTATTTTCACTTTCCATTGTGTTGTTCTTATCTATATTTCTAACCTTAATGCTTTTACTGATATTTCTTTTTTTCCTCTGTGTCGTCAGCAGACCTCTTGTTTATATTTTTTCTGCTGTCAGGGGGAGCCTGTTCGTCTCCCTCCTCATTTCCTTCCAGTTCCCTCAGTAATCCCTCCCCTTCTCCCCTTTCTACTACACCACGAGCTTTCCCCTTCCCTACTAGTACAAAAAGTTACTCCCTCGTAGTTGAACTCCACGAAAATTGTGTTTTTTGTCCGGAGTTCCAATCTTCGCCGTCAATCCGACAATTTTTTTTCGTCGCGGAAAACAGTCTCGACTACAGGTTGCCCAAAATAAGATCATTAGATTTGTGATGAATTTACCTCAACATAGTCATATTGGTATAGAAGTATTTAGCAAAGTAGGAATGTTACCTGTAAAATATCGTGTCCAGCAGCTGAAACTAAACCGTGTTTCCAATGTCGTTCATAATTCTGCTCCCTCATATGCGAGTTGTAATTTTACATTATCTCCTGAGAACCGAACCTGGAACAGTGAAGGGTCTTTTACTGTAATACATGCAGGTTCCTTCACCAAAAACAACTTTCATTTCACAGGTGTTCAACTACCTATGTCCATTAAGCAGTCAGATAGCAAGGTTACTTTCAAGAAAATATCAAGGATTACTATATGTCTCAGCTATGGACCAAGAACAGCCTTGATTTTATGTACTACTAGCCTAGTGAGGGGTACCAGACTCCTTGAGTAATACCATCCAAATCTACATTAATTTATAACTCTTCTGACCTCCTCTTTTGTCCTTCACAGGTTTAACTTGGCATAACAATTACAATGTTTGATGTTCAAAACAGGTTTCCACCTTTGTTTTGCTTGTCATAGTAAGGTATATGTTTCAGGTATGGTCCGAGAACAGTTACGATCTGATCATAATACAAGCCTGGTGAATCAGGGTACAAGGCAACAAGGTAATTGGACCTTTCCCTCAAGCTCCTTGTTGTTTTACTCATACAAGTATTGGTCCCCTGACCCTACTTCTGATGCTTCAGATTATAATGTACTACTTCCTGGTGCTCAAACTAATGTGTAATTGCCCACTCCATCCTGAGGTACAGGGAAATTTTGTAATTAATTAATATGTAGCATTCACTATAACATGTTGTTGTTGTTGTTGTCGTTCCCTAGACTGTCTGTCCGAGCAGTCCCGTCTCCCCAAGGAAGGCCACAGCCGAAACTGGGTTTTCCCACAAATCCTTTATAGAGTGTATGTTGTGTTGTTTGCGTGTATGATTGTGTATAATGCAGTCTTCCATTATGTGTTGTATGGTATGGGGTGAAGTGTTACATCCTGGGCAGCTGTTCACAACACGGTCGTCCAGCCTCTTCTGGTAGCTTAGAAGTGCTGGGTGGTGACCGCATCGCAGTCTGGCCAAGTGGACTCTGTCCTTACGTGGGAGAGAGGATTCAGAAGGGTGGATATCAGGGGGTCTGGCATGCAGCAGTGTGTTGTCTTTCAGTGTGTTAATGGAGCGGTGAGTGATATGATTATGAATATGTTTCCGGAGGCTGGTATTTGGTGGTTGTGGAGGAAGAGAAGAGAGTATCTGTGTGTAATAAAGGTCTTTGGGTGTAGTTTTAATGTTTCTTGGTGTGTGTGGGTGTTCTGCTATGTAGTGTAGCGGGTGTGATGTGTTTGTGGTGGCTGCAGCAAGTGTTTGTGTGCCTCTCATGTCGAGGTGGTCCTTGACTTTGAGGACTTTTGTTTCATGGTGTAAATGGTCTGTAGGTGATGTATTTGTGCAGCCTGTAATTGTTTTTAGGGCTTTGTTTTGTATGATTTGAAGGGTGTTGTGGTGTGTCTCACTGAGATTAGGAGCCCATGCAGGACTCGCATAATTCATCACTGAGCGTATGCATTGTTTGTATATTGTTATATTAGTTTCTTTGTTTTGTCCAAATGTTGTTCCAGTGATTGACTTAAGTGCGTTAAGTCTAGGTGTGCATTTGTTTTTTATGTTTGTGAGGTGTTGTTTGAAAGACATGGATGTATCGTATGTTACACCAAGAATTTTCGGTGTGTTTGTGTGTGGTATTAGAGTGTTGTTGATGTAGAGATGAGGTATGTATTTGTGTTCTTTTGTCCAGTTGGTGAGAAGTGTTACTATAACATGTTGATATTGTTGATGGTCTGCTACCTTCTATCCTGTGGTACTTGACATTTACTTTTACCCTGGAATGGTCCCCCCCTTTATTGTCCTACACTTGCTGCTACAGCAGTAGAATAATGTAGCATATCACTAAGGTTACTACACCGATCTGGTACTCACTCATATTGTTTTGGTAACTTTTAGTAATATTTTGTTGTTCCTGATACATAATGCAATGTTCCTTTATTGTGATGGTGCTCAAGTTTTGGTTTCGATAACCTACGTGTTACAAACATTTTAGTAGTATTAGCAAATCAATATTAATGTTTGTGTCATGACTGTCTCTGGTCCCCTTAATCCCTACATATGTTGTCTGTGTAACTTAGTGTGGAAAAACAGTCTAATGAGGACCACAATGGAAATAAGGTTACGTTTTGTTTTTGTTTTTTCAAACTGTGTTCTTTTTATTATCTGCATTTCATGTATGTGATTCATTGCCAAATAAACTTACTATTCTATGGATTGGACTGCCACTATACTGCTGCAAATAAAGAGGTGATACTAGAAGAACTTGTGAACTTGGGAGTCACTGGGAAACTACTTAAATGGATACAAAATTAAATGAGTGATAGAAAGGCAAGGGTGTAGGTACAAGGGTTATATTCTATAGAAA
Source organism: Oratosquilla oratoria (assembly GCF_046742065.1). Classification (NCBI taxonomy): domain Eukaryota; kingdom Metazoa; phylum Arthropoda; class Malacostraca; order Stomatopoda; family Squillidae; genus Oratosquilla; species Oratosquilla oratoria. Next base: position 34,607,954 of record NC_134819.1, on the reverse strand, counting down.
AAGAGCTTGAGTTGGGAACTCCACAAGGTGATGTTTTGAGTCCTACTCTATTTAATGTATTAAGGAACGCCATAGCAAAACATGAGTTTCCCAGCGGCACTCAGGTTATCATATATGCAGATGATATTCTAATGCAATGCAAAAATATGAGAATACTGCAAGAAGCCCTAAATGACCTTGGCGCACTTTGTTGTAAGATGGGTTTAGTTATCTGTAATGAGGAAACCAAAATTCAAATTCAAAATAATCAGTTTGACTTGGTTTTGAACCAAACTAATTAAAAAAAAAGTTGATGTATACAAATACTTAGGAATGTGTAAAGGATACACATCACACAGCAAAGTGCGTGAAATAAACAGCTTAAGAAATCCTGCAAAGGGTGCTTATGACCTTTAAAGGCTCTGGCATGGAAGGGTAATGGAGCAGGAATCCCTGTCCTAAGAGTGGTATACATTAGCACAATTCGTTCATTGATTGACTATGCGGCACCAGTTCTACTAATGTACAGTAAAAAACAAATACATAAGCTTGAAGTCATTCAAAACGAAGCAATGAGGATTATATTGGGTTGCCAAAGAAAAGTTAGAATTGATACTATGAGAATGGAGCTGAATCTACCCAGTATTGAGTACAGAATCAAAGAACTGACTATAGCTGCTGCCCTTAGACATGTTCGGAGACAGCCTAACTCTGCACTAACTATTGCATTGCAACACTTTAGGGTAGCAAAAAGAAATGTATCTAAATTTGCAAGAACACTATACTTAGTAATGTTGGAATACGGGGGTTCTATCATACTGCGAACATCCACAAGCACATAAAAGGTTTAAACCCTGGCAGGAAAGCTGCATCACAGTAGATATTGTACAACTCGGAAGAAAGAAAGACGATTGGCATCCGGAAGCTCGCTGGCCGAGTGGGTTAGTGGGTTGTTACTTGCGGCAAAGGTCAAGGTGAGGGCGGTTCGAATCCTGCCACCAGCGAAGTTGAACCAAGGGAACGGTTCATTAAATTCCACGCTACAAAGCCTTCTGTGAGGGGCACCATCCTAGCCTCCCGATAGGGGGGAGTGTGTGACACCTTTACTGCTTCATTACATGGTGACCCTCCCCTTTCATCCACTCAAGGAATTACAGAGCAGACAAGAACACATCAATTTACCATCCACTCACAACTATTCTCCACTCGCATCCTCTTGGCCACTTTATTCCCTGCCCAAGGCAGGCCCTCTTCACCTTATCCATCTATCCTTTTCTCAATCTTTTCAAATTCACTTTGCCTTCCACACTCTCTTTCATTAGTATTTCTTCATTTATTCTTTCCTCAAGTGACTTGGAGATCACCTGTAACACTTCCCTGTGAGGGAAGCGACAAGCCTGCCCCCCCCCCCCTTAAGAGCCGTCTACAATGATAACACCTGAGCAACTACACATCCTCTCCACAGAAGGTAATAATTGCCACCATTAGTGTTATCAGTGGATCCAAGTACCATAATCAATAACTACAACCCAATCCTGTTAAGAGACATTGCCTTCCCAAGCCTGTTAAGCACCAACTTGAAAGGGATCCTGTGTACAAGGGGAATGTTGGTCAAGCAAGGAAGCAAGAAGGCAAGAGATAAGTGAAAATGGAGAGTGGTTGTGAATGGATGATAAGTTGACATAGCCTAATGGGATTTCTTCTTGTCTGTTCTGTAAATTTTTTAGTGAACTGGGGGGGGGGGGGTTCAACATGTAATGAAGTGGTCGGAATAAACCAGCTGTGGCTGTCAGGCACTGCTACGGAGGTGCTTTGTCTTGCTGCATTGCTTTTGACCCAAAGAGTGAGCAGGTGTGGTTCACCCTTCATCCACATGAATTAAAGCTAAAATAGATGGGAAAATAAATTTATATAAGATGGATAAAGGGTAGGTGTATTCCTTGGCTGGGCCATCCCCTTTATACGGGGAAAGGTCTTTTAGTATATGTATGTATTTTACAATAAAAAAAAATAGAACATAAAACAACATGGTTATCTGTTTTTCATTTATCACTCTGAACTCATACAAAATAGTGTATAAAAACTGAACACAAATCTGGTAGGTATATAGAACATTCAATTGCACTCGTGTAAAAAATATACAATCATATCAGTCAATTATCCATTGCCCCTGGATCTCTTACAGAAGACTCGTCAATCCTAGGTCTACAAGTCACTCAAAGAAATTCTGTCTTGTTGTTTGGATGGGGCAAGAGCGGGGCAGCATAGGCCAAGGTGCTCAGTGTCTTCTGTATGGTGACTACATCTAGAGTACCAGGTACAATCATACAACTTCCCTAAGAACATTTTCAAATAGCAATACAAATTACAAAAATAAAACTTAGTTTGCTGCACATGTGATCTAAGCCTATTCAGACCCCCTTATAAGAAGGAAAGGGACTTTGCTATATACTCTATTACTACTTAAAACATTTGAGTGTCACACAGTGATTGGATCTGGAGTGGATGGATTCATGAGGTACTTTATGTGAACAGCTTTTATATCTAATCTTTATCTGTAGCTTATCATTTAACATTAAAACAATCATACTGTTAACATGGAAGGCATACACAGTTTGCTACTTAGAAAAAACATATTTCTGGGTAAAATATCCGTTGACTGGATCTGGAGTGGATGGACTTCTTTTAAACTTATATTGTACTTTATGTGAACAGCTTTCATATCTAATCTTTATCTGTAGCTTATCATTTAACATTAAATCAATCATACTATTAACATGGAGAATGTATATTAGTAAAAAGAACCATATATCACTTTCTTGTTTCAATGCATTAGGAAATAAAGGATTCAACAATGGGCATCATCATGTGGTGATCCTGTAGAAGTGCCAATGAAGAGAATTATCTCCCAGCCACTTTTCTTCACAAACATCTTCATTCCCACTTAGAGGTAAAACTCTGAGGTCACATATGGAGAGCTCACAGCCCAGAAGAGCCATCCTCTTCCTATTAATCAGTGATGGAGATACAGACATACACTAACACTCCACAGCAGGCCAATGTTTCATTTAGGAGAGATCTAAAGGAATGCCTGAGAGATACTGACAACCACTATGGGACCACAAGTTTCCAGTCATTGAAACTTGAGACAACAATGAATAGAATTAAGAAGTGCAATAACCAACATAATAAGATCTGAACTACATTTGAGAGCTACAACATTACATGGACTATATCTTGGCTGAAACCTACTTTTTAGCACCAAATGTGACCCAATGTTATATATTTCACAATGTATTTTGTTGTTGACAACCAGCACTTCTAACTTTATGGAAAACATCGCACCAAAGAAGTAGAGTCATAAAGGTGATAAAGGAGAAATTTATGGAGGGTAGCAGGAAGAAAGGATAGTAGAAGTTAAAAATGATCAGCATTCTTCTTTGAGTGGAAATTAATCTCCAATTCTAAAAGAATGTTGCACAACTGGTCTGTATCAGTGTCATTGAAGTCCCCTAATATACTGACTGCATAAAACTTATGCAGTCACTACCCTGTAGAGCTTATCTTTCATACCTCATGTTCCTTTTCATACAGCACATTTGGTCAAAACGCCAATGTTGAAAAGGCATGATTTATCCTTATGCTTCACAAAGCTGCAGGGTCCAAATTTAGCATGACATGGGGCTCAGCTCTTTCCCTTGGTGAAAGAACTGAGTGGACAAGATTGGGCCAATTAGCATGCATTTGGTGTGGGACACTACTGCTGTCCTAGGCCCTTGTGTTTGTTGATATACAGAAGTAATCTGGAGAACTGTATTAATAATAACAACAATAGTTTCCTCAGGTTTCACTAACTAGAAATCTACAGCTCCACAGTGGCCCTCCCACAGATCTATCTGGGAAAAATATGTACTGTATATACATTGGCCTCTTGTCTGTGTTGTATTTATATGGGTCTGTTTTTCTGTCACTGGCTTACAGTAGTATAATGAGAAAAGCAGTTGCCTGCTGTCAGCTCTCCTTGTGTGAAAAGGTGGATGAAATACAGACAAACGTGACACACAGAGAGATCCTAGCACCAGTCTGGAAAATAAGTGTCAACCACTCAGGGCTGAATCTTCATACATGGATGAGGGTGCTGATAGATTTTGAAGACAGGTGGCACAGAGATGGTTCTCTCTGATATCAGTTTCACATGACTACCACTTGCATGTATCCATTGTTGGTCCCAGAGAGGAATTACCTTTAAAATGGAAGTAAGACTTAACTGTAAGGTATTAGCAGTAATGCAGTATAAAAGTAAGCCATAAGTGTGGATCAGTAACATGTTATGTGTACCGGGTAATAACTTTTACGTATTTGCACAGACTGAAGACACATAGTGGCTAACTCAAATGACTAGGTAACCTAAACTTGGGTCACAACCCAAAGGTTAAATACAAATTAATAATTGAACCATCAAAGTACGGAACACACGTCAATGCAAGGAAAAGAAAATAAATTAAAATAAAAGTCAACAACCACCACCACTAAAATTAGACTGATTCTAGTTCAGAGAAACACTGTGCTTGAGATTCTTCCAGTTGAGCTAACCTTTGTCCAACCAAGTTCATTTTAGCTGTAAGATCAGACATCTGTAATCAAAAGCAAATAAAATAAAATATTAAACAAGGAATATGAAGCCATATCTAGCATATTTTGAAATATTCATCTCACAAAATTAAAGAAACTAATACTGAAGTCAGATCTAGGAAATATCATAAAGCTGAATTAAGGGTTTTTCTGCACTGCTTTCAATGCAAGTGGTGGCAGGGGATGGGGATGACTTTTCATGCATGAGGTACTAAGTTGGAGGGGATCTTAATTAATATGTAGTGGGAGTTAGTGATGGAGTTTGGGAAGGTATGCAATTGGAGAAAGTTGAAGGTAAATGCGAGTAAAAGCAAGGAGATTAAATGTACAAGGAGAAAGGCTGGAGGAAGTGGATAGCTTTTGGTATTTGAAGTTGGATGAGGCAGGAAAGGGAGGAGTGTAGGTGGAGATAAACTGTAGATTGAGAGAAACAAATAAATGCCGTGGGGGATTAAAAAGTGTTAAGAGAAATAGGCATCTGGGAATGAATGCAGAGGAGATTGTATGAAGTGATGATTGTGCCAACAGCATTGTATGGGGGCAGAGACTTTGAAAGACAAAGACTTTGAAAGACTTTGAAAGACAAAGAGGAAAAAGTTTAGATTGTTTGAGATGAAATGTCTGAGAAGTATGGTAGGGTTACTAGGTTGGATAGAGTGAGAAATGAGGAGGAGAGCAGGAGTGGAAAAGAAGATGGCAGATAGATTATTGGGATGGTTTGGACACAGAAGGAATGAGTGAAGAAAGATTAGTGAAAGAGGTGTGGAAGGCAGAGGTGGAGGGAGTGAACTTGAGGGAACAACCTAGGATGCGATGGATGGATGGGGTGAAGGGAGCGTTGAGCAAGAAGATAGGGATGAGTGGAGAGTGATTGTATAGATGATACTGTTATGCAATAAAGGGAGGGGCACACGGTTGTGTGCGAATGATATTTTAATGCAGCCTGAAAGGATTTTTCCCTGTCTTCTCTTTTTCTGCATGAAGGGACGAGGGGGGGGGTGTCACTGATTAAGAGAAGCAGCCTTGCTGTGGATGTACTGTGTCTTGCTACATTGCTTTTGACCAGGGCAGTGAGCAGGTGCTGTATTGCCTTAGTATAGGCATAAACATGAACTAGTTGGAGGCACTCAATTCAAGTTTTCAACTTTCATGTCTGAACAAATAATTCACTTGTGGACAATTTTGTTCATATCTCTGATTTGGTTTTCTTATCTATCCAGAAACTTTACAGCCTTCTCCAAGTATAGATCCAAGAGCAATTATACACTTGATTCGATTTTTAATCCCTTCGGTAAGATGACGCCTACGTAGGTGTCATAAGGTGTAAGCAGGGACACAAGAATGCCAGTGTTGGCCTCTTGATTGTATATTTTTTCTCCCCTGGAGTCAGTGAACTGGTTTGATCACATTTTCTGTGTTTAATATCACTCAGAGTAAAAAAGAACAAGTAATACACCAGTGACTTTATATTTTATAATGCAAGTAGAGTGATGCATCATACATATGGCAGTCAATGCTGTACGTGAGAATTTGACTTGTACTGAAGTGGTAAACATCTAACCAGATATCTGGATTACCGTTCTGTCAAGTGCAAATATAATTTGAACCAGTGGCACATCCAGGATTTTTCCACAGATGTGCTCCCTCCCACTTTTGACTTCCTAGTCAAAATGGGGGCCTTGCACTAGATATGAAATATTTTTCATACATAACTAATATAAAGAATGCTATTACAAGTACAACTAATGTATGAAGATGTAGAAAGTACTTCAAATGGATTTTTTTCTAATTTGCCTAATTTGCTTTTATTTGGAGTACTTTTAGGTGTAACAATACTTACTGTATATGGATGGCAAACTTTTATACAGAATAATATATTGGATAATGTGATTAATGGAAATATAATTGATAATACTCAAATCTAAGTCTAATTCAATACTAAAACACGAACTGCTTAAGATTTTTTTCAATATTATTTCCACTAAGAAGCAGCAACAGTTATGGTTGCCCATGTTGCTGAGTAGTTTTTTTAAATTTCATCTCAGAGTCATGGTGTCATGGCTTCCCTCCCCCCTGCCTGCACATCTCATATCAATTCTTTTCATGTTACAAAGTCCTGCACAAACTAAGTACCCACATCATGTCCATGGTGGTAGACAAAACATCTTAAATACTAATTCAATTACAATAGTTATCTCACCTCTGGTAGGCAAGAGTTAAATTCATTCATTCCTCGAATAAAAGCAGAGAATTCATTGTGCTTCCTCGTCATTGCCTCCAGCTGTTGTTGCAATTGACGATATACATGAGGTGGTACATTTTCTTGTAAAGCAGCCCTTTGAGCTTCCAGTTCCTCAACTTGGAGTGTTCCAAGTTCAAGCTTATGGCGGAGTTTCTTAATCAGCTTTCCATATGTGCTAACTTTCTAAAATAGAAAAAAAAAAAAAAAATCATTCATATACCTGCATACACATCTTTATAAATATAATATGAAAACTACACATTTCAATGATACATTCTAGAATTTAGACCTTTATCATATTTTTTTTTACCCCATTTTGAATCTACAATGAAATATATCTACTGATGCTCATTTTCATGACCTGAAACAATTCAGTCATGGGCTGATTACAGCCACATAAAAAGGTCTTCAAAAACCTCAATATTTTTTTTTTCTAATATGAAACCATACCTGCTTGAGTTGGTTGCATTCCTCCAGATATTTTCTGTTCTTATGGTTCAACTGTTCTTGTAGTGAACTAATGCGACCCTGAAGTTGTTCAATCTCTTCCTTGTGTCCAATTTGCACATCAGCCAACACCTGGTTTTGTGTCATTTCATACTGGGTTTTGGCTTTTTTGCTTTCATCCAACTCTGCCCTGACATTTTCAATTCTGGAAAAAAAAAAGTAAACTACCATGCACATTATTTATAATAGATGGATATTCATAAAAGATGAAGATTTTATGTTTATTCCAGTGACAAACCCTCCACAACCAATCTTCCCAAATCATCTTCCTCGTTTGCCCTTATTGTTTCATATCCTATCTTACAGATTAAAAATGGCCTCTCACATCTCACACTATATAACACAAGCACAGTGAGTGCAATTAAAAAAAAAACCCTAGCAACATACTAATCAAACATTTACCATAACCTACCCTAGTACTTCACATCAAGTCCATACAAAAACACATATACAATAAAATCACAAAAGCTTTCCTAGATAGACTCCCTAACCCTATATTTTCCCAGACATCAACACTATTGAGGAATCACTCCCAAGACAAGTAAGAACTACTCTAGCACATATTGTTTCAGCCATCACCTTGCATTAAAACAATATCAACACCGAATAAATCTGGCCACAGACAATTGCCCCCAGATGAAACCATCACACAGAAGACACTGAACATCTCGTCCTACACTGCCCCTTTTCCACCTTAGCTGAATACATACATACATACATATACCAAAGGCTTTTCCCCCTTACTAGGGAGGTAGCCAAAGTCATTTCATCCCCACCCATGCCACTCCCATTCACCACCCCTCCCTCCCTCTTCTCTTGGCTCCTCCTGGATGATGGGTCATTCCTGCATCTCACCCATTGCCCTGGGTAGCAATACAGCAAGACACAGCACATCCACAGCAAGGCCACTTAATTTAATTGGCACCCCCAACTCCATCCTCTCATGCAGAAAAAGAGAAAATGGGAGAAATCCCTTCAGGCTGCATCAAAATATCATTCACACATAACCACTCCCTAACCTCCCCATCCCACACCTACTCCTTTCCATGCATCACAGCATCATCCACACACAACCATTCTCCACTCACCCCTGTCTTCTGTCTTCTTCCTTCCTTCCTCAACAGACATCTCCCTCTTTCTCAATGCCTCTTTTACCCCATACATCCATCTCATCCTCGGTTGCCCTGTCCTGTTCACTCCATCCACCTATAATTTATTTAAGATGAATAACAACACAAAATCTCTTCTTTGAGCGACATAGGCTAAACTGGTGACCACTGCCAGTCACTTTAGGATTGCAGGTCTTTTGCAAGAGACCTGGAGCAACAGAGTACTTGAGTGATGGCCTTTACTTACTTTTACCCATTTCCATTTCTTTGCACTAAAATTCATTTCCCATCCCTGGTCCCATTCACATATCTTTTCTAGATCATCCTGTAACAACCTACAATCATCTTCATCCTTTACTCTCCTTATAATCTCTACTACATTAATTCAATCAAAATAGTATCCTGATGGTCTTCTTTTTCTTTGCAATAATTATATCAAGCTAGCTATTCAGAAAAAATAAAACAATACTTACATCTTATCACAAGATCTTATACTTTCTTGCAGATCATTATTTTTCTGGAGAACCTCCTCCTTCTCCACTCTCTCAAGATGCAACTTCTGTCGCAACTCTGAGGCTTCTTCCCTCTCCTTTTGAATTGTGTCTTCTAAGGCCACATATTCATTTACCTTAGCCTGGTGTACAGTAAAATGTTTTGTTTAATCATCGTTTCAACATGGCTAAGAAAAATATGATCAATTCAAAATTAGCCAAATTTAAGAAAAAGGCATAAAAACCATTCCCACCCATTCCATCCCTAATACACTCCACTCCCCTCCACCCTCCCTCTATCTTGGCACCTCCTGGATGACGGGTCATCCCTGCATCTTGTCCACTATATTAATAATAATAATAACAACAACAACAAGACCTTTGCCATAGATCAGTTTCCATCAAAAGTTAAGATTGTGGAGGTGGGAAACAACTTTGGTAAATTATCACATATACAATTAAACCATATAAAAAAGTAGCACCAATTCTGCTACTTTAACCCAGCCAGTAGTAGTACTGTCATATATTTGACTACTTCACAGTTTCATTCATTAGTGGAATAGCCCAATTATCAAACAAATTATCACAACTTATTTGGTACTGCCATCGTCTTACATGTTCATTTTGGCCACTGCCTGACAACTGCAATCAGCTGAGGTAAATTTCCTCACAATTCAATTGTTTAATCATAACAAATGAGGCTCTCCTGTTTCCTACTTTTCCTCATCTTTGTATACACTTTTAACTAGCCACATTAACATTAATAATGGTCCATATATATATATATATATATATATATATATATATATATATATATATATATATATATATCTATATATATATATATATATATATATATATATATATATATATATATATATATATATATATATATATATATATAGAGGGAGAGAGAGAGAAAGAAAGAGAAAAGGCTTTTCCCCCCTTATTAGAGAGGTAGCCAAAGTCAAAAGGCATATTTCCACTCTCACCCATTTCATCCCCATCCACTCCACTCTCATCATTCACCACCCCTCCCTCCCTCTTTTCTTGGCTCCGCCTGGATGACAGGTCATTCTTGCATTTTGTCCATTGTCCTGGGTCAGAAGCAATGCAGCAAAACACAGCACATCCAGAGCAAGGCTGCTTCATTTAATCAGCAACCCCCCCTCCCCCATCCCCTCACACAAAAAAAAGAGATGATGGGGAGAAATCCCTTCAGGCTGCATCAAAATATCATTCAGATATAACCATTCCCTAACTCCCTTCCATTCTATCCCTTATAAAAGAAGTAGCCAAGTCAAGGGCACGTACCCACTCTTCCCCATTACACTGCCATCCACCACCTTTGTTTCCCTCGTGGATGAAGTGTCATCTCTGAAGTGTCATCTTGTCTCCTCGTGCAGAAAAGTAAGAAGACAGGGAGAAAATTTCCTTCTGCATGCAACTGTTCCTCATTACTATAAACACTTTTTACTAACCACACTAACATTAAAATAATAATGGTAAAAAATATAATATATTTTATAGTTTAAGATACCTACCACTAATCTGCCAGGAGGAGCCAAGAAAAGAGGGAAGGAGGGGTGGTAATTAAGAGTGGAGTATGTGGAGAAGAAATGGGTTGGGGTGGATTTATGTCTTTTGACTTTGGCTACCTCCCTTGTAAGAGGGAAAAAGCCCTTAGAATATGTATGTATATACCACTAATCTACATTTACATTATCAACAACCTCACCTCTAAGACAGCTTTGGCTTTCTCTGACTCATACATTTTTAACCTGATTTCCTGAATGTTATGTTCAAGTTCCACAACTTGCTGTTTGTGTTTCAGAGATTCTGATAGTGCCTTTTCTTCATATATCTTCAGAGAAAGGAAATAAGACAGAACATTAATCAAATACAGCCTACCCAGTATAATTTTTTTAAATTTGATTGCATAAAATATTTTACATGTGTACATAACAAACAATACTTTACACTTTGCAACCTTCAGCTCTTTCTGCAACTGTAGGTTCTGTTGGTTAACTTGATGATTACTTGTCAGGTGAATCTGCCTTTGTTCTGCCAATTTCTTTTCTAAACTGCGCTCCTTCTCGAGACTTCTCTCTTTCTGCCTCACCAAAGCACTTCTCTCTTCTTCTACAGTTCTTGTCAGGTCTGATTAAAGGGGAATTCTTTTTCAAGTTTATATAAATCTAATTTTTCTTTTTATATATATGAGACTGTCAGAAAATTATAAAAGAAAGACAGAAGATCTATATATTTTGACTACCGACTGTGGTTCTCCTCAGCAGATTGATACATAGTGTGGAGTGCATGAGTAATATAGCTAAGAGGGGTACATTTAGGGCACAGGGAAAAGGGGGACTCAGGTTATATGTCCTTGATGAGGTCGGGGCAAAGGTTGACCAATAGTGAGGTCTAGTCTGGCCGCTTTCGAGATTGAATTGTTTGCAATTTAAGTGTAGTTGGGAAGGCTTATGGGCAGGTTTTGAATGAGAGGATTAGGAGAGGAACAAAGAGAGTAATTGGTGAAAAACAGTATGGGTTTAGGACAGGTAAGGTTTGTGTGGATCAGATTTTTGTGGTAAGGCAGATATGTGAGAAAGCTTTAGGAAAAGGTAAGGATGTTTTTTGGGCCTTTATGGATTTGGAAAAGGCTTAGGGTAGACAGGAAGGCACTGTGGGAGGTATTGCAGATAGAGGGGATAGGAGGAAAGCTGTTAACCACTTCAGTACGATGATGCCTACATAGATGTCACGAGGCGGAAGTGGTTACACGTCTTGATTATATATATTTTTTGTAGTTGTACATGAGTTATCCCCAGATTCTGTGAACTGGTTTGATCATGTTTTCTGGGGGGTGAGGTAGTATGTGTGAGCAAAATTTGACGCAGCCCGAAGGGATTTCTCCCCGTCCTCTCATTTTATGCAATGGGGGGACGGAGAGGGGGGGGTCGCCAATTTAATGAAGCGGCCTTGCTGTGGATGTGCTGTGTCTTGCAACACTGCTTCTGACCCAGGGCAGTGGACAAGGTGCAGGGATGACCCGTCATTCAGGAGGTGCTCAGATAAGAGGGAGGGTGGAGGGGTGTGGAGTGTACTCAGGGATGGAATGGGTGGGAATGATTTTATGCATTTTTCTTTTTGGCTACCCCCCTTGTAAGGGGAAAGAAGCCTTGGTATATGTATGTATGTATGTATTATTACTCAAGAGTAAAAGAGAACGAGTAATACAGCAGTGACTTTATATTTTATAATGCAAGTAGTGTGATGCATTGTTCATATGGCAGCCAATGCTGTGCGAGAATTTGACTCATACTGAAGTGGTTAATAGCAGTCAAGAATTTTTATGAGAGTAATTAAGCCTGTGTCAGAATCAGAAATGGAGAGAGTGGGTGGTTTGAGGTAAAAGTGGGACTTTGCCAGAAATGTGTCATGTCCCCTTGGCTGTTCAAGGTGCCAGAGGTAAATGGAAGGGTAGTGGGCCAGGGAATGGAGATGGTAAAAGAAAATGGAGAAAAGTGGGATATAAACCAGTTGTTGTTTGCTGATGACACTGCACTTGTGTACAGCAGGATCAGAGGAAGGATTAAAGAAGTTTGTGATGGAGTTTAGGAAGGTGTGTGAAAGAAGGAAGTTGAAGATGTGGGTAAAAGTAAGATGATGAGATGTACAAAGGGAGAGGAAGGCAGCAAATTGGAAATGAGTATTAAGGGAGAGAGACTGGATGAAGTGGATAGCTTTAGATACTTGAGTGTGAATGTGGTGGGAAAGGGAGGAATGGAGGTGGAGGTAGAATGTAGATTGAGAGAAGCAACTAAATGCCTTGGGGGATTAAAAAGTGTAATGAAAAATAGACATTTGGGAATAGATGCTAAGAGGAGATTGTATGAAGGGGTGATTGTGCTGAAAGCACTGTATGGGGCAGAAACATAGAATATAAGAGAGGAAGAATTTAAATGTGTTTTAGATGAAATGCCTGAGAAGTATGGTAGGGATTACTAGGTTGGATAGGGTGAGAAACAAGCAGGTGAGGAAGAGAGCAGGGGTGAAAAAGGAGATGGGTGACAGGGTTGTTGAAAGAGATTTGGAATGGTTTAGACACATGGAAAGCAGGAGTGAAGAAAGATTAGTAAAAGAGGTGTGAAAGGCAGAGGTGGAGGGAGTGAACATGAGGGGGCGACCAAGGATGAGATGGATGGATGGAGTGAAAGGGGCATTGGGAAAGAAGGGAATGTCTGTTGGGGAAAGAAAGGGAGAAGACAGAAGATAGGGATGAGTGGAGAATGGCTGTGTATAGTTGATGCCTTGCTGTGGATGTGCTGTGTCTTGCCACATCGCTTCTGACCCAGGGCAGTGGGTGAGATGCAGGGATGACCCATCATCCAGGAGCCAAGAAAAGAGAGCAGGAGGGGTGATGAATGGGAATGGAGTGTGTGGGGATTGATTTATGCCTTTGACTTTGGCTATCTCCCTTGTAAGGGGAAAAACCCCTTGGTATATGTATGTATGCTCCACACAGCACAATGAATACAATCACCTCTTTGTAAAACCTTCTCTTTGCATTCATCCCCAAAAACCTGTTTTTCATAATATCTTTCATTTTATCATAACATTTTCTCAGTTATTTTACTCTGTAATTCATCCCCATAGGTCTATATATCTATTTACAGCTACAAGGAGTTGTGGAAGGGCAGGTGTTGGCATTCTGACTTCCTTACATGAAAAAATAAAAGAAAAATTGTGAAGATAGAAAAGATGGAAGTTGAAGAGTGATACAATGTAAATTTCTGGGATTCTTCCGTAGATCATATACTGGCCCCTTGGGGCTGCACTTACAAATGAAGACGGAGGTTTTTGTTTGGAATCTGTGCTACAGGTTAAAGCAAGATAACACTGCTCTTAATCTCCAAGGTAGGATCCACATACTAATGTCCTACTATGTATTGAAGTGCATAAATAAATTCAAGAAATAAAGAAAGACTTTTAATACCCAACAAGAAAATTATTGATGACACACACAAGCAAATTCCATCATAAACATTTGATAAGACTACATACGTCCCCCCTAAATCAAAAAGGTACCTTCAATAGTTTTCTTTGAAATCTGACTCTGTTCCTCTAATTCTTTGACTGCTTTTTCAGCGTCTCCTTTAGCTGTTAAGAGCTCCACCTGTAGCTGCTGTTCCACCTCATCCAAACGACCCTATAATATTTCAATCATAAAATTCACATCATTATATTTATACTGGCACAACTAAATGCAGGGGAATGAATATTCATGCCATGGTTGTCTCTTATAGTTAACAATAAGTGACAGCAGCTGGCAAGGGATAAAGTTAATCTTTATTAAATCATCATATGAGCAAATAAAACTAATATTGCAAAACTAACCTATAATGTACTGACCTAAGTGACAGCAGATCACAAGAGATAAATGTTAATCTTTATTAAACTATTATTTCAGCAAATAAATTAAATACTGCAAAACTAACCTATACTGTACTGACCTTAACATGCTGATTATATCATATTCAATAAGAATGAAAAGAATGGGTTGAAGCTACCTCAATATCCCTTAAAACAAAAAATAATAATAAATAAAATAAAATAAACCAATCACTCACAGTACCTTCATAAGTGTGTGCTTATGCTTCTCCTGTTCCAGCTGAAGGGTAAGAGAATGCACATTACTGCACTCTTCATCATATTCAAGTTTTAATTTTTTTAAGTTCTCATTTAGCCTGGATTTTTCACCCTGTAGTTAGTTAAGTGAAATTAATTTAAGATCTACTACAAAATTTGAAAACAATGTCATGCAAATACAGATGGTTGCAAAATATATATATATATATATATATATATATATATATATATATATATATATATATATATATATATTGTATATATATATATATATATATATATAACAATAATAATAAATACAGACAGAATGAAAAATATCTATTCCACATTAATCACTTACTTCCCATGCCACTGCTTCCTGTTTCCGAGACAATTCTGCACGATGCATTTCTGATTGCAAGTGCTTTTTTTCCTCTTGTAATAGCTTCTTTGCATTATCAGCTTGCTCTAGCTCTTCCCCTAATGCCTAAACCATACAAAAAATACAAAATTATTAATACCACTTATATCATTCATCATCAGATTCAATGACAAGTACCAGTCCCTACTTCTGATGGTTCTGCATTATGCCCAACTGCCCATTTTCAAAACCTGCCAATGGCCTGACCACAATCTGGTGAGGAAGATGGCTTAAGTTTCACTGACTGGAAACCTGCACCCCCACAATGACTGATAATGGTCCTCAGGCCCAACCATAGATCTTTCTAGGAAGAAACTTTGCATGATTGTTTGTATTGTATTACTGTGGGACATTTTCTATACTAGTGATTTACAATAGTAGGAGGGGAGCAGTCACCAGATGTTAGCTCTCTTTATGTGAAATGGTAAAAGAAATACAGTCAAAGCTGACAGAGATCTTGAGCTCAGTCCAAAGACTGATAAAAAGGATGTTGACAGGTTATGAAGATGGACAGTAAATGGATGTTTATCTATAATGTCCTTCTTACAGGTCCACCGCATGCAGGTGTATGTCATTGACCTTTTTTTTAGTTAGATGCATTATCAACATGGCTCTCCACCCTCTACAGCTGTTTTACAATATAAAGATGAAGTCTCAACAACCTCCTATCTCACATTTTTTAAGAAATTAACAAAACTTAACAAACCACCACCTTCTAACTCCTCTGCCTCCACCATGATTCCAGGCTTCTTTTTTCAATATGCACCTTCTCCACCCATAATGGTACTAATATCATTTCAGAGGATGAGTCATCTATGAAACATGAGTTCTATACAATGTGGAGTAAAAATATATGACTGACAAACAATTGCAGCTATGGAGAATGTTATGCTCATTAGGTTAGTTTTGAATGTAATTTGTATTATGTAGATCTATATTCAAATTTGGAGGTGAGGGTGTTGATGGGCTCTGGAAACATGCAGTGAGATGATCCTTCTTACTGTCTGCCCTGTGAAGCGACCTCCAGGTGTTCATCATTAGTCTCATCATGAGCCTTCCTGCATGCACATGACTCCCTTTACTAAACAACCTCACACAATGTTGCTGTTGTCAACCTTAATAATGAACTTGGATCAATCTGCGTAGAGCTGATGGCCAGGGGTGGTTGCTGCTGATTGGCCCCCAACTCTTGGGGTTGGGGGGGTGGTCCCACGACGTAGACGTTGCAGCTCCAGGATGTAACACTTCACCCCATACCATACAACACATAATGGAAGACTGCATTATACACAATCATGCACGCAAACAACACAACATACACTCTATAAAGGATTTGTGGGAAAACCCAGTTTCGGCTGTGGCCTTCCTTGGGGAGACGGGACTGCTCGGACAGACAGTCTAGGGAACGACAACAACAACAACAACAACAACTTGGATCAATAACTTACATTCATTTTCTGCTGTAACATGATGTTGGTTTGCTGTAAATTCTTCAGGTCTGTTGTTGACTTGTCCTGCAATTCATTTATTCTTTTTGATGCATCTTGACCATGCTGCTCCAATTCTAATACCTACAATGGAAATGATACATTCAAAGTATTTTTCTTTTCATTTACAGTGCTGCCACCATTTTCCAGGGCATATCGATCAATCCATTATCCCCAAGTCTCTCTTGTAAGAGACATGCTCCTAGGTAACCAGCAATGGCAGGTCGCACTAATTACCGGGATCACCGAGATGAAATGGAAATTACCGATATGTAGTCAAATTCACCGAAATAAAGCATAGGAGTCTAAAGAATTTAATTTCTCGCCTGTACAAACTCTTATTTGGCAAAAAGAATCCAACAGAAGTCGAAATTTGATTGAAATTCGAGCGTCAGATTTGCCGAGATCGCCATCGCTATACCGGTACAGTAAATTCGCCGAGATCAACTGTGCACGCGGTCGAACAAATAGAAAACTAGTTTTTATCTTAATATTTTACAATATAATGCACTTTCATGTAGATTTTGAAGTTTATTTCGGAGTAATATGTCCTATAAACCACGTTGTAGCAATTTACCGAGATCGAGCAGTGGCAGCCATTTATGAGGCACGAAAACGCAGTCGGAGTTGTGCTCAGATAGCCACGTGGGTTCCGTTCACCGAGATTAACTTGGAAACACCGAGACAGGACTTGCCGAGATCAATCCGAATTTGCCGACACATAACATTTACCGGTATTAAAATCACCGATACTTATAGAGAATTTTCCGTTCACCGATATACGAGCAATTACCGAGATAGGCCTGTGGCCTAATGCGCCGATATACGATCATTGGTAGGCATCTTGGCTAAAAGTGGCTGTGGCTTATCCACATGCACCCACCAAGCGGGACGAGGACCCGACCTACCGAAGCCCAGCAAAAAAAAAAAAAAAAAAAAAAAATTATATTTAAAATGAAACCGGGTTGATATCGATCTTGACGTGAGAATTCGCATCTTCAACTTTTATGCTTTTTAGACAACGATGTCGTCTTTACATTACGTGCTCGTTTCCTCTGACCTGTTTTTTTTTTTTTTTTTTTTGCCAAGTTTGGGGTCCTCGGAATCCTGAAGCGGCCATCAGTGGATTGAACAAAGTCGTCCTCCTCTTTCGCCACCAACCGGAAGTTAAGCAGCTTAGCAAAATGCCTGTCCTTCTGCTCTGATGTCATGCCTTTCCAGACTGCAATAGGCACTCTAAGGGAGAGTACCGGATCGGCGAGTCTGAAATTAACCTCTCCACATAGTGCGCGACGCGCATCTTTGTAGTGCAACTTGACATTAGCGTGCAGCTTTTCCACCAGGTCGGCAACTTTGTGAGGTTTCCACTGAAGGTTTAGCTTCAGATTATTGATTGACTCACAGTTATTATTCGTCCACCTCAGGGGAATGTTGTTCTCCAGCCTCGGTTTGGTCACATATTCACGGATTGATGGGACTAGCTTACCCCTGAAGTAACTGGCAAACTGTGGCACAATCTCATCGAATCGCGCACTCAATTCTTCAACCTTGGAATCGAAAGTGAAACTTTCGTCCACCTCTATCAAGTCGTCGGAACCGAAAATTTTCTCTAGCACCTCCTTTATGGACCTTTTGATCGACTCCGCCTTTGTCCCTCAGTTGTCTCCCCGCATTCTCTTTCAAATGTCTGGTGCAGAGTAGGAGATTGGCTCCTGGGAAGCACGACTTCAGAGCCTTAATTAGGGGTTTCTCCTCGTCACAGCCGAAGTTGACATCGTCGAAGCCAAGCTCAACACTCGAAATACTCGCCTTCTCGAAACGCGTATCTACGTGCGAAAAGAACGAGTGGTATGTAGCAAACGAACCATCCCAGTGAAGATACATTGGTCCTAATGTGATGGGGGGGTGCTTGAGTACTTTTCCTGAACAGTTTTGCATTTTTTAACACCATAGTCGTCACAAAGCATGGACCCAGATTAAATGTCCTGTCTACACCAACTACAGCGTGCTGTGTTGTACAACACTTTATCATATCCTCCATCTGTGTTGGTGTGTATAGGATGATGGAAGGTGGTTTGCCCTTGGCGTGGATGATTTCCTGTACGAAGTCATGGTCGTGTATGCTAGACATCAAACCCTGAATGTCATCAGAAGTGTTAACCCTGTAATTGTCATTTCCGTTTAGCTTTCTGACCTCGCACTCTTTCCGATATTTCGTGTTTTGGACCTGTTGGGAGTCTCTCGGACCCGAGTTCGAGTTTTCTAGCAACATGTCGGTGTATATATCACGGGGTTTCCTCCCAGAACAAACAGCATCCCGAATCCTTTCCGTAACAGTCGGGTCTAGACGGACATACTCATCGTTAAACCCGTTTCTTGCATTGCCATGGACACTGATTGTTTGGGGGTATGACCCGATATATTCGATAAGAGCGACGTTCTTCACGCTATCCACTACGCCACTCGAAAACCACGAAACTCGTTTCTTGTAAGATCAATCCCGCTTCAAGGTCATGTACGTCCTGTGTAGCCGATACATTGATGCCTCATTGGGCATAATAATAATAAATAATAATAATAAAACCGATGTAATAAATAATAATATAATAACATCCTAGTCCTATTTATAATTTCCAAGTTGATCTCGGTGAAAGGTAAATTCTCCATATCGGTGATTTTAATACTCTGTATCGGTAATTTCAGATTGATCTCGGTAATTCCTGTTTTGATCTCGGTATGGTTATTGGTCCAAGTGTGATTCTTTTTGCCAAATTACAGTCTGTACAGGCGAGAAATTCAATTCTTTAGACTCCTAATGCCTTATTTCGGTGAATTATATTACATATCGGTAATTAGTGTGACCGGCAATGGGTACTGGACTGACCCACCCACAAGTCACTCAAGAAAGAGATGTTGTGCTGTCTGGGTAGAGCAAGAGAGGTAGTGCAGGTGATTACATTTAGGGCAATTGGAATTTATGGGCAGGCACATTCTTTGTTGGTAGTGTTTCATTACAAGGTAATGGGCTGAATGTAGTCATGTAAATGTGGCTCTTGCTTATCATGGGAGAGATTTCTTGGGCTGATATCTGCAGGAGTCATGAGGAATGTGTTGTTTTGGGGTCAATTCGGCTTTTGAAGGGTTATGTTCTTCTAATAGTTATGATGTTATGATGTACAGAAAGGAATGGGTGAGGGATGGGTGGGATTAGGGAGGGATTATGTGTGAATATTTTGACACAGCCCAAAGGTATTTCTCCCCATCTTCTCTTTTTCTGCATGAGGGGACAGATAGGGGGGTCACCAATTAAATGAAGCAGCCTTGCTCTGGATGTGCTGTGTCTTGCTGCATTGCTTTTGACCCAGGGCAATGGGTGAGATGTGTGGATGACCTGTCATCCAGGAGGAGCCAAGAAAAGAGGGAGGGAGGGGTGGTGAACGGGAGTGGAGGGAATGGGGATAAAATGGGTGGGAGTGGATTTATACCTTTGACTTTGGCTACCTCCTTTGTAAGGGGGTAAAAGTCCTCGGTATATGTATGTATGTTCTTGCTACAGCCTTTTATATCATGGCATTAGCTTTATACACTTAATCTACGGAGACATGTATACAAAAATATCACTCCTGAATAGGGCAAGATTTTGTGTAAAAAGATGAAAGTCATTGCTCTTACATAAATAACAAACGAAACCTTCTTGTTCACCTTATTCTTATATTTCAGCTCCAATTCTTGAATTTCTCGTTTATGTCTCTCCATACAGGAGAGAAGTTCAGTTTTGACCATTGCATTTTCATATCTATATGTTGCCAATGTGCGCTGAACAAGTTGATCAGCTGCATTTGTTCTAGCTAAAGAATCAGTTCTTCTCTGACTCTGACCAATGCCAATACCATCACCAAGCTGTTCTTCATCACTGCTAGAATCTGCATTGTTCATCTTTAGGAATAGAAAAAAATATACCTTTACTTATAATATTATAAATATAATAATTCTATTGTTGAATATAATTATATCAACACGGAATTAATCATATCTGAAAGAGCTGGTTAAATATACAAAAATACTAATTTTCAAACTCAAGTTCCACGATCTTAATATGTGATAACAAAGAGTAATTAACTTCCTACGTTGCCATTGGGTTTCAGGCATGCAACAATTATTAGTAACTTAATTTCAAATCCAAGAAAACGAGACTGCTATTATAATCCAATATCATTTCAGATGTTCATAATTTTACCTTGTTATTGGACGTGGAGCCCAAACTATCCTGCAGCTTATCTATTCAAGCAAACACAATAATTCTCTGTTCTTTCTAGTAACCATTACGATCTTTGTTCCTTCTCCGATTGTTAGTAACGGTTTGTTTACATCTATGCTGTCTGTCTGTCACACAAGTCACAGATGCTGTTGAACTTCGTCGCAAACCGTCGCCAGAAACGTAGCCCAATGACTGACAGGAAATTTATTTCAGTGTGGCTGCCCTTTTGGCGGCAGAAAGTTTACTATATTTATTTCTAACATTTCACGTCTTTGTCTAAATAATCTTATTTTTCTCTATTTTCTTCCGCCTCACTTATGGAGACCTAGACCAGGTCGACAAATTCTAACAATAACTCGTCCGATTCCCTAAAGACATTGGCTTCCTCCTCAAGTCCTCTGCATTTTTTAGTGTTCTTCGCAATGGGTTGAAACAGTAACGTTCAGGTAAACATAAACAAACAAGACAAAATCATCAGCTGGAAGCTTATTATCCACGGCAATTACAATGTTCAGCAAGAGAAACAGTGTATCAAGGAAGTGTTAAGATAACCCACAAAAAAGAAGAGAAAAGGGAGAACATCATATGATTTTTAATATCTGTATACTCCAATTACAAATTGCGAAGTTATGGCTGAACTGCGGCGTAAGCTTATATCTGAACAAATTAAGTTGATTAGGCCAGTTGAGGGGGCTGGTCCTCTTGATGATTTGTCTATAGCAGATAGTACTTTCTTAAATGAACTTGAAAGTAGGAGTGAGTGCCCAAAATGCAATAAATCAAGGAAATACTTCTGTTATACTTGCTACGTACCTGTTAGAGAAGTAGAAGGGAAAATTCCACAACTTGAGGTAAACATTTAGATCTGCAAAATAATCTAACACAACATTTACTTGCATACATAGGTGACACACTGATTGAATTTAACCTTTTTACTGCTATTGAAATTTTACATTTATTCTCATCGCTGCTGTAGTGCTGGGAGATTTTTAGTTTAGACAAGGGAAACCCTGAATAGCAGAGCACTTGGTTAAATTGACCCACTTGGTTTACTTACTTGGTGGAGTTTCGAGGGCAGTCCTCACAACCGTAATGGTCTACCGCTGCTGCCAGTCCTGCTGTCCCTCCTTGCAAGGGCCAGTTGGTCTGGTATTGTGTTTGAAGAAAACCTACTGATGGCGGTGTAGCCTGGCACTGAGGGCTCATCTGGCATCTTCCGTAGGAAGCTGTCCAGTGCATGCTTGAAGCTGTCCACCGAGCATTTGGTTTTCTTTCTCACCTCTTTTGGGAGGGTGTTGAAGATTTTTGGACCCTTGTGACCTTGGCTGGATGCCAGTAGGGTCTTTAGCCTTCCCAGGGCTCTTGGTGGGAGAGTTTGTCTCTCACACTTACGCCCATGCTTTACACTGTGGCATGGCTTGATTGTTGAGGGCGTGAGGTCCGGAACAAGGCCTTCTAGGATTTTCCATGTATAAATGGCCCTATATCTTTCTCTCCTCCTTTGTTGGGAGTAGAGACCCAGTGCTCCCAGGTGATCCCAATAGTTGAGATCTTTCATCCCTTTGATGTGCCTGGTGTAGTTCCTTTGGACAGCTTCAAGCTTCTGGATGTCTCAGTGCTTGTGTGGTGACCAGAGTTAGCTACAATAGTCCAGGATTGGTTGGATAAGCACCTTCCAGAGATTAAGCATTACATGTACCTCTCTTGAGGAGAAAGTCCTTAGTACCCAGCTGGCCATCCCTCTTGCTCTTTTCACTGACTGTGTGATGTGGTGTTGGAAAGTGGCGTCATCACTTAGGTGGATGCCCAGGCATGAACAGTTGAAAATACCTTGATCATGGTTTTCACCTACATTTGTTCTGGTTGCCACCAAGCAATTTAATTCAGCTGTTGGAAACCATCTGCATAGGGAAAGGGTTCATTATGTAACATTTTTACTCAAACCTTACCATGCTTGCAGTGTAAAGGGCTGAAATAAATATGATGATCCCCAGTTTTGTAGATCACATTTCATTCTCAAATGATAAGTACTTTGGGTGGATGAATTCCTGGTGAATAATCTTTTGAATGATTAGAGAAGACAACGAGAAATCCTTTTGGACGGCATTGATTTATCATCCATTCTCCACTCACACCTATCTCTTGCCCTCTTCCTTCCCTGCTCAACAGACAACTCCCTTTTACCAAGTTATTTAACTTGTAATTGTTTTTGTTATTATTATTGGTATTATTATTATTATTATTGTTAGTACTTCTATTATTATTATTGCCATTATTATGATTATTAATGATAATAATGATAATTCATACATACATATACCAAGGGCTTTTTCCCCCTTACAAGGGAGGTAGCCAAAGTCAAAAGCCGTAATTCCACTCCCACCCATTTCATCCTCACCCACTCCACTCCCATTCACCACCACCCCTCCATCCCTCTTTTCTTAGCTCCTCCTGGATGACAGGTCATCTCTGAATCTCACCCACTGCCCTGGGTCAGAAGCAGTGGAGCAAGACACAGCATATCTGTAGCAAGGCTGCTTCATTTAATCAGCTACCCCCTCTCTCCGTCCCTTCATTGACCAGAAACTCAACCCCCCATAGTGGCTAGCAACAACCATCAGGGACTGGAAAGAAAATTTTGATTGTTGTATGCATTGCATAAGTTTGAGACTATTTCTACATCACCACCTTATTGGATTGGGAGGGGAGCAATCACTGGTTGCCCTTTCCTTGTTTTAGGAAGTGGAGGAAATACAGTAGAAATTGGTAGAGAGTATCAGCTCCTAGGTTGGTTCTGGACCACCAGACGGAGGTGAAGGTGTTGATGAGTTTTGAAGATGGGTGTTAGAAGGACCCATTCTTTGATATCTGTCTTACAAAACTACCATTTGTATGTACTAATTGTTGGTCCTATCAATAGGACAAAATTTGATGAAGTTGAAGGGAGAGGTAAATGATGTAACAGTTTATAAATAACCAAAAGTTTGAACAAAATACATTCTGTTTCTACAGCTGCCATGTATGGTAGACATCATCAAGCACCCAAAAGAGATTGATGGAAAGAGCACAGCTGCCCATGCTGCCATCATAGCACCAAAGCATGTGCAGATCTACACCTACCCGAATATACCAGAATACTCAGCATCAAACAAGGTAAAATTTTGAGTCTTATAATATTTTTGTCTTTGTGGATGTAGTGCCTCCCATCACCTTCTAAACATCCACTGTCCAAACTCATATAATAAAGGCTTCTCACTACTATAATTATGTAAAAAAAATTCATTGTGACATTTACAATTTGAACATTTTATTGCTATGCTTTCACACTGTTCAGAAACAATTCAGATGATTACTATGTTAGTGAACATTTTGGCAAAATTTTTCTTATAGTAAGCAAAATATGTAACGAGAGGTGATAGCAACATTTGTTCTAGTATATATATATATATATATATATGTACGTATGTATATTCATCATATTATTGGTCTGTAATATTATATTATGTTTGAAAGAGAAAGTCATATTATTAATAAAAATAAAGGGAAATTGTTAGATTTCTAGGAATTATAGGATTTTTTATACATGAAAATTTATGCAGAAAAGGTAGGATTTATTTTCAGCAAGGTTTGGTAGTCCAATACCTGGTATCTATGATCTGTCATGTGATATCCATATCACTTTACTCATCTTCATGTTTTATTTTGTTTTTCTCCTTTTTAATCCTGCTTTTAGAGAATGCCTCTAGATTTATATCAGATATAAACCTCTGTTCCCAATGTTTTTAATTGCCACTGTATCTCTTCTCTTATTTAAAGGTTATATTGGCATTTCCCAGCAATGAAGCAATTAAGCTTGACCAGTTTTTAGACACAATAAGTAATACAGAAGAAACAAGCGAAAAAGAGCCCAGTACTAAGAAAGCAAAAATATTGCCATTTGAAAAAGTTGTTTTCATTGACTGTACTTGGAACCAGACAAAAAGAATATACTGTGATGAGAGAATTAAAGGTAAGTTTAGATTTATAGTTGACGATCTTAATTATAAATTAAAAAAAAAAAATCCTCTTCTTTTTCTTCTTCATAATATCTCCCAACCAAAGCATCCAATACCTGCATAGTGAATTGGCAAGGCATGTGAGATGAGAGGACACATCCTCATGACTTTCACTTGAACCATAGGAAGACTGCTTCTTACCACTTTCCCAGTGATACTGCTAGTTTATCTTCAGTTAACTTTTTGGGGGTGACAGCATAATCCAAATTAGTGATTTTTCTTTACTAGTGATAATGAATGAATGAATGAATCAGTCAATCTGTTGCCTCAGAATTCTTTTGCAGGAAACCCAAGGCTCCCAGGTAATTAGTAACAGTCATTAGATCACCCCATAAGCCACTCAAGAAATATTATGTTGTCAGGGTGAGGCTAGGATGGTGCAGCGTTAATTGAGGTG
Source organism: Oratosquilla oratoria (assembly GCF_046742065.1). Lineage (NCBI taxonomy): Eukaryota > Metazoa > Arthropoda > Malacostraca > Stomatopoda > Squillidae > Oratosquilla > Oratosquilla oratoria. The sequence continues at coordinate 34,582,745 of NC_134819.1, read as the reverse complement.
TTCATTGTCTTCAGTGTGACGGTTGCATCTGGGGCAGTTTGCCTATGTGGTCAGGCCTAACAGTTATGCTAGTGGGGTTCTTGCTTCCCTTGGGATGAATTTTGTCATGGGGTCAGTGTGTGAAGGGGTTTGATGGAGAAGGGTGTTTGATGTGCAAAGACATGCCAATTCACAATATATGGAATATATTCCTTCCACATATAGAGGGCTCAGTATACTCCAATTTTGTTTTGTGCTTTAAAATCCAAATAAGGATAAGGAAGCATATAAATTGCTGATGCATGCTACATTTCCATATTTTTCCATAATTATAAGTATAAGGAACTTTATACAATGTTAATAAAATTTATAGTAAAAGATTTTTGGTTTCCCTATTTATGTTATTTTATTTTGCAACAGGTTTACAGTGTGTCAAGTTAACATCACAAAACACTTTGTTCTGGAGATATCAGAAAGGAAAACCCAAAACATATCTGGCCACCATTGAAGCAATTTATTATTTTATGGTAGAAATTCATACCAAGATTCTAAAGTTACCATATACCCATCAGTATGATAATTTGCTTTTCTTCTTTAAGTTTATGATTGACAAAATAAATGATGTGTATGAACCATTGAGTTGATGAGAATGTCAATGGAAAAGGACTTATTTTTGTCTACAGAATATGTAGACTAGTTCTGGAAAAGTGTTATTTCATCAGCTCATATTCTTATCTTTTTAGTAAAGAAAATTTTGGTCTAAGTCTCATTTTTCATTTCTTCCTAAGATGTAACATTATGATCAGTAGATACAAATGCACATGTACACATAAACAGTGTATAAACATATATGGGACCAAAAATGGGTATCTGTTTGTGGTTGTCCTGCACGATAAAGAGCAGAGCTGCTCTCTCTCTTTCTCTCTTCCTCCTCTCTCTCTCTCTTTTTATGGTTTGTGCAGCTGGTACCAACTCGGATCTCAACCTTGTCGGTGGCCCAGAACATTTCATACATGAATGCAGGAGACGGTGTCCACAGTATGCCACTGCAGTGATGATACCTGGAGAGAGTTGATGTATATTACACACACAGTAATGCCCAAGTCACCACAGGTCCTGAGGTGAACAGCAGTCAGGAAGCATGACTCGGAGTGGATTAAGTCATTCCTAACCTCTGTACCACAGCAAGAGTTTTGAACAGATGCCACGTCGGGGCCCCAACCATCAGTCGAGGCAAGCTTCAACCCCCCACCATGGTGCCCAGCCACAGCAGTAACCTCCCCAGTAAACAGCTTAAGCTCATGATCCCAGACAAGGATCGATCTGCCAACCCTATGATTACAAAGCCAGTGTGCTACAACTGTACTAGCCAGGAGGCTATTCCATCACCTCCATCTGTCTCTATACTAAGGGCTACTTCCCCCTTACAAGGGAGATAGCCAGCCAAAGCATGCACCCATCTCCACCCATTCCACCCCTGTCTACCACCCTCTCATTATAGCTCCTTGTGGATGAAGGATCATCCCTGTTTCCTGCCCACTGTTTAGGTCAAAAGCAATCCAGCAAAACAAAGCACAACCACAGCAGGGCCAGCAGCTTCATTCACACAGTGACCCTCCCTCCTCATTCCTTGATAAATAGAGGATGCAAGGAGAATTCCCTTTGGGCTGTATCAAGATATCATACATACACAACCACTCACACCTATATCCTGTTTTCTCCCTTCCCTGTTCAACAGACAACACTCTTTTCTTTTTCTCTCTGTATTTTATATATATATATATATATATATATATATATATATATATATATATATATATATATATATATATATATATATATATATATATATATATATATATATATACATGCCTTGGGTGGGAGTAGGTACTTAACTTTTGACTTAAAACCTCTCTTGTAAGGGGGAAAAAAGCCCCTGGTGTGTGTACATGATATATACAGTATATATATATATATATATATACATTTTCTTTATATTATTGTTATCAATTAAATATTCTAACTACTAACAATATTATATTGTATGAGAGTGCGTGTATGTATGTATGTCCATAATTATAATAAAATGTAGTTTAATAACACAAATATAGGCTGAATCCCACTACTGTATATATATATATATATATATATATATATATATATATATATATATATATATATATATATTATATGAAAAAGTAAACACCAGACTTGGTGTGTGAGGTTTAATACCCAACATTTCAGCTCTAGTTCTGGGACTGTCCTCAGGGGTATCATGGTTTGCAGTGAGCTTAAGTTACATTTGATAAGGATAAAAGTGGCTTTTCATACTATGAATGAACAAATAACAAAAGCCATAGAATGTCTGATACTCCCTAGACTAAATTATTATGCAGTAGTAGTATGATCTCTGCATAAATTAAAGGATATAAACAAGACTGAGAAAATACAAAGAATAGCGACTGAACTGGTTTCCAGCCTTGCAGGTAGGAAATCAACATTCTTTTCTGAGTGGAGATTAGTTTCCAACCAACACTTCAAAATTGTAACATAACTAGGTAAGAAGACTTATGGCTATAGCCCAAAAGGATGAGCATTTTTTTCCATAACTCTAGGACATAATCCATTGACATTGCAAGCAACTCAGCTGCAGCTACCAACTCCCAGTAGCATCATATTGCAAATGATCTGTACTATAGTTTCCATATTTTAAAATGTTTTTACTTTCATTTTGTGGGACCAACAAGTACCTGCAAATGGTGGTCCTGCAAGTATCCTCTACTTGCTGCCCATCTAAACCCATCATCTGGAAGTGCAACCCCAAGGTATATAGTCATGCTACATGCAGTCTTCAGCTCCCAAGGTCTTTCTATAAACTGTAATTCTATTTCTTCCACCTTTTCACATAAGAACTGACAACTACTCTCCTCCTTCTACAATAAACCAGTGATATAGAAACAGTTCCATACTAATACAAAACATACATTGATTTGATGTTTCTTCCAAAAGAGGTCTATGGGAAGGCCTGAGGACAGTTGCCTGCCAGTGAGGCTGCAGTTTTCCAGTAGGTGATACTTGAGACAAGTTATAATTTTCATTTCCCTCTTAACTCCATCAATACTACAAACTAAAAGACAGCTTATCTGAAAGATGTGACAAAATAAAAATTTCCATATATACGTATAACTCCTGGAGTACCCTAGGGGAAAATATGACACAGCTGGAACCACACAAATTTAAAGTGAGGTATGGGTAAGTGAAGATTAAGAAACAGGACTCAATGAGTGTATCTTCCTGTATACTGGAACTAGGTATATACATTATACTGAATATCCATGGTGACATTACACATCATCCCAGTTCCATTCCACTTTCATTTTGTTGTCACTTATATCTTCACAATATATCACCTCATCTTACGGATATTCACACATTCAGACCACACATCTCCAAGTCCCCCAACCCCTTTAATATTGTCCTGCCCATTTTGCCACAAGCTTCTTCTCAATCTGTAAATGTACAGAACCATCTTGGAGCAATGGGTAGCATTGCCTTGCACAGGAGGCCCATTTTAAACCCCTGGATGTGCAAGGAAATTGTTAAAGTCAAAATTTCATGGCTTCCCAATCCCTCTCTGCAACAGCAGATATCAGAAGTGCAGTATACCAGTGTTGTACTAGTGCTGGCACCTAATCATAACCGAGCTCATTACACTGGTTTCACACTCCATTCACAACCACAGCTATTACATGATCATCACTTCACATGTACTTTGCACTATCCATACTAATTTATTAAGCTGGATTAAGCCACCATGGTGAGGAACAGAGGCTGTGTCATTCCCCATTGTGAGGGAGGTGCTACACACAAATCCTTCTCCCATTTATTGGTTTTTAATAAAAGAAACTCAGTGACATTTGATTGATGGAGTGAATGACCCTAACCTCACCATGTAATACCTCCTATCTACAAGTGACACAGAGCAAAGTGGGAGTAGAGGGGATCTGTTGCATCTGGCAGGGCTGCTGCTGCTCTTGTTCTGGTGTGGTTCTACAGTATCATTATTTATGCCACAATTTAAGTTACCTTACTGAGGACTGCTCCTCAAGCAGGTGAAGTTTGAAATGGCAACCTTTTCTAGACCTCTCCCCATGCAGAGTGAGCAATGTGAATCTAAAGACAGCTGCTCAGTTATGCTGATTGCTGCCGAGATATACAGCCTTCCAAGTCTTAGTACAGGGCAAGAGCACTGGGGCAGCACTAACTACCATACAGGTTATGACAAGGTCTTCCAGGTATCAATATAATGTGTGCCACCACCAACAGACTTACATTAGTTATGTGCAGAAGAATAAAGATGTTGTTTGGTAGCAAGTGAAAAATTTTCACAGTAACTAAATATAATCAGTCTCAGTCCCACTTCACACTTAGCATTAACTTCACTATTGGGAGTCATCCTCAGGGGACGTCACAAGGTGGTCAAGTACCAGCTGACACTCCTCTTGGGAAGAAGGCCTTGCCCCTGTGATTGATATCATGGTTGTGATTTACATTCATACTTCATAGCAGAAAGTGCTAAAGATTTCATTTAAATATTCCAGCCTCCACATGAGTGATTGGAGTTTGCTTCTGATGTAAGGATCATAATTTTGATTAGCATTAAATCTTCCAGATAAATACATGTGAGGTTGCAAGCCTCTTGTACCCTCAATGGCCAAGTTGGTTTGAGACAAGTTAAGCAATTCTGGAAGCCCAGTCTTCAATGCCCACCAACAAAAAGTTAGTGATTAACCATGATATCACTGTAATGGTTTAAAATTCATATAGTACATAAATGTATATAGCTATTATGATGAGTTCTTTAACAATGAATTATACCTACACTAAGCTCATACTCCACTGTAATTTCATACTTTGGAATTACAAATTGGCTATTGCTTTAGACATATATGGAAGCTCTTCAGGTTCTCATGTATTGAAATTCATTCCCTGTATTGGATCATTATCAGAGGTTAAATTGAACACCTTGATTATTCCTAGTTTCGTATATAAAAAAAAAGGCATTTGGTAGAACATGAAATATGACTATTATGTTTTTGATAGATGTCAATTTTTTTCGAATTCTCAAATCAACTCCATCCGTCTTGATTTAAAAAAAAAATTTACGTTTACAGTTTCATTATCAACTATGGTGTCAAAACTAAAAATTCACTTGTATCTTCTTGATTATATTTTCCAAACTGATTAAAGATAAAACCAATATGAAAATCTAAATACACATTTCCTTAACTTTAAAGTCCAAAAAATGTTGAAAAAGAAAAATCTATTCTAAAACTTTCCTTTTTCTCCTTAGTCTTGCATATTTCACAACAGGGATAAAAATACTCCATACTCACTTCAGAAGTATTTTTTCAAAACACATTCCTCAAGTCACTCCAGCCTTTAGTCTATGCCTATATAGGGTTTTTATAACCTGTTGAGTATTGCGAGTTATTGATGTGGCAGATGGCAAAGTATTTCATTTAACCAAGTGACTGACCAGGACTAGCCCATTCAAACTGCTGACAGTTCACAAGATTCTATCATCATGGACAATATCATAATACCATCAAGAGATGGTAGTCATTATTAGACAGTTTACCAATATCTATATTCTCATAGACAATATAGCATCACAGCCAAGATGTTTTAGGTTCATATTGTTGGTTTAGCTAAGAGAAAGTAGGTATATATGGAAATATAGCATTCTCAAGCTATGTTAGCCTTGATGTCAGAAAGTTTACATGATGGGGTAATTACTGTTTCAAAAGGACTGGGTGTGGTGTGATTTGCAATTATGAGTACTTGAGTGGGTAGAAGGTTGTTGCAAGGGGTTGTGTAAACCATGTTGTATTAGGGCATCTACCACATAGACAGATGAGAGGCTCATTTCCAGTCATGAGACAGCCCTGTGTGAGACATGTGTCCTTCTCTTAAGCATAATAGTGGTATCTCAGAAATTGTTATGTTGGTGGGAAGAGAGCCATGGGTGTTCGAGGTGTCCCACAAGCAGATGATTTCTTTTTCAGTACTCAGTAATTCATTGGCAATAAACAATATTATACAAAAGTGATGGAGTCATGGAAATAATATAGGAGAAATTTAAGGAAGGCAGTAGAAATGAAGAATAGTATTTGTGATAGCATTTTCTGAATGAAGTCTTCATTTCTAAGGGAATGCTGTGTGACTGGTCCATAAGAATGTCACTAGTCCATAAAAGATTGACAGCATAAAACTTGTGTAGTCAATACTACATACAGATTTCTTTTTTCAAAGCAACATATTATGCACTATGAAGATGCTAAGTAGGGCCCAATACTGTCAATAAGAACAGAATTGCTGGTGAACTATTGACAATAAAAATAGGATAATGTGGTTTTGACCACAGTTCATATATTTAGCTGGGTTTGGGCCCTGGGGACCATGCACAGGAATTAAACAGTACATGCAATATGCTTACCAAATGGCAACATTGTTACTTTGTGTATTTAGTGCTGGCAGTCAAAACAGCAATATGGATAAAGATAGTATCTCATAACATACTTTAGGTATCCTAAATATAAATGAGTTAGGAGTTGGTAGTTCAAAATTCAATATCAGTGTGAGGATATCTTTATACTCTTTATTTTCTTAGTTTGGTATACTTGTTACTTCTTGACATGGAGGTTCTTCTAAAAGTTCATTCACTAAACACTTTCACAGCTGTGGCATATTGGCTTACTGCACTCCCATAGTGTTGTTAAATGTTGCAAGTTTCATTTGGACTATGGCATCAGCAAGGGCTAAGTTTTTTTTTTTTTATCCAGTTCCACAATTGGGGATCCATTTCCTTGGAGCCACATTTAGGGATTTCTACTCTTAGTGATGTCTTTGTTCACATAAAAGGGTCATTTTGCTTCATAAATTAGTCCACTGGTGGTATTTCAGACCAAGAATTTTGGGCAATCCAACTCAGGGTTTACTTCATCTCTATTTGGGTCAAGATGGGAAATGATAAAGTCGGACTAGTCCAGGAATACAGTTTTGCTTAGTGAAAGAGGAGTGGTGGTCAATGGTTACTTGGTGTCATTTGGTTTCAATGCCTGTGGCAATAATTTCCTTCAGTTAGGTGGGGGAATCCATCACCATTGGATAGTACTGTTACTGGGTTTGAGAGGCTTCATTGCTTCATTCATGGGGATGTGTCGCAGAGCAGGGTTGTAGCAGAGGGGCTTTTAATTTGGGAAGGGGTGTTGCTCCTTCCTTGCTGTGCTGTCTTCTTTACTGTAGTGTTTGGTTCAACAAAGGTGACCATCTTACTTGGGTGGCTCTCCAGCCAGGTGAAGATGAGAACTACATTTGAGGCACCATTTCTAGTCTTCTCATGTAGGGAGAGCATACTGGAATACTAAAAAGGGCTGCTCAGTTGTAGACTGCATCATCTGCCATATGGATTGTGACTAGGGGCCTCCTGAGGTCACAATCTCTTCCCCTGACCGTCATGCACTATGACCTGAGGGCTGGACTAGTGATGGGAAGAATTTATTATAGAGGGAAATTGGTGCTGAATTTACTATCAGTCTCAGTAACCTCATATTTAGCAAGACTTCCCCACCTCTTTGGTGAAATAAGGTCCCCAAGGTTATAACTGCCATTATAGCTGACTACAACACTTGATTAAAGTCAATCCCAGGGGGCACCATAAGTAAGTGATAAGGAAGGGGTTGGTCTTCCTCCTGAAAGAAGTCTTGATGAAGTCCTAGTCCCACCACCTCTCACCCTCCTCCAGTCTTAACACCACTTCTTTCTAGAAGGTGGTACCATGGAGATATAATTATTGCCATAAATTTTGCTGACTGGAAACCTGTAGCCCTAAAGTGGTTAAGTCCCACAGATTTCTGGGGAAAAACACTGGAGTGTTGTCTGTGATGTATTAGTGAAAGACCATTTCTAAGTCATTGTCTGGAAGTTACCAGTTGTCAGTTCTCTGGAAATGAAGTAAATACAAGATTTTGGGCCCAATCTTAAGTGTCGCACCTCCAGACAGTGGCGAGGGCAACTGATGGGTTTTGATTACAGACAACAGTAAGATGACTCTGTTATCCATCTTGCAAGATCATGGTAGGTACTTGCTATTGGGCCTTACCATGGTGACAAACAAAATAAGTCTACTAGCTACCATATGTACCATCAGTTGATATAAGGGTAACCAAGTATAATTTCTTATTTACTGAAGGGGTGCCTTTGAAATAAAATATAGCACCAGCTAGTGTAAAGGTGGACTGCCCAGTGTGGATGGAGCTAGTAACAATTAGTTTAACCTTTTCTTTAATGTAAGGGTGACTGCCATTTGCCACATCAAAATCTAGTCTATGTTGAAGGGGTTAACAGCAGACTGATTTACAGAGTTGGATTTTGCGAGTGTCAAGAGGAAATTGTTAGTTAACTCCTTCAGTACAATGGCCACCTTTCTGATGAAAATCTGAATAAACCATAAAATCTTTTATTAACATTCTGAAAGGACCAAGATCATTTTAGCTCCTTCAGTATTACAGCACATTGATCATTTTAGCTCCTTCAGTATTACAGCACATTGTATATATTTTCTTTGACATGCGATAGACAATTCTTATATAAACTGGGTCTTAGTTGGAGCTTAATCCATGCTGGAGTCTACTCTCAGCAAGATGTAATCAGTTTGCCACAAAACTTATGGTGTGCACCGCAATATATAAAGGATCAATCCGGTATACTTGGGGAGCACCCCCCTCCCTAACAGAATAAAATCACTCTCCACAATTCTTTTTCTTCTGTACATCACTGTCCTGAGGGAGTTAAAATTCATATTGCTATATGTTGGGCTAAAGAAAAAATTGGTAAGCCTCATTCCCTTATATATTTCCTATACAAGCAGGGATATGAAACCTGTATTTATTTCAAACTCTAGGCCTTCAAATTCACAAGACTTCAACACTCCTACAGTATTGCATGTCAGTACATTGTGTTATACCTCCATTAACATCTGAACTGAACTACAAACTATGCTCATCAACACGACAATTTACTATGGGACTGCCAGGGAAATATTCAATTAGATTTGTATCTCTGAGCTATCACATTTGGTGAAAAGTACATTTAGACTGGACAAGATCGACATGCTCAATACAGTCATGACCAGCTGACTGTGCACTTTAACGGTTGACTATACAATCAACACCACTCAATGCTGACAGCAAACAAGGCCTACCAAGTGGATAAGTTTAACTACTGATTGGACAACCATGGTCTGCCTAATCCATATAACATATCTATTCTTATGCCAAAAGTCAACGGAATGCTCAGATCTAAAATGCAGGCTGTGAAAACATTATATTACTTTGTTTACATTTTTCTCTTACGTGTGAATAGGAAATACTTCCGTCTATGGAAGGATGGGTTACATTAAGGACGAGGCAAACAGTTTGTGGTCCACAACACCCATTCCAAACAACTGGTAGATATTTGTATATCAGCGACGGTTTTGGGTAAAGTTCAATGAACTAAATCAATGCCTTGTCACTGTGTGAAATTTAGATCCAGCACTCTACTACAGCCTATTGGTCCCTCCCTTTTCTACCACTACTCCAATTCCTTAGTGGTTAATCTAAGACAGCAGAGCTTCAAATTAATGTCTGCTGGAAACAATTTGCACACATCTACCATTTTAGACTGGTCACCAAGAAATATCATCAGTGTGGTAGTAATGCAAAGAAGCCAAACAGACTTAAGTATCTGACTGTACATTATCTCCCACCAGTGCAGTACATTGAGGATACAGCTGAGATCACCAAACACCAGGTTATAAGAACATATTTTGGACTACCAAATTAATACTGTCTATCTACTGAAGTGAAAATAAAGACCAAGGGGGCAAAAACTTGAGAAAAGTGCACAATTTTTAATTCAAATCAAGGGTTTACAATAATGGAAACATGCTTTTTATTTTAAACATTTGTCCTTTAACCTCTGATGCAAGACACCTGCTTGAAATACTTCAAATCCACGTGTCTGATGTATTTCAAATCAAGACAAATCCCACTGACTATTGGACATTGTTCTAGTCGATACTGACATGCTTGAACTTTAACGGACATCTTCAAATGTCATCCTCTGACATGGCAGCAATGTGACCAATTTCAGTCATGTGGTCATACAATTAAGTTACAGCAACAGGATGTGGGCAATCCAACGGACTTGTATTTATCCTGTTCATAGAGCTATCATTTAATGGAAACATGCAGTCACATTATTAAGTATTGTCACTCCTACACTGAACAAATGTTTTGTAAGAAGTGACAACACTTATTAGGGTGCCTGCACAGTCTGAAGTAGGTTTTGAACTATAACATGGTCATGCTACACACAAGTTTTCAACACATGAAACAAATACTGAATTACAGCCCAAGATCGTAAAAAAATAAAATTCTTGCTTTGTAACGGAAATGAGTTGGCCAAAATATCAACTGCAACAGTAGCATGATTGTACAGCTTTACATGATTTATGATTATCTCGCAAAAAAATAGGACTAATTTCCTCAAACTTTAACATCCTTACCCAGAACATAATCTGTAATACTGCCTCTACTTTAATGATGAGCATGTGATGTATTTCAAATGGTGCACACATTATTCATATAAAATTGGGCATCTTAGCCTTGATTCATACATCATACGGGTTGTGGAAAGTATGCCTTTCCATTAGGACTCATCTGCTACAGTATAGTACGTGCATGGTACGTTCAAAGACTCAACACTACTGTGCATGGAAGTATACCAAAGTACATGATCAACTCAACATGCCTGCCAATGCCTTACCATGCCTAAGTATTTCAAGATACAGGAGTTTAGGTGAACATACTTTCATACCCATTGTACCACTATATCCTCGTATATTCAGATATCAGTGTACCACCAGTATTACAGTGAAGCACCACACCAAGCATTTTGAGATACCAGTGTACCAGCATACTTGAGCACATGAACACCAAAGAGCAGCACAGTCTTTGCAATCCGTTTCTTCCGCAGCTCTTCATTCTTGCTCTTACATCCACTTCTTTGGAACTTTTCCAAGATGCAGTATTTGTATTTTATATACTCTAATATATCAACTCTCTTACATTTTTATCATTTATAACATTCTTATAACATTCCAAAATTTTCAAGTATCTTTAAACTGATGATCATTACACTGGTGGCAAGTATTTCTCAATAAATGCCTTGATGTCATTCATTTCCTGAAAATGAAAAAGAAAATCAATGCAACTGGAAAATAGATGAATTTTGGGCTTGTTTCCACAACATTAACTAAAAGTCCACATTATAATAAGATATACCAAAAATGTTTTTTCCCAGTTACAGAGTGTGTGTGTGTGTGTGCGTCTAAGTAAATACCCACTCTTCACTCATCATACACTATCTAAAAACCCGTTTGCTGTCCCTCCCATCATACCTCCTTGTGGATGAGGGGTTAGCCCTGTCCCTTGCCTACTGCTCGTGTCAGAGGCAATGCACCTTGACAGTAAGGCCTCACATGCAAAGCTGGTTTACCCCATCATTTCATAATGCAATCCCCCCTTTACTCACTCGAGAAATTAGATAGAAGAAAGGAATAAATCCTCTCACACTTCATCATCTATCTATTCACAACCATTTTCCACTCCCAACTATCTCTTGTCTCTCCCTTCCCTGCTCAACAGACACTCCTCTTGTATCCAAAGCCCCCTTTCATCATATCCATCTACATCATTATCAGTCTACCCCTCAAATTTACTCTATTCACCACTGCATTCCACACATTTCACCAGGTCTTTCCATAAGCCCAAACCATCCTATCGGCTAGATCTCTACTTCATTTCATAATCCCCACCATATTTCTGAAACATTTTATTGCAAACATGTTTAGGCTCTTCCTTTTTGCCTTCTTTAAATTTAAAGTCTGTTCTATAAAGAATCATGGGCAGTCACCCTTTCATGTAATCTCTTTGTGCCCATACCCCTGATGACAATTCATTCCTCCCTGACTTAGAATTTAAGAGAGGCAGAAACAAGTTTAAAAATGTTTAAGATTAAGTGTTTAACCCCTTCACTCCAGGCCAAAATCTCGCGGGCAGCATTAGCTGCCAGACGTACAATGTTGCGTCATAATACTCGCATTATAAAAAATAAAGTCACCGCTGTATTAATCATTTCACCTGTGAATTTTGATAACCATAGAAAATATGATGAAGCCAGTTTACAGAATATGGGGGTCACGCAGGTACAACTACAATAGATATAATCAAGACGCTGACGTCGGCATCCTCACATACCCACTTGCTCCTCATGACGCCTATGTAGGCGTCACCGTATGGAAGGGGTTAAGAAGTGTGGTGGTTCTGAGGATCAACGGGAGAAATGAAAAGGCGAGGTGGAGAACATGGTTGAAAAAAAGACAGGGCTGATCAAAGATAGAGTGAACTTGAGGGAAAGACTGAAGGAGATGGATGGTTACAGTGAAGGAAGCTTTGGATACATGGCCCTATGGACTTTCTTCGTCTACTCTCTGGAGTTGGTGTGTATTACTCCATTGCTTCTGGTTGAAGCAGTGAGCAGGAGGCAGTAATGACCTTTCATTCATATTGAGGTAAAATACGAGGGGCAACAAATTTGTGTTGGATGGACATGAACTAGACGAAGGGTGGGTGTATGCCTTGATTACCCCACCTCTCTTAACCACTTCAGTATAAGTCAAATTCTCGCACACAGCATCGGCTACCATATGTACGATGCATCATACTACTCACATTACCCCACCTCTCTTAACCACTTCAGTATAAGTCAAATTCTCGCACACAGCATCGGCTACCATATGTACGATGCATCATACTACTCACATCATAAAATATAGTCACTGCTGTATTACTCATTCTCTTTTAACTCTGAGTAATATATACCAAGGCTTTTTCCCCCTTACAAGGGAGGTAGCCAAAAAAGAAAAAGGTATAAAACCATTCCCACCCATTCCATCCCTAAATACACTCCACTCCCCTCCACCCTCCCTCCTATCTTAGCACCTCCTGGATGATGGGTCATCCCTGTACCTTGTCCTGCCCTGGGTCAGAGGCAGTATCGCAAGACACAGCACATCCACAGCAAGGCTGCTTCATTAAATCAGTGACCCCCCTCAGTAATAATAAACACAAAAAAACATGATCAAACCAGTTCACAGAATCTGGGGGTAACTCATGTATAACTACAAAATATATATATATATATAATCAAGATGTCAACATCCTCATGTACCTACTCACGTCTCATGACACCTATGTGGGCATCATCATACTGAAGTGGTTAAAAAGTGTAATGAGAAATAGACACTTGGGAATGGATGCTAAAAGGAGATTGAATGAAGGAGTGATTGTGCCGACAGCACTGTATGGGGCAGAAACATGGAACATAAGAGAGGAAGAATTTAAATGTGTTTGACATGTCTGAGAAATATGGTAGGGGTTACTAGGTTGGATAGAGTAAGAAACAAAGAGGTGAGGAGGAGAGCAGGGGTGGAAAAGAAGTTATGAAATAGGGTTGATGAAGGAGTATTAGGATGACTTGGACACATGGAAAGAATGAGTGAAGATTAGTAAAAGAAGTGTGGAAGGAGGAGGTGGATGGAGTGAACAGGAGGGGGTAACCGAGGATGAGATGGGTGGATAGGGTGAAAGGGGCACTGAGAAAGAGAGGGATGTCTGTTGAGGAAAGAAAGGAGAAGACAGAAGATATGGGGGAGTGGAGAATAGTTGTATATGGATGATGCTGTGATGCATGGAAGGGAGTGTGTAGGGGATGGAGGGGTTAGGGAGTGGTTATGTGTGAATGATATTTTGACTCAGCCCGAAGGGATTTCTCCCAGTCTTCTTTTTTTCTGCAGGTGGGGAGAGAGAGGTGGTCACCAATTAAATCAAGCAGCCTTGCTGTGGATGTGCTGTGTCTTGCTACATTGCTTCTGACCTAGGGCAATGGGCAAGATGCAGGAATGACCCATCATCCAGGAGGAGCTAAGAAAGGAGGGATGGAGGAGTGGTGAATGAGTGGAGTGAGTGGGGATGAAATGGAAGGGAGTGGAATTATGCCTCTCAACTTTGGCTACCTACCTTGTAAGTGGGGAAAAAGCCCTTGATATATGTACATACATACATATACCAAGGCTTTTTTTCCCCTTACAAGGGAGGTAGCCAAAAAGGAAAAGGCATAAAATCATTCCCACCCATTCCATTCCTGAATACACTCCACACCCCTCCACCCTCCCTCTTATCTTAGCACCTCCTGGATGACGGGTCATCCCTGCACCTTGTCCACTGCCCTGGGTCAGAAGCAGTGTCGCAAGACACAGCACATCCACAGTAAGGCCACTTCATTAAATCGGCGACCCCCCTCTCCGTCCCCCCCATGCATAAAAGGAGAAGACGGGGAGAAATCCCTTCGGGCTGCGTCAAATTTTGTTCATACATACTTCCTCACCCCCCATCCCTCAGCCCATTCCACCTCATGCATCACAATATCATCCATATACAACCATTCTCCATTCACAACCTTGATATATGTATGGATATATAATTAAATACATTACCCTTGTCAGACAGTTTTGGTATAAAAAATTAAATAAAAAGAACTGATAAAATATGATATGAAGCAACTGAGTACCTCCCTGAAACTATAAAGTTAATCTGCATTACTTCTCACCTCCTCACTTGAAGAATGCATCATCCCTCTGTATGTTTTGAACTCGATATTACCAGCAAATTTCTTGATAATTTGGCTGGTAATTTGGCCAAACTTGTAGGGAACAATAGGATCACAGTCACCATGGCACTGCAAAATTGCCATTCCAGTATTGCCAACTGCAGCCTGAAAATAAAAACAAAAGTAACCTGTATCATAATCTACTAAAGCAACACTTTTTTTTCCTACTTGAATTTATGTAACTGGCCATCACCTTAGTCTCCACAATACATCTTTCTCCAAACTATTACCCACCTGTTTATACAAGCAGTGTCATTCACAAACAACTGTCTCATCTCCCACATCCCTCCAACCCCAAACCTCTGCCTAGCACTCAACATTTTTGCTCTTACTTTCCTTCCTATCTATATACCACAAGGCTTCTTCCCATTTATAAGGAAAGTAGCCACCCAAATCATCCACCCAAACCCAATCCTATCTGTTATCTATTTGTTTCCCTTTTATCTTAGCTCCTTGTACATGAAGGGTCATCCCTGTGCCCCATCAACTGTCTGGTTGGGGGACAGCAGTGCAGGAAGACACAACACATCCACAGCAGGGATAGCAGTTTCATTTACATAGCAACCCCCCCTTCTTGTCACCTTCTACTCAAAGCTTCCTTCACTCCATCTATCTCATTCTTGGTTTTCCCTTCAAGTTCACCCCATTCACCTCTGCCTTCCACTCTCTTGTTGCTCTTTTCTAACTCATTCTTTCCATATGCCCAGACCACCTCAGTGTTCTTTCATCACCCCTATCTGCCAGTTCCTTGAACAACCCTGGTCTCCTCCTCATTTCTCACTCTATTCATCCTCAAAACATCCACCATGCTTCTTAAGCACATTTAAATTTCTCCTTTCCGACATCCTTAAATTCCTTACTACCCCATCTAAATATACCTTGTACAACAATATTTGCATCACACAACCCTGATAAACCCTACATTTACTTTCAATCATTCATTCACTCTCCATTCCCAACTTGCACATATGCCTCAATAATAACATAAAATACTTGTAACCACCTTCATCAAATTTACTCATATTCTATACATCCATAAAACAATTTTATTAGCTATAGAGCAACCCCATTTAGCCCAGGCTCTACTAATCTTTATAAAACCAATAACCATTAACCGTGACAAAATTTGTGCATAAGCAACAATACTAAAGGTCTTATCATATTAAGAAACAGATGCCTTGAAATTTCATATTTCAAGTGAAGTTATATAACAATGGTATCACACAGGGTGATGTAATGTTGATAATGTTGAAAAATAAATTAATTTGGAATGGCCATTGTGATGGACACAACTGTGGTCAATAAATAATTACCTGTGGGAAGTCACATCTCAATGGCAGCCAGCATGACAGGGCTACAACTCCAGCTAAGCTTTTAGTGTGCCTGAATGAAGAATAAAGAGCTAAAGCTCCACCTTGGCTAAAACCTCCGAGAAGAATACGTTCATGAGGAATACCAGCCTTCACCTCCTCTTCAATCAGATGATGAACATTTTCACAAGCTTTCTTAATACCTTGAGTGTCCTCATTACCATCTACATCTAACGACATGAGATCAAACCTGGAAAAATAATTATTACGTGTATCAACATTGGATAGAATCCTTCAACCCATTTCTTTCACCATCAATTTGTAGCTACATATCAAACTTTATTATGTATAACACATGTATTAAATGACGTAGATGTAGCACGAGTAAAATAAAATTTAGACCCACTCTCAGAGAAAGATAAGCTGAGATACAGATCAAATGGGTGGACATGAAGTGGAATGGGAGTGGAATTATGCCTTCTGATTTTGGCTACCTCTCTGGTAAGGGGGAAAAGCCCATGGTATATGTCTGTACTACAATTTAGTAAACACAACTAGGTATATACACCTTATCAACTAAAATATACTTCTGATACTTACCATGAATTCATCTTGAAGCCAGCATTCAGGGTTACTGGCATCTCCGGTCTGCAAGAAAGAATACCACATTTAACATACACACCACATTAAAACATGTAAAATTCATTAAAACCAAAAGTTTCAAAAACTAACTAGAGGTTGTGATACTTTAAAATTAAACAAGAACACACAAATTACTACAATTATTTGTTTAACTATTGACCAACTCATCATGATTTACTTCTGACCTAATGGAGGAATGGAGGGACGGAGAGCATTGTACTGAACAGGTGTTGTCATAGAAGTAACAGAAGTAGAATTAATTGAAAGACAGTAGGAGAAGAAAAAAAAAAAAAGTGCCTGGTGTATATGTTCAAAGATGGTCACTACTAACAATTTTGAAAGAGAAAACACCATCTAAGGATGAAACTTTTATTGGTTGTACAACACTTTGTGCATTGGAGCTTTTTCAAAAAGCAAAACATTGTACAATCAATAGAGGCTGTGTTCAAATAGTGTTCCCTCTGCCAAAACTTGGTGCATAGTAATGGCAATGAATTCCTAAAGTATCACCTATATAAAAAATGGTGTGTGTGTGTGTGTATTTACCTAGTTGTATTTACCTAGTTGTATTTTACGGGAAGGGGAGCTATGCTCGTGGGGTCCCGTCTTCATATCTCATTTTATCTAAACTATTTTTAAATTCATGTATTGTTTTTGCACACACCACTTTCTCATCTAACTTGTTCCAACTGTCTATTGCTCTGTGAGGAAAGCTGTTCTTTTTAAAATCTCTTCTATAGCTGTCTTTTTTTATTTTCTTTCCGTGTCCTCTTGTATTTCTGTCATCCCATTTTATCAGATTCTCTCTATCAGTAATTTCTATGCCTTTCATGATTCTGTAAATAGCTATCAAATCTCCTCTCTCTCTTCTTTGCTCTAGTGTCTGTAGTTTAAGTTTTTGTAGTCTCTCTTCATATGATAGTTTTGAGAGTGTTGGTGCCAGTTTTGTAATTGCTCTTTGTATTCTTTCAAGTTTTTTTATACATTTTTTTGTACTTGGTGACCATATCGTTGCTGCATATTCCAATCTTGGTCTTATCAGGGTGATTAGGATTTTCCTCACCATTTCTTCATCCAGGTATGTAAATGCCACTTTGATTGTTCTTATTAAATTATAAGTTTCTCCAAAAATCTTATTTATATGTTTCTCAGGTGACATATTATTCATAACAATGACTCCCAGGTCCTTCTCATTTTCTACTTTTTTTATTCCTTCTTTTCCCAAATTATATGATCCTGTTATTCTGTTTTTGCTTTTTCCAAATTCCATTATACTACACTTTTTTGTATTGAACTCCATCTCCCACTTCCTACTCCATTCTTGTACTTTATTTAGATCTCTCTGTAGTGATTCACAATCTTCTTCAGTTTTCACTCTTTTCAGTAATTTTGCATCATCTGCAAAGAAGCTCATATAGCTTTCAATTCCTTCATCCATATCATTAATATATATAGCAAACATTATTGGGGCCAGAACTGTTCCCTGCGGGACACCGCTTATTACTTCATTCCATTTTGAGTGCTGATCTCTTATCACTACTCTCATTTTTCTTTCTTGCAAAAAGTCTTCCATCCAATTTAGCAATTTACCTTGTATTCCTCCTTCATATTCTAATTTCTTAAGCAACTTCTTATGTGGTACTTTGTCAAAAGCTTTTTTTAGGTCTAGAAATGCACAATCAGCCCATCCATCTCTTTCTTGTATTATATCTATTAGCCTTGAATAGAAACATATTAAATTGGTGACGCATGATCGTCCTTGTCTGAATCCAAATTGCCTTGGATTTAGTACGTTGTTTTTTTCCAAGTATTTTACCCATCTACTTTTGATAATTCTTTCACATATTTTTGCTATTGTACTTGTTAGTGAGACTGGTCTATAGTTGGTAGGTTCTTCTTTATTTCCTCCTTTATATATAGGTACTATATTTGCTTTTTTCCAATCTTCTGGAACTTTTCCTTCTTTTAAGGAACTGCTTATTATGCTATGTATTTTGTCTGCCAGTTCATTCCTGCATTCTTTCAGAATCCAGTTTGCTATTTCATCTGGCCCATGCGATTTTCTGACA
This sequence comes from Oratosquilla oratoria, assembly GCF_046742065.1. Classification (NCBI taxonomy): domain Eukaryota; kingdom Metazoa; phylum Arthropoda; class Malacostraca; order Stomatopoda; family Squillidae; genus Oratosquilla; species Oratosquilla oratoria. The sequence goes on along the minus strand of NC_134819.1, from coordinate 34,563,910 downwards.
TCAAAATTACCCAAGTGTGTCAATATTTCATTCTTTGTTACTTCTATTTCTTCCATAGGGGGGACTTTTTCCTTCCACTCAATCTCTTCAGGTTGTATATTTTCCCTTGTAAACACTGATTTAAAATGTTTGTTCATAATTTCTGCCATTTCCATTTCCTCAGTGTATTCAACTCCTCCTTGTCTTAATTTCTCTAAGTCTTGTTTGTTTTTCAGTTTATTGTTTACAAATCTGTAGAATAGTTTTGGTTGATCTTTACACTTTTCTATAACATCTTTTTCATATTTTCTTTTTTCCTCTCTGCACTTTTGTACATATTCATTTCTATAACCAGTATATATTTTCCATTTTTCAGGTCTTCTGTCTTTTTTCCATCTGTTCCAGGCTTTGTCTCTTTTGTCCTTTAACTCCCTACAACTTTTGTTGTACCAGCATTTTACATATTCTTTTTCTTGTTTTTGTCTTGGGACATACTTTTCCACTCCTTTTTTGTAAATTTTTGTCAAAATATTCCATTTCTCTTCCACTGTTGTTTCTTCTTTGTATATTTCTTCCCAGTTTTCTTGTTGGAAGAATTCTCTTATTTTATCAAAGTTTGTTTTTTCATACATCATTCTTCCTTTTCTATATTGTTCATTTCTTGTCATATATTTTTCTTCATTAAGTTCCAGTTCAATCAATATGTGGTCACTTTTACCTATTGGTGTTTTATATTCAATCTTGTCCACTATTCTAGGTTCAGATGTAATTATTAAGTCTAGCCTCGATGGTTCTTCTTCATTTCTATACCTAGTGTTCTCTTGTATCCATTGTGTCATTGAATGGTCAGTAATCATCTCAAGTAGAGCATTTCCCCATGAGTCATCACCACTCTTTACTGTCATTTCTTCCCAGCAGATTTCTTTGCAATTAAAGTCGCCCATCATAACTATTCTTCCTCCGTCTTCCATTATTTTAGTTAATGCTATCTTTGTGTCCTCTAACATACTTTTATGTTCACTCTCCTCCCATGAGGCTGTTTTCGGAGGCACATAATTGATCACAAATTTTCTGCTCTTCTTATCTCGGTCTTCCACTTCTATCATAATCATCTCTACTGTATTCTTTCCATATATGACACCTTTCACGTTTATATCCTTCTTAGTCAGGAACATAACTCCACCCCCTTGTTTTTTCTCTCTGTTTCTAATCCAATAATTGTATGTATCATGTCCTACACTGTTGGGTGGTAGTGGGCCTTTTAATTTTGTTTCTACAATTCCCATTATGTCCGGTTCTTTTTCTTTCAAATAATCATTCAGTTCATTCAATCCTGTTATCAATCCATCTATATTTGTGTAAGACACTCTTAGTTTTCTGCCACTTCCATTGTATTCTCTGTTTCCCTTATGTTTTTCTTTAGTATGTCGAACTGCTTCATTTTCATGTTCACTACTCTCCAATAGAATCTCTCTTTCTCTGACTCCGTTCTTTCCTCGTTTTTTGCCTTAGCTTCAATTCTTTTCTGCTTTTCTGCCTCTCTTTCCTCCTTATTCATTTCTCTTTTTATCCATACCTTTTTATATTGATCATTTGTTGCTAGTTTCCCTGTCTTGGATAGAATTTTCTCTGCTGTTGTTTGTGACCTGAATTTAATCTTAATTGGTCTGGTCTTATCTGTACTATATTTTCCGAGTCTGAATTTTTCCTCAATTTCCTTTATAATTTCTGGTTCATCTTCCTGGACTAATTTTAATAAACTGCTTACTCTTTCATTTTCCTCCTTGATTCTTGCAGTTCTATCTGGGTTATGTTTCTCTTCCATTCCTAATATAATTATACATTTCTTTTTGTCAGCTAATTCTCTTACTATATTCTCCTTCTGTCTCATCACTTTAATAACTGAGTCTTCATTATGTTCTTTCAATTGCTGTTTGACTATGTCAGTGAATGAAACCTTATTCCCTTCTTGAGTTATTCTCCAATTTTTAGCTTCTGTAGCTAGTTTCTCTCTGTTTTCATTACTATTCTTCTTCAATTTCTCATTCTCCTCCTTTACATTTCCTAACTGTCTTTTTAGGTCCTCTATTTCTTCAGTTAAGTTTCTGTTAGCCTTCTCTAGTTGTTCCAACCTTTCAATTCTTTGAAAAATGGAGTCTACGTTACCTAACTTACGCTCCAAGTCCTCGATCACCTTATCAACTCTCTCCTCTAGTCTTATCAGTCGGGGGGGGGGGGGGGGGGGGGGGGGTGTGTCCCCCCCACCCTCTTTAAATCCCTGGAACATATTCTCGTCACTTTCTTCTGTATTGCTCCTCTCTATACTTCTAATCTTTACATTTTTATTAGACATTTGATCCTCGCTAAGTCTTTTGTTTACCTTCCGCTTGTCTGGCTGGTCAAAGTCTACTCCCTCCTCATTTCCTTCCATTTCCCTCAGTAATCCCTCCCCTTTTCCTCTTTCCCTACGTTCCCACTACTCCACGAGCAATTTCCCCCCCACCCTGCAAAAACACTAGGCACTTCTCTTTGCGTTGGGATCCACAGACTTCACTTTTCTTCAGAACGTCTTCTAAGCCGTCCATTCGTTGAAGTGTGTGTGTGTGCGTGTGTGTGTGTGAGAGAGAGAGAGAGAGAGAGAGAGAGAGAGAGAGAGAGAGAGAGAGAGAGAGACAGGAGAGAGAGAGAGAGGAGAGAGAGAGACAGGAGAGAGAGAGACAGGAGAGAGAGAGACAGGAGAGAGAGAGAGACAGGAGAGAGAGAGACAGGAGAGAGACAGGAGAGAGACAGGAGAGAGAGAGAGAGAGAGAGAGAGAGAGAGAGAGAGAGAGAGAGAGAGAGAGAGAGAGAGAGAGAGAGAGAGAGAGAGAGAGAGAGAGAGAGGAGAGAGAGAGAGAGAGAGACAGGAGAGAGAGAGAGACAGGAGAGAGAGAGAGAGAGACAGGAGAGAGAGACAGGAGAGAGAGAGAGACAGGAGAGAGAGAGAGAGACAGGAGAGAGAGAGAGAGAGACAGGAGAGAGAGAGAGACAGGAGAGAGAGAGAGAGACAGGAGAGAGAGAGAGAGAGACAGGAGAGAGAGAGAGAGAGACAGGAGAGAGAGAGAGAGAGAGACAGGAGAGAGAGAGAGAGACAGGAGAGAGAGAGAGAGACAGGAGAGAGAGAGAGAGACAGGAGAGAGAGAGAGAGACAGGAGAGAGAGAGACAGGAGAGAGAGAGAGAGACAGGAGAGAGAGAGAGAGAGAGACAGGAGAGAGAGAGAGAGAGACAGGAGAGAGAGAGAGACAGGAGAGAGAGAGAGAGACAGGAGAGAGAGACAGGAGAGAGAGAGACAGGAGAGAGAGAGAGACAGGAGAGAGAGACAGGAGAGAGAGAGAGAGAGAGAGAGAGAGAGAGGGAGAGAGAGAGGGAGAGAGAGAGGGAGAGAGAGAGACAGGAGAGAGACAGGAGAGAGACAGGAGAGAGACAGGAGAGAGACAGGAGAGAGAGAGACAGGAGAGAGGGAGTGTGACAGGAGAGAGAGGGAGTGTGACAGGAGAGAGAGAGAGACAGGAGAGAGAGAGACAGGAGAGAGAGAGAGAGACAGGAGAGAGAGAGACAGGAGAGAGAGAGAGACAGGAGAGAGAGAGAGAGACAGGAGAGAGAGAGAGAGACAGGAGAGAGAGAGACAGGAGAGAGAGAGACAGGAGAGAGAGAGAGACAGGAGAGAGAGAGAGACAGGAGAGAGGGAGAGACAGGAGAGAGGGAGAGACAGGAGAGAGGGAGAGACAGGAGAGAGGGAGAGACAGGAGAGAGGGAGAGACAGGAGAGAGAGACAGGAGAGAGAGACAGGAGAGAGAGACAGGAGAGAGAGAGAGAGACAGGAGAGAGAGATAGAGACAGGAGAGGGGGAGAGAGAGACAGGAGAGGTGGAGAGAGAGAGAGGAGAGGGGGGGGAGAGAGAGAGAGAGAGAGAGAGAGAGAGAGAGAGAGAGAGAGAGAGAGAGAGAGAGAGAGAGAGAGAGAGAGAGAGAGAGAGAGAGAGAGAGAGAGAGAGAGGTGAGAGGGAGAAAGGTGAGAGGGAGACAGGGAGACAGGAGAGAGAGAGAGAGACAGGAGAGAGAGAGGGAGACAGGAGATATACAGGAGGGGGGAGAGAGAGAGAGAGAGAGAGAGAGAGAGAGAGAGAGAGAGAGAGTGAGAGAGAGAGAGAGAGAGAGAGAGAGAGAGAGAGAGAGAGAGAGAGAGAGAGAGAGAGAGAGAGAGAGAGAGAGAGAGAGAGAGAGAGAGAGAGAGAGAGAGAGAGAGAGAGAGAGAGAGAGAGAGAGAGAGAGAGAGAGAGAGAGAGAGAGAGAGAGAGAGAGAGAGAGAGAGAGAGAGAGAGAGAGAGAGAGAAAGGAAAAACAAAGAGCAAAAGGAAAAAGAAAAAATGAGAAAGAAAAAGGAAAATAGGAAGACAGAAAAAGAGAGAATTACATATACAATGCTTTAGAAGACTGTTCATGCAAAGTGTCTATTACAATACTCACGCAGTGGGACATACAACTTTGATGTGAGGTGCGCGAATAGCTGCCATAGGACTTGCCCAGCCATGTCTGAAACATAGAAAAATCAATCAATTTAATTTCAATAAATTTAAAAGCAAGAAAAAAGAAAGTGACAATTGAAGTTTTAGAATGAATCTTAAGAATCTTAAGAAATTAAATTAAATATATGCATACCAAAAAATCCTTCCCCCCCCTTTGTAAGTGGGGTGGCCATTTGTCATTCCCCTCATCTTTACACCTCATAGATGAGAGATCAACTCCTCACCACCACTTTCATCAAAGTCAACGTAGCAACACAACACTTCCACAGCAAAGTCTTACACCCTAAGCTTTTAACCTTATCACTTCGTCATATGGCAAACCATCTAGTTCACTTGAAACAATTTAATGAGTAGACAAATGCATCCCTCCAGGCCATATAATATCTTTATATATTTACAACCATTCTCCAATTAATTGCACGTTTTGTATATTTTCTCAATCTTGCTTGTCAGACATTACTCTTGTATCCATTCCCCCTTCATCCCTATCCATCCACCTCAGCCTTCAAGTTCATGCCATCCACTTCTACCTACCACACTACTCTTATAAGTCTTTCACCACTCGCTCTTTCCATATGCCCAAACCATCTCAGCATACTATGATCTACCCTATCAAAAATGGTCTTTACAACCTATCACTACCTCACTTCCACATTTCTAACCTCATCCATCCCAACACTAACACTTCATCTCAAACACGTTTAGGCTTTTCCTTTCAGCCTTCTTCATATTAAGAAGTCTCTGAACCAAACTGTACTGTGGGCACTAGTACTACTTCAAACAACCGTCTCTTTGCATTCATCCAAAGATAATTTTCCATAAACATTTTCATTCCTCTCCACATTTACTTGCCTCCTTACTCTATTATTCATCTCCAACTCTATTTATTGCCATCTGTGTCCCCAAATACTTAGTATTCTATTTTCTCCAGGCTTTCATGCATTAAACTCGCCTCCAACCCATCATCATCTGGTTGTACCTCTAATCACCTTTTGGTCACATCTACATTCATTTTCCTCTTTTTCAAACTCCACCACCACAAACTGCTTCCATCTATCCTTAGAAAATTGTGATAGTGAGAGAAATGATGGTGATGATGGTTGACAGGCCAAGTAGTGAGAACAGGGATTATATATTAAAAACAGTTTTGACTCAGAAAGAATTGGTTTGACAATTGAAGGGAAAAAAAAAAGTACATAACCACCATGAATAATGAGAAATAGAAGTGAAAGGGAATGTTTAAGTGTAGCAGACCCTGCAAAATTCCCATGGAGATCCAATTCCCTATCCTACCCTCCCCCAACTAATCAAGGGTTTCAATACAAATTTTTCATTGATTCATGTGATTCCAAAATACTCCTCCATAATTAGCAGGAAAATGAGTGAATCTTTATATAAACAAAACTATCTATCTATATACCAATGACTTTTCCCCCCTTATAAGGAAGGTAGTGAAGATCAAAAGGCAAATACCCACTCCCACTATTTCCACCCCCATTCCTCCCTCTCATCTTAGCTCCTTATGGATGATGGGTAAACAAAACCAAAATCATATAAATAAAACTATATAATATTGATTTTTGACAACCTTGAGTGAGTACATTACCCTTGGCAACCTAACTTGAAAAGGAAACCATACCTAGTTATAAAACTTGGTAAAAAATCTTGGCACAAATCAGAGGATAACCAGCGCATAAGATAGCCATGGTTGAAATGAATTTGGATGTGCAGTGTGAGGCGAGTCCCAAAGATAAATTAAGCTGATTGGCTGAAAAACTTAAAGACAGCACTGCACACGTGCACTAGAGGGAATTATACCAGGAATCCTTTGGGTGACAAAGTGAAGAGTGCTTATATTACGTACATAGCCAAAGAAAATTTATATCACAAACATCACACATTTGTGAAAGATCTTCATTTTAAGAAATGTTGGTGTAACTGTCAAAGTGAATTGATCTACAGTAGAAAAACTGATAAGGCATATGGTGGACTACTGCACAAATAGCTAATACCATGCCCACCACCATGCTGACAAGTTACCTCATACTGTTATCTTTATGTTGGGAAAAAACTCCAAACCAGTCTCGATTTTTATCTATTAATTTATTCAATAAAGGCATTTTTAATGTTATGGAGAAGAGGGGAATGTCTGTTGAGGAAGGACGAGAGAGGACAGAAGACAGGGGTGAATGGAGAATGGTTGTATATGGATGATGTTGTGATGCATGAGGTGGCATGGGCATGGGGGGTGGGGTAGTATGGGTGAGTAAAATTTGACACAGCCTGAAGGGATTTCTCCCCATCTTCTCCTTTTATGCATGGGGGGACGGAGAGGGGGGGTCGCTGATTTAATGAAGCGGCCTTGCTGTGGATGTGCTGTGTCTTGCGACACTGCTTCTGACCCAGGGCAGTGGACAAGGTGCAGGGATGACCCGTCATCCAGGAGGTGCTCAGATAAGAGGGAGGGTGGAGGGGTGTGGAGTGTATTCAGGGATGGAATGGGTGGGAATGATTTTATCCCTTTTCCTTTTTGGCTACCTCCCTTGTAAGGGGAAAAAAGCCTTGGTATATGTATGTATGTATAAATAACATGGAAGCTTGCTGTCTCAGCGAGTCAGGGCATCATTACTTGCTGTGAGGGATGGCAGTTTGAACCCTGCCACTGGCGAAGTTGAACCAAGGACATAGTTCATTAAATTCCACGCTACAAAGTCCTCTGTAGGGGGCACCATCCAAGCCTCCTGATATGGGGTAATTTGTGACATTAAATCATATAAAAAAAACAATAATACATAAAAACAAATAACATTAATGTGGGTCTCCTGCAACAAAATGACAGCATAACTTGTTTTTCAGTTACCTAACACCCTTAAGTTGCATATATAAGTGGTACATAGCATAATATAGCAATAGCAAACCAGTGAAATCAGCTGATACCTTCCAAACAAAAATCAGTAAAAACAGTTTTGGGTAGCAATGGATATGTAAGGTATAAGGTACCTGTCACTGATGAGGGAGTTCTGTATATGACAAAGTACTCGCCATGCCCACACTACTGTATCAATTACCAGCATTTTGGACACACTAGAGAATAATGTCACTATTCAGAAAGCACATGTGGACACTTCTCAGAACTTGCACATGGTTCTCCATACTTGAACCTAGTTAAATGAGCAAACTGCAACCAAGATCACACTCCACCTTCATCAGACTGCATACTGTACCAATTTGAAAAAGAATAACTCTGCCTCAGACTCAGAACATATGAATTTTAGAGTAGCCTAAAGACAATTGCAGTCCAGAATAACCTGAAGTTACATGCGCAAAAGAACTACAATCCATAGAACAAACCCCCAAGTTTCACCCAATCAAACCAAGAGAATCCTGACGATATTGAAACCTCCAACATCCACCTTATGTGTGGCCCTAAAACCCACAACTCAAACCCTCATCCTTAACCCTGCTGAGAAATCACTCCCAAAATAAATTAAAACTCCTGTAGCATGCCTACATTTAACTCACCATCTTGCACTATAACAGTATCAACATAAAACTGTATACAACCATCAAACGAAACACATAGCACTTAACACTGTCCTACACCCACTAACCACATAGATCAACACAGTGACAATCTCTTCATAGCAATTTATGGGGTAAACATGTGGCTGTGACCAGTTTCCTAAAGTCAATGGGTCTCCTCCAAGAGAGACATAGGCAACATAAAGACAGATCCTCTGACATTAGTTTCATCTGCCTTTTCGCATCAATATCTTGTTGAAGAATACCACTGATGCCACCTTCATTTTCCATTTTCTACAGAAATCTCTTGCATTGTCCTGTCAAAGACTTTTCTAAAATCTAAATATATGGGCAACAAACGTGCATCTTTGCAGCAGGATATCCATGACCAAGTCCATGACCTACACTAACAAGTTACCCACCCACTCAGTAGGTTAGGTATGTCCAATGACACAAAAAAAAACTGGCTTAGCAAGACTTTTGTTTATAGGAAGAACTAGTTTTTGGACCTGTTTCAGAAACCATATGTTGGCTTCCTGGTGTCCCAACTCCACCTGGAGGTGGGGGGTTTCAAAACAATTTGCTCTTTTGTGGATATTAACAACTCTTACTCTTTATAAAACAAGCAAAATACTTTGGAAATTTATGAAAATGTTAATAAGAAAATTCAAGTGCATGGCAACTTGTACATATGTCAACTGTACAGATAGTAACTCTAGCATCAGCAAATTATATTTTTCATTTCCAATTTAACATTTTATGAGTTATTTTGCTTTAACTTTTAAACAGCAATGCACCAAGCTGCAGCACATCTACAGCAGTGCTTCACCACTTCATTTACTTAGCAATCATCCATCATGTCTCCTCGTATGAAAAGAGAGTAGACAAAGAGTAATCCCTTTAGGCTGTGTCAACTTATCATCCATTAACACTTACCTCTTGACTTCTCCCTTCCCTGCTCAATAAATATTCCCTTTTTACTCAAGAGCCTCTTCACCCAATCTATCTCATTATTCTCCTCCAAATTCACTGTATCCCCTTCTGGCTTCTATTCTTTTTGCTAGCCTTTCCTCACTCGTTCTTTCCATTGCACTGCTTCTCACCCAGACAGAAGGCAGTGCACTGGGATGACCCTTCATCCAAAAAAGAATAAGATCAAAGGAAAACAAATGGGTGATGGATGGGTGAATGCCTTGGCTGGCTATCTCCCTTTCAATACCGAGATAGACTGGTAAATATTTTATGTATGTCACATTATAAGCATAATATATTTGTATGTATTATATTTTCTATTTTTATAACCAAAAATCTTTTCATGCATACCAGGTTATTCTAGAAATGGCCAAAAATATAACTTGTGTTTCACTTTACAACAGTATTTGTAATTATTCTTGAGCAAAGGACTACCCTGTTTTACTATGTCAAAGACAAGTTCATTAGCCCTATACTGTCAGTTGTCATTATTATTATGATACATATTTTTTATGTATGAAATGACAGCAAAACTGAATATTCCAATGCCTTAGTGGAGCTCTGGCAGGTAATAATAGTGTCTGCTAACACCCATGATCTCTGAAGCAGTCTTATATAAGATCCCACCTCCACAATTTAGCTCCTCCTATACATTGGTGTCAGAAGACACTCATAACCCTCAGGAAAAAGTAACACTGGCCACAGAAGCAAATTGACCCAGATGCAGTTACCGCACACAAGACACCGAGCCTCATTTTACAAAACCCTATTCTAGCCACACCCAAACAACAATGTTTCTTCCATAAGTGACTTAGAGGCCACTCCATTGCCTCCTGCCAGTTACCTAGTAGCCATGAGCCTCCTGCAAGAGAAACTATGGACAATAGATCAAGTGACTAACTGAAGAATATATGACAGAGGGCAAGACAGATAAAGAGAGAGGTGGATATCTTGAAGAGAAAGGAAAGAAGAGATAATTCTGGTATGGGAGAAAAGGTATTGAACTCACCCAGTGTCACCAAGGCCATGTAGAAAGATCACCTGGAAATAAAAAAATTATAAGATTACATAATTTGCTTTTCTGAGTAAGACTATTTACAAGACTACTTCATACATCTGAAATTCACCTATGATATGCAGTTTTCACCTGTGGGAGCCTGCATCTTTCTCCAACTATCATCCCTAGCTATGAAATAGCTTATGGATTCTCCCTTGACAATATTAGCTCCTGAACTGGTTCAAGGTCTAGTCTATATAGCTACACATGTATCTACTCGGAAAGCTGCATTTCTTTATTTCCCCACCCATAATTTCATACTTCTCATTCCAGACCATGAGATTTCCTGTCAATTGTATTTGTCAGTAGTGTGGGTTTTTTTATGTCACTGGATGATATGAAGTAGAGGAAGCAGTTGCTGAATGTCAGCTTTCCTTGTGTGAAAAAAGTGAGGTAAAGATCAATCAAAGCTGGTAAGATATCTTGGACCCAAGCAAACACAATTCATTCATTCTCTCAATCTCTATGGCCTGGGTAGTGTTTCCCTCGTCTTAAAATCCACACACACCAAAGTCATATTTTGTAACATATTGAGTTCAGATTACAACAGGAATCTTAAAAATTTGTAAATAAACTAAAAATAACTTAATGCAATTTATTACTCACAAGACCATTCTGATTCTAAGTCTGATGCAAATAACTACAGTACCTGATAAGTCAAAATAAAATTAATCTCACTTTCCGCAGTACAAAGTTAACTTCTTAACCCTACACAGGATACTTCCCACAGCTGAATAAAATCACCATTAGAGTACATAGTGAGAGAGGCAAAGTGTTAAAAATAGAAATACAAAAGCTAATCAATAAATACAAATAATTAATATAACTAACAATCAGAGTACACTGTACATATTTACATGAGCTAACCTATATTCTTTTAAGCTGTCTCACAATATTGAGGGTTACACCACACAAATCAATCTTGATTCAGATTCTATGATTTGTTGTAAAGAAAATAAAATACATCTACAAACTTTGAAAAGGCAGAGAAAAAATAAAGTGCTGAAAAGGTGATAGTATCATCCTCTTATGGCTGCATCTCCAAATGGAGGCATAGGCGATGATACAATTTGAGGACGAGTGCTGGGGAGAAGAGTCTACCCAACATCAGTTTCACTGGACCACAAGTGCCCATTGTTGGTCATAAGAAGAATTATGAATCATGACAAAAATTTGGGCATTATAAGGTAGTATGGCACATACCTACTTTCAAATTTCCAGGTTTCTAATATACTCAATTTCCATTAATAAAGCTATTGTATTAAAGCATATATCCTAGACACATCCTTAACGTTTGCTTTGTTCCCAACATCAATTTTCATAGTTAACTAATTGCACAGTATATAAAAGGAGTATGTGACATCACTGACATACAAGTAGCTAATAATCTGAACTTTTTAAAGTTATAAATTGTTATGTTGAAAATATAATGCATATCCTGTTTATCTGTTTATAGCACATATATATACACTACAAACCAAACTAAAAAATATAACTTCTAATATCCCTTTTTTCTACTTAAATCTCTCTTTCACCACCTCTTCAGTGTGATACATTTCCCAAGTACAGATGTGGTTGTTATTAGCAATGAAATATTACAAGTCATATAATTTTCGTCCCTGTTTAAATTGGCCTAACTTGTCTCCATTGCATAACATGACTCTACACCTACTTTGAAAACTTAATTTAAATGTATCAAGAACTTAATTGAATGTCTATCAACTCCAAACAGTCAGTGTCAGTTTATTGACAGTCAAGTGCAATGCAAAGTATAATTTTTTGTTATTTTTCAAGAATACAGTACACCTGAACTGTTTCATTCATGCCAAATGCCAAATACTCGTAAAGCCAAACGACCAAATGACATACAATCAGTATAAAGTGAAACTACATGTACCGATGTCTATGGGAGTTTTCATAACCCCATCGGATCATGCAACCGTGTTTGTTCTCGTCTGCTATAGTGCCACATAGTCGTTAGGTAACTCAAAGCCCTGATCCCTAGAGATGAGGAACATGCTTATGTACATTACTAGCAAAACCTTTAAGGAAGAGACTCACCTTAACTACCAGGCTAACTTATCAAAACTACTTCAATCAATATTAATGCCAATAAAACTGATACGCACCGAAGTAAGAGGAAACGATAGTGGGACATGAATAAGTACCATCTAAATACATTTCCATAAAAATAAATGTTATAAAAACAACATCAAGCAAGGCCCAAGTTCAGTAGGAACCTTCTCAAATACTATAATATACGTAATATAATATACTTAAAGAGCTTACCGTGGCTGTATGCTTGGAAGTAGCATTGATCACCACTGGAGACGCCATCTTGGACGTATTACTACCCATACAACGACTCCAATCTGCCAATTATTAATTCTTATGGACTTCCTAGCCTCTGTTATAACATAGACAACATTCAGTCCACAGAACTGTCCTCCTTAAATTTCTATTTGGTTACACTTTCCCAATCCTTCAGGGTTTTCTATCCCTCAGCTGTCGCTACTGCGCAGGCCTCGAGCAGATCAACACATTCAAATAATCACAATACATATGTGAACCCTTGACTTCATGATATAGAATTCAAAAAAGGCATCATGGTGTTTTACAAAAATGTTTATAAATATATTAATGATTGATATGTGATGTTGAACAAGAAATTATTTACGAATAAACCTAAGTCAATCTCACAAGTCCGAACAAAATATTATGTATTGGTAAGTTCAAGTTAGGTGCATTTTTTTAAAATGGTATTCACTGATATCTCTCTTTCTCTGTCACACACACACACTCATATCAAGTACACATGTGTACTCACATCAAACACAAACAGATACACTCTCGACGGTGCAGTGGTGCAGCTGTTGGACGCTACTTCAGCGCAAGGTCCATATTCAGCGATCCGTGTTTGGATCTCGTCAAGGCTGAAAAGATCGCTGTAACGTGAGCCGGCACTCCAACTCCGGTGGGCAAGAAACTTTATGTATGCAAGGTCACATCATTATCCATGGATCGGGCCGTATTTGAGATTTGAGCTCTCATTCAGGATGTCAAATGCTGTTGATTACGTGTCCAACATGTGATCCAAGACCGAGGTGATCCAAGGTGATCCAAGGTGATCCAAGAGGTGATCCAAGACCCACATATCCGCGTGCACGTTCGTATAACAAAATTTGATGAATGGAGATAAAGAGTCAGGACTCTATAAGCATAGTTTCAGTCCTGTATATTAAAACTAGATAAACCTATACACATATGAGTGGGAAGGGTGATGAGGTAAACGCCAAAAAACCGTAGGAGTTTTATTACTAACGTTTCGTCCTTAAAGGACTTCCACAGAGTCATATGTGTGTATGTGTATGATATCACACACACACACACACACACACACACACACACATATATATATATATATATATATATATATATATATATATATATATATATATATATATATATATATGAGATTGATACGAAATACGACTCATTATGACATTATATTGTATTTATTTTATTCCAGTAAAAAACTCTTCAACATATAATTGTTGGGAATATTAAACCTATGTCTTTGGTGGTGTAACATCTATCGAGAGGACTGTATTCATGTTAAGGTAAATATTTGAAAATGAGTACACTGACAATGTATATCGAGGTCGGACTCGGACATAACAATAATAATGTTAATAATAATAATAATAATAATAATAATAATAATAATAATAATAATAATAATAATAATAATAATAATAATAATAATAATAATAATAATAATAATAATAATAATAATAATAATAATAATAATAATAATAATAATAATAATAATAATAATAATAATAATAATAATAATAATAATAATAATAATAATAATAATAATAATAATAATATTAATAATAATAATAATAATAATACATATATACCTACATATAGCAAAGACTTTTCCCCCTTACAAGGGAGGTAGCCAAAAAACAAAGGGATAAAAACCACTCCCACCCATTCCATCCCCTACATACTCCAAGCCACGCTACCCTCTTACCTTTCTCATATATTGGCACCTCCAGGATGACGGTTCATCCCTACATCTTGCCTACTGCCCTGAGTCAGAAGCAGTGTCGCAAGACACAGCACATCCACAGCAAGGCCGCCTCATCAAA
>NC_134819.1:34542155-34544655 GCF_046742065.1 Oratosquilla oratoria | reverse complement strand
TATGTATGTATGTATCTATGTATGTATGTATGTATGTGTGTATGCATGCATCTAAAATGCATACTGGTACAGTGGACCTTAGGGAAGGTACACCACTGAAGGATACTATAACGAGATGTGCTGGGAAGTGTGGAGAAATGGTGAAGACGGATACAGGCTCCTTGGGGCAGTTAAGATCGATGATGGATTAATCGATGGGTTGATTATTTGTCACGAACACCAGTCAGAACTTGATCAAGGTCACGAAGGATGAGCTGAACAACTGTCCTTATCTGCAGGTTTTGGTGGCGTCAAACACGACCGTCTTGTACAAATTGAAGAGGATAAAGATTTACAAATCATAGCTGTCGATTTTTTATTCCATTTTTGAGCGGAAACTCTCGTTGTGTGTGTGTTGACATTTGTTATTCAGTCTTCATCACGGATGTAAAATTGATTGGAAATGAGGCTCGTGGGTCTTCAAATGATGCTGTGTATCAGGTTGTCGTGAGAAGTGGACTACGAAGGTGAACTCGTTAAAGTTGGGATGTCTGTCCAACCATTGTGTCCAACCATCTCATACTCCTTCGTCTCCTGGTGACCTACTTTTTCGAGGAATCTGTGTTTAGGAAAATAATAAATTCGTTTTTTTGTGCGTGTCCAGTTTGATGAATAGCTTATAGCGCCATATTTGCGCAAAGTTGAAATAGTCAGGAAGGCTTCTGCAATCTTTCGTGATGCGTACATCTATGTTAGTTTTCGATCTTTCATACTTCCACTACCTATGTATCGTGAATCAGTTTAGCCTTATGCTGCTTCATCCCTTTTACATTTCACTGATAGAGTTGCATAAATCACTCGTTTTCGTTTTATGTTTTTGCAATGTTAACACTGTGTACCTGCTACACAAAATACAATCTAATTTTCTTATCCATTGCATAGGTAAAGTCCCGGTCCATTTAGGAGTACTCGGTTGGCTATGACTTTGTTTACATTGAGTCAACCGATCCGTTACAGCACCGGTCAATTCAAAATTTTCAGGTGTTATTGAACTGTGAAACTCTTTGGATCGTGACACTTATGAATTTGGCTGCAATCATACTTTGAAATCTCAAGTATCTATAACCGCAACACATTGTTGCTTTGTTTTATTTTATCTGTTCTATTGACCAGTTATACAAAATAATACTCGTGGTTGCTGGAAAACAGTATGTACAAGTATTCATGTTCTTCCCATTCTACTCGGCTCGTCTTGCTTGGTAATGATATTGATATTGATAATGATGAAAGTAATAATAATGATAAAAAAGAAGACAATGGAAATAAGCGAACATGCATTTTTGTGTTATCCTCGGTATTATTTCGAACTATGTGTTCTTGTCATTATCTGCACTTCATGTAGGGTGGCCAGACGTCCTCCTTTTGAGCACTTTGTCCTCCATCCGGCGCAACCTCACGCCGGACATGCATTTGTCCTCCTTTCTTGGGGTGTGACGAAAATAAATAAATTAATAACCCTAGGTATACAATAATGCCGTACAATTAAATTATGTGGGAGTACCCAGGCCAAGGTCAACGTCGGAACTCGGCAGCCGAAGTAGACAGGAACTGCACAAGACCAATGTTGTGAACGTGTGATTGCATGATTCACATCTCATACATAGGACTGCAGTCCTGATGTGGCCACGGTGCATTGTGGTTTGGTAATTAATTTATGAGGTTTAAGGAGTCTGAAAATGCCGAAAAGAAAGAGGGCAGAAATACAAAAAGTAGAGGGCAGAAATACAAAAAGAAATAAACCTCCAGGCAATCAATGTGAGGATACAACTAGGTTTTGTTTGTGTTGTAACTTGGCAAGAAATACAGGTATTTGTTTTTTGTTGGTTTTCTTAGAAGTGAAGTGAAAAATATGATTCACTTTCAGTTTTATATATATATATATATATATGTATATATATATATATATATATATATATATATATATTACTGTATATTATAATCATCGATATGTAGTGTCCTCCTTTTTGGAAATGGCCACCCTAACTTCATGTAAATTGATTCTTTGTCAAATAAATCTATCTATCTATCTAAATGTGGACTAAAATGTTTCTAATGCACGCACGGCGATGTTCAAATAATCGAACGATGATCCTTGGGACTGATTCCCATTGTGAACCTGGACGTATGCCTCCGGTATGAAGGCGAAAATAGAATTCCTTCCCAACGGCTCCTTTCATCGACATCGAAACCATTGACCTGACCTAACCACGTCTTCGTTGACGTGTCGAAAAGCATCAACGTCGATATTTAATCGACGTTGATCCTTTTTAGGATGCTGGTATTTGAAGGGCAAAAACTGGATAACCAACTGAGTGGTTAACGAATGGAATAGACTTAGTAGCCATGTAGCGAGCGTTGAAACAATTGTTTGTTTTAAGAGGAGATTAAACAAGGGGGCAAGGGCCATGGAACTGCATAGTGTAGGCCCTATGCTCTCTCGCAGTTTCCTTTATTCTTACGT